>NC_092814.1:56701840-57004340 GCF_023375885.2 Dermacentor andersoni | reverse complement strand
CGGCTATACCGCGCGTCGTAGGCGAAACGTAACAGACCGCCCCGCCGGGAGAAGGAGATCCCGATGGTCAGGGGACTGCATCCGCTGTCCGGAGGGATGTCGCTCGATGATGCTCATAACCGAAGTCGGTCGTCCCTCGGCGTTTCTTGAGCGCAGCGCACAGAGAAGGCCTCGTTCTCACGTTCAGGTTCACACAGTACACTGCAAAGTGACTTCGGGAGAGTTGCCATTTTTGTTCTCGTTCCCAGCAAGCGTTAGAACTACGCCGAAACTCAACCGCTCAGTCAGCAAGCACTACACAACCCTCACTAAGCCCTGCCAGGCTCTTTCCCTTCTATACTACTGCCTAGTTCCTTACAGTAGTCTAGCAGCACTCAGAACGCGTCCACAAATTGGAAAATTGCACTAGAAAGCACGTCATCACTTTGAAACACTAAACAAAAGCAATATGTTAAAAATCCTGCCTCAGGAAGAAAACATCAGTAACAAACAACTTTGAGGCTGATTCCTACGTTAGGGGCCTCGACTTAAGCCATCGGCGTTACCGTTGAGACTCCCCTTTTTGTAACGCACCTCAAAGGAATATTGTTGCAAAGCGAGGCTCCAGCGCAGGAGGCGGCCATTTGTGGAAGAGATGGTCTGCAGCCATTGGAGAGGGCAGTGATCCGTCTCGAAGCATGCGAAGCGGAGACCGCAGCGAGCGACCGTACACCAGCTCAGCTGGCGAAAACCCCGTAGTCGCATGCGGCGCGGTCCTTAATGCAAATATCAACCCAGGCAGACACAGCTCCCAGTCAGTTTGTTGTTCAAAACACAATGCTCTCAACACGCGCTTCATGACGGAGTGGAGCTTCTCAACGGAATTCGACTGTGGGTGGTACACTGAGCTGTGTAACAGCTTTACCCCGCACCTTTCGAGAAAGGCTGTCGTCAAAGCGCTAGTAAACACTGTGCTCTGATCTGACTGGATTTCCGCAGGAAAACCAACTCGCGCAAATATGGACAGTAGTGCATTGACTATCTCAACTGAGCTGAGTTCTTTAATTGGCACTGCTTCGGGGAACTTTGTCGCTGGGCAGATCACAGTCATAATGTGTCTGTACCCCGTGGTTGTTACCGGCAGAGGTCCCACTGTATCAATAACGAGCCGTCTAAAAGGCTCCGTAATGATAGGTACCAACTTCAACGGCGCCCTCGATTTGTCCCCTGGTTTGCCCACCCGCTGACAGGTGTCACATGTCCTCACAAAGTGTTCTGCGTCACGAAAACACCCTGGCCAATAGTACTCTTGCAAGAGACGGTCCTTAGTCTTAACTCCTAGGTGTCCGGACCACGAACCTCCATGCGACAAGCGCAACAGATCCTGACGGTAGCACTGAGGCACGATCAGCTGATCGAACTCCACTCCCCTGCGGTCTAGATACTTCCGGTACAGGACCCCACCTCTTTCCACAAAACGAGCATTTTTCTTGGCGATACCTTCCTTGACATTGTAGCGCATGTTTTCTAGGCTGCTATCCTTTTTTTGCTCGGCTATCAAAGCCGACCGGCTGACTTTTAGCAACCTATTCAGTCCATCTGACGTAGGCGCGATGAGCAAATCTGCACATAGCTCTTCTAACTTTCCCGTGTCGGGCATTTCCTCTCCAGTATCTGGTGCCTTCAACGCTACAGGCTCAATTTTATTCAGTTCGGACGTGCTCTGAATATCAGCTTGCTGCGCCTCCGACCCTTTCTCATTGTTCGACAACGTCGGCCCCGCAACTACCGCCTTTGCAGCGAGCTCCCGAACTCTCGATCTGGTTAAGGCCTGAACGCTAGCCTCACCATACAAAAGCCCCTTCTCGCGCAGGAGGTGATCGGACCTGTTCGAAAATAGGTACGGGTACTGGGGGGGCAGCATAGATGACACTGCGGCCTCCGTCTCAAGTGCTCCGAAAGGTCCTTCAATAAGCACTTTTGCTACGGGCAGACAGACACACGCTATGAGCTTCCACGGCTTGCTTGATCCATGCGCACTCGCCCGTGAACATATCGGGTTCTACGTAAGAGGGGTGAACTACATCCATTGTAGCTGCGGAATCGCGAAGCACTCGGCACTCTTTCCCGTTCACGAAGAGGTCTCGCATGTAAGGCTCGAGAAGCTTCATGTTCTCGTCAGTGCTGCATAATGACAAAAACACGACTTTTGTTTTTGTTTCTGGACACTGCGCCGAAAAGTGACCCGGCTTCTGGCACGTATAACACACGCGCACTTGCCTCGTCTCGAACCGCTTTCTGCGTTCGGCTCCGGCTGCCGCCGTCTCCTTACGTTCGGTCGGACTGCTTTCACTCGCATCCGCACTAAGTGTGTTCCTCCTTGCTCTCATGGGTGTGAACTTCGGCCTCTCAAACTTGGAGCCAAATTGACCCTTTTGACCGTCCTTAGCTCCGCGAGCCCGACGCGTCACAAACTCCTCGGCTAGCTCGGCGGCTTTAGCCACCGTACTAACGTCTGGCCTATCCAAGACCCAGTACCGCACGTTCTCAGGTAACCGACTATAATACTGTTCCAGCCCGAAACACTGCAGAACTTTCTCGTGGTCACCAAAAGCTTTCTCTTCTTTGAGCCACTCTTGCATGTTTGACATAAGCTTGTAGGCAAACTCTGTATATGACTCACTTCTGCCTTTCTCATTTTCCCGAAACTTCCGACGGAACGCCTCCGCTGACAGCCTGTACTTTTTTAGCAGACTCGATTTCACTTGGTCGAAATCCTCGGCCTCCTCTCTCTTCAAGCGAGCGACTACGTCGGCCGCCTCGCCGGGTAACAAAGTGAGCAAGCGCTGTGGCCACGTTTCCCGAGAGAACCCCTGCTTCTCGCACGTTCGCTCAAAGTTAACCAGGAACAAACCAATGTCCTTTCCAAGCTTAAACGGCCGCATCAGGTCAGTCATTTTGAACAATACTCGTTCTCCTGCACCGTGTGCCTGACTTCCATTACGAGCGCGTTCCATCTCTACCTCGAGACGCTTCATTTCCAAAGCGTGTTGACGGTCGCGCTCTTTTTCCTGTTGCTCTCGCCCTTTCTGTTCTTTACGTTCGCGCTCATCTTTCTCTTTTTGCTCTTTAAGTTCGCGCTCCTGTCTTTTTGCCCTCTCCTCAATGGTCTCAAGGCATTCCGACAGCTCGTCATCCTCAGCTTCTAACTCAAGAATAGCCCTTAGCAGTTCTGGTTTTCTGAGTTTGTCTGAGACATCCAGACCCAACTCTCTTGCAAGCTCCAGCAATTTCGGTTTGCGCAACGACTTCCAATCCATGGCTGCTCTGAATGCTGCTTTCTCTACTGCCTACTATTGTTTTGCCGCAAACTAACCCGGCAGCAACGACAACCACAATTACCGGCTCTGTTTCTGACACTAACAAAAGCCTGGCAAAACTCAGAAGAAGAAAGTCCCGCACTCACCAAACCTCGCAGCCAAGAATTCAGCGCAGTCGTTCCGCTGCAGGCAACCAGTCATCACACAGGGCTCGTTGCACTGCTCCCGGATGGTCGTTGTGCTGCTCAGCATACAGTCAACCGCATATCTTCGCTGCTGGCCTCCGTTGTCGCGATCTGACCGCTCGCAAACAGTTGTTGCAATCTCACCGCTGGCACCAGTTGTTGCATCTGGGTAGCAAGCCCCAAGGGTAGCGTTGGCCTGGCCGCCTGGGGCACAACTGGAAGCATCCAAAGGTCCTGGCAAAGCATGAGTCGACTGCTAACAGAACAACTTGTTTATTCTAGCATCGCAAAAGAGCGGCCGGTCAGGTCGACCGAAGTGGAGAGACGGGAGAGCACGTCACTCGACGGAAGAAATCGGAGCCTCTCTCGGCGTCCGTGGGCTGCTGCTTTTATACTCTCGGAGTCGAGGGCAAGAAGGAACGGCTCGGGATGAGGCGCACGTGACGGCGCCGCGCGGACACGTTGAGACTAGAAGGTGACGCATCCGCCGGGCCGGCGCCGGTCAGACCTCCTCGCTTCACAGTTGGGGAGCTCCTCTCCCCGGCTGCCGCGCTTTGACAAGCGTGGGCACCAACATGCACACACACGCACGCACACGCACACACGAAGACACGTGTCATTGAAACATGCCTGGACGCGGATGGCAGGAGGCGTTGCGGCAGCGCTGAACGGGCCAAAATGTCCGCCGCTTTGAACGAAGCCCCGGCGTCCGTTGCATCCGCGCCGGTTATACCGCGCGTCGTAGGCGAAACGTAACAATCCTGTTAGAAAGAAAGTCCTTTATCCATGTGACAACAGTAGAGTCAATGTTCAGCTGTGTAAGTTTGTAAATAAGCCGACGATGAGGGACACGGTCGAATGCTTTTGAATAATCTAGGAATACGGCATCTACTTGAATTCCGGTGTCTATTGATGAATGTATGTCGTGAATAAAGCCAGCGAGCTGAGTGTCACATGAATAGCCTCTGCGAAAACCGTGCTGTTGCTTAAATATGAGGTTATGTTCTTCAAGGTAGTTAATGACCTGGGAGTGTATAATATGTTCGACTAATTTACAAATGTTACTTGTTAAAGAAATTGGTCGATAGTTAAGCGGTGAAGAACGATCCCCAGACTTGAAGAATGGCACTACCTTAGCCACCTTCCAATCGTGAGGGATAACGCCTGTTGATAGTGATTGTGAAAATAAGGCGGACAGTATTGGGAAGATGCTTGGGGCTATATTTTTTAGAATTGTTTTATTTAAGTCAGTATTATCAGCGGAAGATGAAATCTTAAGATTAGTAAGGAGAGAATAAATTCCAGAATCGGTAATTATTATTTCCGGCATAAACGAATCAGTGCGAGTCATGGTGGCTAACAGTTCTAAACATTCGCGCGTGAATACCGGTGAAAATGTTTCGTTCAGTAGTTGGAAACAATCAGTGTCTGTCAGTTATCGCTGCGCCGTCATGATCAGTAAGGACGATGTCAGGATTATGCTTGGGATTAATGACACGCCAAAAGTGCCGAGGGTTAGTTGTTAACATCGATGACAGAACCCGTTTATAGAATTGTCTGCGCGTGGCTTTGAGTAAACTTTGGTATTCTTTGTCACATGCTTTGTACCGACGCCGGGATTCAGATTATCTATTTCTGTCAGCTTGCCTGAATAATCTTTTTTTCTTGTTATTTAGGCGACGAAGGTTCAGCGATAACCAAGGAGCAGTGTTATCGGATTTTATGGAAATGATCGGGATGTATTTATCTATGAGATTAGTGAGTGCATTTTTAAGTAGTAACCAGTTTTCTTCTACTGTCCGCGACAAGTAATCTCTCAGAAAGTCGACAGAAATAAGCGATAGTTCATTGTTAATACGATCAAAGTTAGCTCTTTTGTAACACCTAATCTGCTTGCTCATAATTTGCCTTTTGATAGGTGAAGGAACGAAGCGACCAGTTCAAACATCATGATCGGATAGACCACTAATATGAGTTATTTCAGAACAGATACCTGGATTGTTCGTTAGAATCAAATCAAGAATATTAGAACAGTGCGGATATAACATCGTGTCGGGCTTGAAATTAACTGAGTTAGACTGAAATCGAGACAACACTGGAGGAACGCATGGGACTCTAACTGTGTGCTATAGGTTGATTGGGTGGACCATGCTATAACTGGGAAATTAAAATCACCAAAAATGATTACATCTTTTATTACATTTTTTTACTCATCGATTACAAACTGATGACTAAGTTCGATAAAAATGCGATGAAACTCTGCTCGAGCGGTTTTCCAAATCGTCTATTTGGTCGTGCATTATCGATATACCATGCTCGCTGCTGCTGCAAGACTGAGGCGACACTCCTGATGCAAATTTTGATTCTAAATCCTGGATTTCATTTTGCATTTGTGCTAGATTAACGTCCTGGCTTGAGATTGGTCTCTCTGAGGAAAGTGACTCAAGTTTAGCTTCAATTTCGTGTACGCGTTTAGTTAGTAATTCAAGATCATTTTTTAGTCCAATGTGTATGTGTAACACTTTGTTCACTGATTCCAACAAGTTAGAATTACTCGCTTCCAAGCGTTGTACGGCACTGAATACCATGTCAAGTTTTTCTTCTTGCGCTTTCGTCATTGGACCCGGATTCCCTTCAATGTATCCACCTAGCAATAACAGGCGCCAAATATACAGTGCTGTACGCGCAAACCGCTTGATACCGTTGGACATATCAGGGGGCCACGACACCGCAATGAGACAAGGATTGTTGCTACGGTAACATGAAGCTTCAAGGTAACTAACCTGTACGAGTGCAAAATGTGAGCGCAACATTCCAACCGCAGTGCCGGTGGTGGATTCTGCTGTGTTGTTCCATAAAGATGGGGCTAATAGATTCAAAACTTCAAGGAATAACTAACAGGTAGGCATAACTAGCCTGCGCAACGATTGGTTAAAAAGATTGTGCCCAGGAAAATTCCGCCGAGTATCGCATATTTCTTTGGTATGTATTAGTACCGGCCATGGTTGCGTCGTAGCTTGGAAGCTATCCAGCTGAAACGTTTTACACGGTCACGAACGAGAAGTCAATAGGTGTATGTATTATGTACCGACAGCACAAAATGGTCTGCGCCTGCGTGTACATTTTTGACGTCCCGCGCAGTATTCTCTGAATTGAATTGAATTCTGGCGTTTTATGTTGAAAAACCACCATTTGATTATGAGGCACGTCGTAGTGGGGGACTTCGGATTAATTTTGACCACCCGGGAATCTTTAACGGATCTTCAAGCTGGAGAAGATCTTCAAGCTGGAGACTTGGCCAACAGTGGTTGAACATCGTCTGTCAACTATCAGATGTATCTAACTCGGCTTTGAAGCTCCGAGACTCAAAGTTGAATAGTTGTTAACTGTCTTATATCATGAAAGGTTCTTGAAATGGAATGATAAATTCCGTAGATTGTCGTTTCTGCATATAGATTATGACCTCTAGATTAATTTTGAACACTGGGGGTTCGCCCTTTATGTGCTCTCAAGGCACGTTACACAAGCGCTTTTGCATTTCGCACCTACTGAAATGTTTCAGCGTTTTAGTTTAACTGATATTGCCACGCTCAGTGTGTTGGAACGGAACGAAAACAAAAACGAAAAATAACGATATTTCTTACCGGAACGGAAACGTAACCGAAACGTTATTATTTTGTTTCGGAGTGAAATAGAAATATTTGTGATAGGTTTTCGATTCAATCCATTCAATTTCGGTTTTCGATTCAATCCGAAACAACCGACGTCAGGCAACCTCAAAATTGGCATGTATCTCAGCGGTATGCATACGCACGTATCTCGGCCAGGAACCGTGCGAGCGATGACTGGTCGAGCGCTCCACAATAATCTGAACCTGCCGCTCGGTGCATAGCAGATTGGCATCGTAGCAAAAGCCAGGGCTTGCGCATGAAGAGCGTATCGTTTCGTTTTCTACGGGCACAACGTTTTGTAATGGAATTTTCATCGTACGTTTATGTTCGCTTAAGTTCGTTTTATCGGAACAGCGGCCTCGCATTTCGGAGAGTACACTCGATCATGTGCTGCTTCTGGGATCATGCTCAGTGCCTTGACTCGTGGCATTGAGCATCATCTCAGAATTCATGTCACGTAATGAGAAAAATATAAATACTATGTTATCGACCTTATCTTGCTTTGAAAATTTTTGCATGCGAAGCGAAACCATTATGAACAGGTGTGGATCATTTTTTGTTCCTCGCACAGGGGCAGAACCGGAACGCAACGTTTTTCAGTGGAACGAAACAAACGAGAAAAAAATGCAGTGCCCTTCCACTCTGCGAAAAAGGATGACCAGCGAAGCTATTTGGGCCCCTCAGTGGAGAACTGTACCTCCGCCGCGGGTCAGCCCGGCATTCCACTATCTTCGGAATCGGCCCACGTATGGGTAGTACTTAAGGCCTCCTTCACCTCCGCCGCCGGTAGGCCCGGCATTGCACTGTCTTCTGGATATTATTCTTCTGGATAGTGGGAAAGTAGCCCATAACAGCTTCGCTGGAGAACATCTTCCGGCAGCCTGGGGCCCATGCTTGCCCTGTGTGATGAATGCCGACACGCACAGATATGCACTCGTCCTTCATCTCGCATATGTACGGTGAACGTATACGTTGACCAGTGTGCACGGCGTCTGCAGTAGACAACCGCGCCGGCGCACATGTTTGTAAAGTTATCGCTGCAACAGTGCACATGTCAGCACGCTTTCATTTTGGAGGGAAAGGGAGGCCAAGAAAGGTTGCTTGCACTTTGTTAGTAACCTTACGGAGCCCAGTTTTGTAAAGCCAATGAACAGAAAGCGCCGTCGGCTATGGTTGTAGCGAGAGCTGTCGATGGGGAAAGCTTGCGAAAAAGTACCGGTGCCAGCCCTTGACCGGGTGACCTCGAGGGCAGTACCAGAACGATTCTAACTGCAGAATATTAGGCAGAAATGGAGCTGAGTTGTGTGCTCACCGAGAGGAATTCACGAAAACGTAGCTATAGGTACAGGATGTCTCGGAGTGGCTTTATTTACATCATAAATAGGTATTTACAGGGTGTAGGCTTTATACAGAACGATGGTATGACATGGATCACAGCATAGCAAACGGTGTGCCTCCCGAGAAACATGGGCAGGAGTACGTGCGTGTCGGCGCCACGCAGGGTACGGCAACTGGAGTTCACCTGGGGCGACAGACTCGGCCGCCACGCACCACGCAAGCACCGAGGCGCGCCCCCTTGGCGCTGGAAGTTCGGCTGCACCACTAAGAGATTGCGTCATTCTACTGGCGAGTAGTTCAGTTCGCGGCAACAGCGCACCTAAAGAGTCGCCAAATTCACGGACCAGCGTGTCACCTGGCGCACTACATGACGGCGATGACTGGCGGCGGCGCCTGGAAGGCCGGCACAATGGGCGCGCAGTAGGCCGCGCAGTTGGTCGTCGGCCGCACGTGGACAGGTGCGGGCTGTGGCCGCACGCTCTTCTCCACCGGGATGCTTTTGTAGTTGGGCTGCGGCTTGGACACCAGTACGGTGCAGCGGAACTCCTCGGGCATGGCGTAGCGGATGACTGGTGGCCCGATGAAGCCGCTCTTGGCCCGCTTCGGGTAGACGAGCACGTGGCAAAGGCCGAACAGCGGCAAGATGAGCAGCGGCAGGAAGGCGGGGTGCACCGCCACCGTCAGATAGGTGCCCATCACAGCCAGGGTGGTCAGGACGCCGGCGCCCAGCACGGCCCAGGTGGACACGGCGGCCTCACTCTTCTGACTCGCCATGAGGAACGGCATCTGGAAGGAGGCAACGAAACGACCGGACTCAGTTGCAGTCGGCTGCCTCGCGAAAAAGGCGCAGCCCCTCTTCATGCTGGCCGCCGCAGCAGCCAGAGAGGCGTGTGTGTGCGCTGGCGCGGCTTCCGGGGGCCGTACTTATAGCAAATGCGTCGCTCTGTACTGTTTGCCTCGTCACGCAGGCTTTGAAGGCAAAGGCAAGAAAAACAAGCACAACGCCAGAAGGGGGGGGGGGGGGGGATCACATGACCGTGATGGTCCTCGAGGCACCTGTTAGCGAATCGCCTAACGATTGTTATCGCGACCAAGCACCAAGTTTTCAGGAACAGCTCATGATAGCAGCAGCTTTTCTCTTTTTATTGTCACAATTTCATCAAAAGATACAAGCCGCTAGTTCCGCTTGAGAACAATATTTAAGGATTCCTCAGTAGATGCATTGAAGGCAACAAAAAGCGCAGCGGAAGAGGGAAGATGCGCACAAGAGAAGCAAATTAGATATGAGAGTGGGGTTCAGGCAGGTCTTGTCCTGTTTTGCTAGTCTTGTGTGTATATTAACCATGCGCTTTCCATCAACAGCCCGCGAAACTTCGTGGTATTACTGTGTTGAATGCACCAGCTCACTTTACGTCGGTGCGAAAGGGGGTTAAGGCGAAGATATGTTACCCAACTGCTTTATCCAATTTTTCAGAATAACATGCTACAAAGGGAGTTTTCATCTTTGCAAGCCTTAAAAGTCGGAACATTTATAATTTCAGGGGCTTTTCTCGTGCCAAAACCAAAGTATGATTATAAGGGACGCCGTAGCGGGGGACTCCGGATTAATTTCGACCACCCGGGGTTCTTCAACGTGCATCCTATATGCATGGTACACGAGCGTTTTCGCATTTCGCCTCCATCGAAATGCGGCCGCCGCTGCCGGGATTCGATCCCGCGACCTCGTGCTTAACAGCGTAATGCCAAAAGACGTCGAAGCATTAGACTGCAGTTGACAGAAGTAGTGACCTTTAGGGCAGCGCGGATGCGCTCTTATAGCGCACTAGCGGTAGCCATATAAATCGAAACCGTGGTTCATTATTAACCCAATTTAATTAATTGTGCTTTCTTATACGTAGACCATCAGGGTAACATAGGTAAGAGGTTAGGACGTGCTGCCATCGTCAGCGCGGCGCTCCAAAAACAGTGCGAGGCCGCACACCTCATAGGGAACAATGGTTCGGTTATACTTTTTGTAGAACGGACACCAACTATCGTCTATAAAATGCTCGTCGCTCATTTTTATAGGACAAGTGAATGGTTACGACGTAAAAATGTGTTGTCTGGGTCTTTTGTGATATGCACCATGGGGAACGCAGTTACGAAACGAAAGAAAAATAGAAAAAGAAAACACCAAGCGGCAATAGCCGCAAGTATACATGACGCGAAAATTCGGGCGTATGTGCTGGATTTGAACCTTTCGATGGGCTAGCAAAGATTTTCGATACACGAGTCGACAGCGAACAAACATTTGTCATGTGTTCAAGGAATGTCTCCGTATCGGTTTGCGCAGATAAACGGTTGGTCGTAATAATTATCTAATTTGATCACTTTGAAATATTCGGAATTCGCAAGGGGGAAAAAATAGGTTTGTTGCCCACGCACTTGCGAATGATTTCTCACTGGGTACTTTGTGTCGACATGGACAAAGACCACATAAACAATAGATGCCAACACGAGGGCATTCGCGAGCACTTCGCACAGAAGGTGAAACGCGGTCACCTTATGTCGCATCAGCCGATTCGCCTTATCCAGCAAAGCTGCCCAGCTTGAATTGAATTCCGGGGTTTAACGTGCCGAAACCACGGTTCGATTATGAAGCACGCCCGTAGTGGGGGACTCTGGATTAATTTAGACCATCAGGGGATCTTCAATGTGCCCACAGTGCACAGCACACGAATGTTCTTGCATTTCGCCTCCACCGAAATGCGGCCGCCGCGGGCGGGATTCGATCCCGCGACCTCGTGCTTAGCAGCGCAACACCATAGCCGCTAAGCCACCGCGGCGGGGCTTCGTATGACAGAGTTCAGTGTTACAAAGTCGCATAAGCAAAATAGAACCGTGCGATTATTAACCTGTGCTTGTTAAGCAAGATCAATACGACGCCAGACCGGGTTGCATGTACTCGCTGTGGCCAAACATGACCACGTAAATCGCGAGTCGTTGTGTGCTAACAAAGAGCAGTGCAACAAGTTTTCAATGCACGTGTGTGCATGATCGCACTGTCAAGCCGCAGAAGTGCTACTGAGAGAGAACAAATATACGTGTAATAATATTTTCTACGGTAGCGATTTGAAACGAATCGAAAGGTGCAACGAATGGTGAAAAAAGGTGAAACGAATGGAAAGGTGGAAGCCCAACAGCATTGATCCGCTGCATACCGTAAAAAAATCCTGTGTCAGAACGTATGCGCTCGTTACAAACTAGCGATCATAATTTTAGCACGTGACGACACAAGTTCCAGCAGCTTATGGCCGACGCGCCACGGGACGAACACAAAGACGGAGAGAAAGACGGCCAGCACTCTGCCTCTCCGTCTTTCTTCGGCATAAGTTACGAACTTATTTCGAACAAGTCTATTTTCCCTGTTAAATGCACAACGAGAGAGTAGCCACTGACCTCGGAGGTGGCGGCGGGGCCCTTCGTCACCGGCGGTGGTTGCAAAATGGGAGCATGCGTGC
This sequence comes from Dermacentor andersoni, assembly GCF_023375885.2. Lineage (NCBI taxonomy): Eukaryota > Metazoa > Arthropoda > Arachnida > Ixodida > Ixodidae > Dermacentor > Dermacentor andersoni. The sequence continues at coordinate 56,992,347 of NC_092814.1, read as the reverse complement.
GCGAGTGTCGGTCTCCCAGCGTGCGTCTGCCTCGTGGCGCCGGCCGCCGGGCTATATACGCGGCGGCGGCCGGGGCGCGGCGAGCGCATGGTGCAGGGCGCACCAGAGCGAGCCGGTGATAGCACGCCAGTTCCAACTAGACCCCGTAAGGGCGGCAAGGGAGGTTGCCTTAAAGGGCGCCCTCCCTCTTCGCAGCGCCGAAGGAGATAGCTGCGGAAATCTTCACGCGGGACCGGACCGCGCCGGCAACCCTTGCGAGAACAATCTACGCTTCGAGCGCCAGCCGGCGACGTGCCGCGTCTCTGGCATCGCTAACGAGGAAACAAGCGTCGCGTATCAATGTTGATACGACTGCACGTCGCGAACATCCAAAAGCGGGGCAGCGCTTTTATGCCAAGTTGCTAGCATTCAAGGAGCGACTACTCCGAGAGGAACAGTGAGAACACAATTCGAGCAAATTTGTCGGAAGACTTAATGTGATAAAACCGGGTCATAACTCGATGTCTGACCTCATTGCTAGATGCCAGCCTGCCTCCTCACTGCAGACAGCTCATGGCCTTCCGTCTGAGGGCTGAAGATATGGCAGGCTGACGAAATTGCGTCCGAAGGAAGAGGTGCTGAGACATTTGCACAACTGATCGCGTAACGATATGCCGCGGAGTGATTCAAGCTAACTGCTTGCGAAGTGATTGTAATGGGTTCCCAGCAGCCCTCGAAGGCATTTCTATACACCTCCACTCAATAACGCGCCGTATTATTGAAACTTCATAGCGGATTGTTATAACTTTTGTAATTCAACTTTCTAAAGCTGATTTGCGGGCTATGAGAGACGCCGTTGTGGTGGTCTCAGGATCGGGTCTGGCCATATGAATGTTTCCATAGTGTACCGAAATTGAAATTCAACGGCGTTTTCGTATTCCGCCCTTCTTTCAGAATGTGGCTGCGGCGGACTGGGTTCGATGCACCGCGAGCTCGCTCTCCATAGACTGCAGGAGCATGCCGCAGCCACTGAGGCGCTGTAGGTATAGCGGCGGTGTCGTAGCGGTACAACTGGCCTCGACGAACGGCAACCTGTTTGTGTTGTAACCGATGGTTAAAATTAGCAGGTCGCTCTTGACAGGCAGCATACAATACTCTTTGTGTGCTTGATATGTCAGGTACTTTAAGGCACGCGCGCGTTCTATGAAAAGACAACTTCCGCCATCGAAACAGGAGTCAGCACGTGCAATTTGTACGCCGCGTAAATGCGAGCACGCTTGAGTGGTCGCTGGTTGTAGATACAGTATGACATTATGAATTAGCATAAACGTAACTAATTGCTTGACATAACCCAGGACTAATTTCATCTGTCCACCCGGTCCGCCTACCAAATGGGCAGGTTCTGAGCTATTGTATTGTACGGTGTGCGGTCACAACGCGGGCCTTGAGATACAAAAGATGGTTATTCCATTGGAGCATTCATTACTCACGCGACCTGTCTTTTCGAACGCTCAGGCACTAATGAACATGCGTACCTTTTCAGGCTTATAGCCATATCCCATAAAAGGCTTAGAAACTCCTGGTCCAGGGGTCACACTTATCAGCATTTTGTTTTGTTCCTGCCTTTCTGGGTCGGCAAATGGGGTCCTCGAGCACTTGATCGACACTTTATCAGCTGGAGTTTCTTCACACCGCCTTTAACAATGTGTCTGGGTTAGAAAATGCAACTATTTTGTTTCCTGAAAAGCTTTGTTTCCGCGATCTTTACTACAGACATTTTCAACAACAAAACTTATCTCAAGCATCCTCTAAACATGGCAGATGACCAGACTTTACTACAAGAAAGATAAGGCGGTCGGTATCAGTCGGGCGATTAGTATTCGAGCCAGCTCACCAGACTGCGCATCCTCTCTTTGAGCGGCGTCGGTTCGTAACCACACACGTCGTCATGGTGGTATCTTTGATTTGTAATTTTCTTTAGATCGTCATTTTCTCTCCAACGGCGTGATTTGCTTTGTGCTTGTGCGCACAATCTGTCACGCAGTTTGCAACAATATCCTTTCAAGTTTTAGGCCCCAAGCAACAAATAGAGTCGCACAAAATTGCATTTTCTGCGCCGCACAGACGACTAGCCGGGTATGGTGCGGAAGTGGGCCACGTCCCGTCTCAGATATGGCTCGACAGTGCGTTGAACAACTTGGGTTTTGCGTGTTCGCCACAACAACCATAAGGGCTGTCATTGCCTCTGTCCCCGACGAGTAAGACATCAACTCGATCGAAATGAACCAGTCAGGAAACGACGTGTGAAACGAGCACTTTACATAATTTGCGGTAATTCAATACAAAGTACAGCCTTTTCGAACAGTACACAGTCCGCAGTGCACGTGACAAGGAATGTCGTCGGGCCGACCTTGAGGCTTCGACAGGACTACATGAGTTGCACAGCTAAATAAAAAAAATTAAATTATGGGATTTTACGTGGAAAAACCACGATCTGATTATGCAGCACGCCGTAGGGGGCGACTCCAGAAATTTGGACCACCTGGGGTTCTTGAACGTGAACCTAAATCTAAGTACACGGTTTTTCCTTTCGCATTTCGCCCTCAAAGAGTTGTAAAGCTCTAGAGCGAGAAAATAAATGACATTTCTATTCTTATAGTGCGATGGCGCGTCAAAACCGCTCCTCTGCAATGTCAGGTGACAACTCGTGTGCGTTTGATCAAGACTTGTTGACTTTTGAGCTGCATTGTTGCTAGTGCGTTAACTAAGAAGCAGCGCTGGCCGTGCTATCGTTGTTCCATCGTGGTATTTGCTTTAACGCTGTTTCGGCAAACTGTACCGAGTTTCTGATACGGTGGTGTACGCCTGCAGCACGAGGCTTGCTGGCCCAAGGCTTGTCTAGCCATTGCCTTCGTATCCGGCGTAACCTGAAGCCAGTACGGTACGGTAAACAAAAACGAGCCGTCGCGAAAAGGCCATTGCAAGAAAAGAAAAAGGAAATGAAAAGCGTGGCAGTGTACACATCCGTCAAATGGCTCCAGTCGCACATGACACCAGCACAGTTCGCGTGGTGGGATATCGTACAACGAAGATGGGATTCGTTGGCTCTGGGCCCTTATCTTTCCTGGAGCCTGGTGCGGTGGACGTCGGTTTACTTTTGCAAGTGTCCACTGTTTATTGTTTGCGGACCACCGTCTTGGTGGGTTCAAAACTAACATGAGGCCCCACAGTCGACGCTGTTGCTCATGGCCGTGAGCGCGATCGACGAGCTCACGTGTGTAAGCGTTGATCATAAGGAGATCATGTCGGTATCATTGTCAGACATTTTTTTTAATGCGAAAGCGTTATATGTCCCATAAGGGAGAAAACCCGGCGTGGTGAAGCGATGGCACCAAAAATGGCAGACGGCGCAAAGAGTAAAAACGCGTCAAAAAATTCTCGGAATGACGTCGAACTTCTCAGAGAGGTTCCTGTGAACAAAGTAAATTAATGGCCTTGAAACGAAAATTTGGTACACTTGGGAACCGATCTCGGGCCTCCTCTGTGCGAAACGAGAATGCTTCCCCGACGCCACAGCTGCACCACGGTTCTGGCTGACTAAAGGTGTGCATAGGGCTTGCGTCATCGCGTACGTCACATCTCAACCATCCAGCTGCGACGTTAGAGTAAGGCGACTTAAGTTCGAGTAAGGCGACTTAAGGAGTAAGGTGAACTAAGGTCAATTAAAGTGAGTGAAGGTGAATTAAAGTGGATCAAGATTGATTAAAGTGGATTAAGGTTGGGGCAAATTAGAGCAAGATGTATTAAGATGGATTAAGGTTGACAGAAATTCGAGGACGGTTGGTTAAGGTGGAATAAGGTTGGTACAAATTAGAGCAAGGCGGATTACTGTGAATTAAGGTAGAGTTGTGAAGGACACGTGACAATGTATGACGTCAAGTATCACGGACGTAACCAATTAATTAGAGAAGTCAAAATGCTTTCGCATTCAGATCATGCAAGGACACTTAAGTGACTGTCAATTTTGTATTCAGGACAAGTCACACGCCGCAGCATGGAAGGTGTTACGCGCTCCTTAAAGCCATATGAGGCGGATCCACTTGAAACGAATTCTGAGGACAACACTAGTTTCTAGATATTATTTCCCGAACTTTGCGGAAAAATACATTGGCGTTCCTGTTACTTTTGTGCTTCAATGCATGAAAGGACGCTATGTTGGGAAAGTAAGTGGAACGACAATACATTATTACCGCAAGTTTGACGGTGCATATCTCGTAAATGGTGTCATCCGCGCAATTCTTTTGAAGTGGATATACCTTGCAGTCTCAGTCGCTAGAATTTGTAAATTGCAATATGTGCCATGAGGTAATTAGTTATAAACTAAATTGTTGCTAATTAGTCGATTATGTATTTAAATTCTTTGCGCAAGTAATGTCCGCCTCTTCGAGTAGACCAGCTCATGGGCTAGGATTGTGTTATCCGCCACAGGCAATTTAAAAATAAAATTGAAAGTGTTCGCTGAAACAGCCTGTATAGCTTGAAGGACTCTGGTTTGACCAATGTTCAAGAGCATAACATTTCCAAAGAATCCTTAATTGCTTTCAATAATTTTTTTACTTCGATCTTCACACGCGAGGATTACTCCACCATTCCCGCAATTGCAGACGTTAACCAGAGGTATATGACGCCAATAAAGATTGATGCCTCCGGCATCTCATCTCTAATTAGGAAGCTAAATGTCTCTATCTCAGCTGCCGTTGATGGTAGTAATAATAAAATTTTGAAGCATGTAGTCACATATGCAGCCCCCATCCTTTCACGCATTATTGGGCAGTCCGTATCAACAGGGAAACTACCATGTGACTGGAAAGTCGGGAAAATCATTCCGATCTTTAAGTCTGGCGATAAGTGCAAGTAATTACCGACCCATATTATTAACAGGCATTACATGTAAGCTACTAGAGCATGTCATAGCATCTAATATTGTGGCAGAACTTTAAGGTAAGTGCACAACACTGCGAGGACAGCTATATCCCTAAACGCGTAAAGAAGAGAAAGCACCGACGCCCCTGGATAACCGGGAACATAATTCATATGAAAATAAAAATAAAAAAGGCTACGTAAAAGCAAAAGTAAATCTACTCAGGTTTCGCGACTTCGAGCTGAGTTGAAGCAAGCCCTGCAGGATTCTAAAAAAAATTCTTCAATGACACGCTTAGCCGCTTCCTCAGAACATCACCGCAAAGGTTTTGGCGGCGAAGGAAGGAAGAGGTACAGGAAATCAGGAAAGAAGATCAGGTTCTGATAAATAAAAACGATATTGTAGACACTTTAATCATTTCTTTCAGTCCGTATTCACCGCGACCGATGATGACGTCGATTTTAGTGCGAAAAGCACAGTGCCTAGCCAAATGAATGACATCATAATTACATAGGATGGCGTATTTCAGCAGCTATTGAATTTAGATACAAGAAATTGTACGGACCAGATGATACACCGACCCAGTTTCTTCAAAGATATGCTGAATGGGCGTCGCGTTACTTGACACTTATATTTCAAACATCATTGCAAACTCATACTGTACCCCAAGATTGCCGCAGTGCAATAGTTATTCCGGCATTTAAAGGCGGCAATTGAACAATACTGAATAATTACCGGCCTATATCTCTTACATCCATTTTATAACGACAGAAAGCTGAGCTAGTTGGTAAGGATTCATTATGCAAAAAAGGTGAGGCGTGCAGACAGGACACAAGAGAAGATAAGTGGACAACACGAACAGAAGAGAAGTGGACAACACGTCCACTTCTCTTCTGTTCGTGCTGTCCTCTTCTCTTGTGTCCTGTCTGCACGCCTCACCTTTATTGCATGATTGCATCTATTTCTCGTAAAATTTTGGAACACATAATAGCTAAGCATATCATTCGTCATTTAGAAAATAATTATTTACTTTACCCATACCAGCATGTATTCAGAACAGGCCTTTCCGCTACCACACAACTCGTAGAGACAATTCACGATTTCGCAATGTCGGTTGATGCCAGGGAGCAGATTGACGTAATCGCCATAGCTTTTGCCAAGGCTTTCGACAAGGTGCCACACTAAAAGCTAATTGACAAACTGGAAACAACCGGCCCTTAATGCCATATAATAACATGGATTGAAGCATACTTAACGAATCGGAACCAGGTGGTGAGAATGGATGGTCCTGTCTGCGGCTCACTGACAGTACTCTCAGGTGTCCCGCAGGGATCTGTCCTGGGACCGCTTTTATGTTTGGTGTACATTAATGACATTTCTGCTGTGATGGAACCAGATGTACATCTTAAACTGTTCGCGGATGACTGTTTATTTTATTCTACAGTACGAAACACGGCAGACCAACTTAAACTTAGTAACTGTCCAAAGGCGTTAAGCGGATGGTGCAAGAAATGAAGTATGGAAACAAATTATTCTAAATCAACATATACACATATCACCACCAAAAAAAGGGGCCGTCTTTTGTTTCCATATACTGTTGGTGACATGTGTTTGATAAATACTAGTCAGTTTAAATACCTGGGAATAACGATAACAGAAAACTTATCGTGGAGCATACATATAGATAATATTTGTTCAAAGGCATACGGGAGGTTATTTTTCCTGCGAAAAAAATTGGAGGGTGCTGCATGCGATGTAAGACTAACCGCTTACAAAACTTTTGTAAGGCCACTTCTTGAGTACGCGTCAGAGGTATGGAGCCCTCACGAAACTTATTCAGAGGTATGCGGTGCACTTTATATGCTCCCTATATCGAAGGACTGATTCAGTCACAGAAATGCTCCGTTTTTCTAAACTGGACCTGCTAGAAACGCGTAGAGAGAAAAATCGATTGAAATTATTATTCCAAATACTCCAAGGCCAAATAACTAATTAGGAAGGAAACGTGCATACTGGCACCTGGCAAACGGAGCTCCAGAACTAACCATAATCGATCTATCCAAGCTTATACCGCTCACACTGATACGTTCAGGTACTCCTTCTTCCCCAACGTAATTGAAATGTGGAACAAGTTACCGATGTGTGTTGTGGGACATACTGATCCGTCTCAATTCAAACAAACTCTGGATGACTATCTGTGCGAGTGCGCCGCTTGATTCCGATGTATTCTGTGTTTGTGATTATTCCACATGTTTTCTTTTATATTTATTCATAACCCTCTCTGTAAGGACTCTCGCAAGAGGGTTGACATTATTGTTAAATAAATAAATAAATATGTATACATACGTTTGCATTTTATTGCCAAGAGTTTCAATGAGCCATGCGCGTTTCTGATCGCCCAGAGTAGTGGTGTTGTTCCTGGTTTGCTCGCTGTCAAACGGCGTCTTTTTTTTTTTTCAGTTGTTTGATTTGTTGTTAGTTACGTTCTCCTGTTTTCGCTATGTGTTGTTTTTCTTACCCCCTTCACGCTATGCTCCAGTTGGAGCCTGTGAGGTATGTTAATAAATAAATAAAGAGCATGACTCCTTACTAGACCTGCACCTACCACGGTGTATGAGAGTACAAGGTCGCGAATACAAATTCGTGAATTCGCTTCCCTCCCGCAAAGGCAGCATCCCTGTTCGGTTATGGAGAATTCCCGTGGCAGATTTGAAGCACTTCCGGCGCAACATTTCCCTTTTTTTTTTTGTGCAACCCGTTTGAATGGCAGGTAGGGAGCATGGGCGCCGCGTTTTTCACTGGGCAGATCGCGAGCAAATCTCGAGCCAATATCAATCCTGTGGAGCAGCGCGGACTGCTTTGCCGAAGTCGACCGGAACTCGGCATGGTGCAATTTCTTCGCCCACGAGATTTGCCTCTGCCAGTTCGTCTGGGTGGGCCACAAAAGTCGTCATTCGCGCAGTTGTGGACGACGCATTTGCACATAATTACGAAACGCTGGCATTCGAATGCGTTTCAAGGACGACGTCCACTTCTAACACACGTTTTTTTTTTTTTTTTTGTGCGATGACACGACACCGGCGTGTCGGACGCTCATCAGTGATGGTTATTCTTGCTGTAAACGCCAAACATAGCACCATTCATAGCACGAAACACGAGAAAGAAGAGGACATCGTGGCCGTGCCGACAGCAAACGAAAAAAAAAAAAAAGGCTGTCGGAACGCGAAGAAGCTTGGTGTACGCGCCTCTTAACCTATATTCGCTCTTGTTCCATTAGTATATTCCAAGTTCTGGCGCCCTACGTCATAAATATAGGTGCTCGTTCGCGGAGATGGTCGACCGTTCCGAACCTGCTATTGGAATTAAATCAACTTCGGATTGTTAAAATGTATCTCACACTTTATACGGCCTGTCATAATTACAGACTGTATATAGGTGTGGCACAATAACTCAAAGCTGGGCTATAGTTGGTAGCTGTTGGTATTCGTACAATTTGCGTTGCGCGGGAAACACACAAACCAAGGAGAAGAATAGATACGAGCGCATACACTGACAGCTATTAGTGAGACCACCGTGGCGGGACTTGAAAGATTAAGGTTAACGCGTGGAAAAGAGTCCTGTGTGCAAGAAATGTGCAGCAGAAGAACTGAATAGCTGTAATTTCGGGAGGAAAATTTCACTTTTACTATTACTCGAGCGTTAAGTCGCTCACTGCGCGTCGACGTGCTAAATATGCATTAGTCAACGGAATCGGTTAAATCAGAGAAGATATTCAAACTGTTCAAACTCATAAACGTATGCAGTAGGCGAAGTCGCGATCATCGAGGAAAACACATACCTGCAGGCTGAAATAGCTGCGGAGATTTTCTCGTGCAACTATGACCCACCTCCAGGAAAGCCGCGCACAGAACGCCGGCGGTGCCCGGAATCGCCGAAACCAGCCGCAGCTGCGCGCTCCTGGGCGCCGACGGTGGCAACGGTCGGCAGTCCGTGCTCACTCGAGCGCGCTATATACAGCCGCGTTTGAATCTCCCGCGTTTTCACCAAGGATTAAAAGATAAGAAGTTTAATACAAAATTTACTTCGCCGCTTTTTATTCAACATTTCTTTCGGCGCTCCAATACGTTATCCGTGAAATAGCTCATCTCGCAAAACAATATGCAAGATACAAAAGCTAAAAAAATAAAATAAAAATAAAGCGCGTGTGCGGCGGACGATGCAAAATGCCACTCGATTTTCGACCAATTCTCCTCAGTGGGTATGCGCGCTTACTTGAGGTCAGCATCATCACCAGCATCAAAACGGGCTTGTTGGCTTCCATTTACACATGGCGCATACCCTCTGTTGGAGATTGGCCAAGGGTGGGATGGAATTGGAAAAATACGCTTAGTTCTCACAAGAAAACAATGTAAACAACAGGAATGCGGCCGAATCGAGAAGACTTTTCGTTTGTAAGTGATATTTGCTGTTTGCCAGCCGTCTTTGCTAATAATATGTCCAGCATAAGGATTGGCTGGAGTTTTCTCTTACCAACAATCTGATCTAAAACCTTTTTGTGAATGCTAAGCAAGTCAGACAAGATTTGGTGAATACGGGCCAGGTTGCTCTTTGTTTTTCTTGTAAATGACGCGAGTCGGCTCCATCCACATAGCTGGCCTAAGCTCATACGCCAGAACGCTTCACAATCAAGAATTTCTGCCTGTGACAATTAACTAAGACGTTATGTGCCTAACGCTAATTATGGAGTAAAAGCGAAGCTTCCATTTTTAAGGACAACTGTATTCGTGCAACAGATAGTGACAGCGTTGTGCGCTTCCTCACACGTGCTCATCCACACTTCGCTTAAACATGTAATGCTCTTAAGTTTTTCTAGAAATTACATCCTCACATAACAGGCAGCGGAATTTTCCTGGGGTTAACTTTCACCGGAGGTCTAAATTGATTCGGACTCTCACTACGGTGTGAATGATAATCAGATTGGAATTTTGGCACGTAAAACGCTAGAATAAATTTTTTTCAAGATGAACATCTCATGTCGTCAGACAGTTATAACGATGATTAATCCTTATTGATTAAGCATTGCTTTTCTGCTCGATGGAAGATCTCGGGCCTCTCTTGTCCTTCTTCGTGTCATGGCACGATCTTAATCATGCCGCTATCAGCAGTTAAACGTGACTTTCACCGGTAAAACACTTAACAAAAAAGAATAACGGAAGCTTCATTACGACTTTTTCTCGCGGTGACAATAAAAAAAAATAACAATGCATGGGGACATGGCAAACAAGTGCTTGCTAACTTCGGCGTTTTAGCTCTTTTCACTGCCACAAGATTGTCCAATTATCGCTCGTCATTTCAAGTTGCACAGATAAACAAATTTTCATTACAAAGAAGTTACAGAACTGTATCAAGGCATCGTTTTTTGTTCACTCACTGGTTAGTGGCAATCACTTGCTTGCATTGTTTTACTGCTGCGTTGTCGCTATACAGCGTTCGGCTGACAACAGAAATGTTTAATTTACTTTTTCCGTTCGCATAAGACACCGTAACTGCCGCCTTCGAATAACGTAACTGACAGATGAAGGACTGATTCATACTCGACGACTCTTTTCAGTTAAAATCATTGTCTTATACCGATGTCACCAGGGTCATTATCTCAGTGGCCAGTCAGAGATATCGCCGTGAACTTCCCGCACTCTCTCGTGCTCACGAAAAAACCCCCACCGTTGAGTGTAGTGGGCTACCTTCCACGGCAGAAACTCGTTGAGAGCTGTTTCGCAACTATACACGGCTGCAACTATCGCGCTACCCGATCGGGTCCCGATAAGTCTATAGCGACGACAGCGCTCAATGACCCATTGAGACTGAGCATGTTTGCAGCTGTAGCCGTCAGTTCCACTTATGTTGCACGCGCCATTCTTGTATAGCGAGACAGAAACCTGACACTGCGTTTTTGCGCAGCATCTAGGTTTTCCACGTCTTTGTTTTGGCCTTGACCCGCCGTGGAGGCGTAGTGGCTTTGGTATTGCGCTGCTAAGCCCGAGGTCGAGGGATAAAATCCCGGCAGCGGCGGCCCCATTTCGGTGTGGGCGAAGTGCAAAATACTCTTGCGTTTGGATGCACGTTAACAACCCCACGTGGTCAAAGTTAATCCGGAGTCCCTTGCAACAGCGTGCCTCACAAGCAGGCAAAACCCCAAAATTAAAAAAAAAAAAAACTGTTTGGCCTTTCTCGCAGCGGAATTAGGCAGTGACTGACAAATGTAGACGTAGCTTGCGCATGCTCTGTCTCATGTGACTGAGTCTCCTTGGTCATTAACGCCTGTGTGGTGTTTCTTGGTCAAGCCATCATACTAGCAGTGTCCAGTAACTCAGCGCTCTGGTGCCTCCCGCTTCTGGAGTGAAACGGCACCGCTAACTTCGAGCAACGCCTCTTGTTTAAAAGAATGACCACATTCGAGTCTGATGCTATGGAACTTTGAGTAGTTTGTCTATGCATGTTAGAAAAAGAAAAGGTGATTTTAGGTGCTTTCTATATGTGTGATAGATTTACTTCAACAGAAGAGATAGTATTGGAAACAGAGATATTAGGTGAACGAAAGACCCGGCTCCCAATGCTCCAAACAATCGGTTTCTCTGTGTACACGGTGGTCAGGCTCGTTGTGCGGGTTTTTGTTTGAGTGCAATTTCGCAAACAATTTCGGCGAAAGAAGAAACAGTCAACTGATAGAAAGAAATAGTACAAGAGCGGCACATACAGAAGGTCACGACAAATAGGATATAAAGTATAAACAACCGGCCGTTTACGCTTCGAGTGATGTCGGCAAGCACTGTCACTTGTACCAAGGTTGCCGGTTACGTGCACGCCGGGTTTCGAAAGCCAAACAGTACAAAGCACGCCGAACATCGAGCTATGGTCAAGCCAACAAGAACAAACAGTTGGCCAAACTTGCACGAGTGTTTAGTGGTGGCTGTTAACATGGGATTTTTCTCAGGAATGAACGTTAGCTTGAAGTTGGCGCCTGTCCAGTCGTTTTCTTGTCTGTTTTTCGTCTGGCCTGCGCTGTTACGACAACCATGAGCAGCAAGACAGCTCCTACAAATCGAAGCAATGATTCGCATTTTGGTCACTGCACTAGATTTATCACTGTACTTTCTCAGGACATTGCGGACGAAAAAAAAACATCTTAAGTGCGTCGTAAAACTTAACCACTGATAAAAGTTGCAATGAACGTCGGTATGAAACAATGTTCATTAAAGTGTTAACTAATGCAGTGAACCAAGGTTCACTGCAGTGATTCATAGCAAGATTCATTGCTCCACGCAAGGCTGGCGGAGAGCCTTCTCCCGCAAGGCTGGCGGAGAGCAGTATCATACCGTTAAACGCAATGTCATGGGATTAAATGACGCGAATCTTGTTTGAGTTAGCGGGGTAGCAGTGGTAGTTATTGAAAAACGCACGGTGTCGTCGCCTGTAGCTGTTACTTCTCTGCGTCATGACAACGAAGGCGATGTATGACATGCTTGTCGAGGGAAGAACGCTGACGAGAGGGCACACAGAAGTACGATACATATGTCTAAATACATTTAAGGCTTCTATGCCCTTTGTGTGACAGTGACACATACCCATTGTGGTGGGTATTTGTCATGACTCCATACCCATGCAGTGACCCAAGAATGGGTAGCCCAAAATTAAGAAATTGAAGAATTCAAATAAGCTGTTGAATATCATACACTATTCCATTAAGAGGTCTGTGTGCTTTAGAGGTTCCCATAAGCCGACATTATGTGTGTACAGGTCGTCGTGTTGTGTTTGATTATGTAGAAGCGAAATGCGCTTACTGACGCTACTTCGTCGCTCAATATTCAGTGCTATATAACTTATTTACTTACGTACTTATTTACTAATTTACACCCCCCCCCCCCCCCCACACACACACCTCGGTGTTCGGGGAGGGGGGGGGGGACACAGGTAAAGAAGCTAAAAAAGTTTCGCTTTAATTATAAGAAATATAAGCACAATGTGGCAACCCAAACTGCTAGAGGCAGCGCAAGTAGCACACATGCGATGGTATAGAGACCTGCTTTGCAGCTCGGCACTCACCTTGCGCTTCAGGCATCAGTCCTCGGGCTGTGCATGTTGACACGTTTTATAAGCTCCTCTTTGGGCGGCTTTTGTTTCGCTTTGTTTGGTTTAGGGCTGCGAGGTCTCCCGTGCTCCAGAATATAAACAATGCGCTTCGACGTCGATGTATTTGTTTTCGGAACCAGATTCATCCGGTTGTCGACTGCCAGAAGTGAGCCGGACAACTCATGATAAAGCATCTGGGAAGCTGGCGCCGCCAGAAGAGGGTGAGGGGAGCGCAGTGGCGGGATCGCGCCAAAGAGCAAAACAGGGCGTCTTCGCGAGAAAGGCGGAGCGCCGCAGATTACACGCGCGGAGCTGCAGTGATAGCGGCGATGATTTTTTTTTTCTTTCTTTTGCCAACCCCTGTGACCGCTCGTGAACACCGCTCACAGGCATGCGATACATTTGTGCAACGCCGCGTTATTAAACAATTGTGTTATTTCCCGACAGCTCCGATACACAGAGTACTTCGAGCTGATCCATGTTGTTTACGACGCGGTCACACTGCCGGGTCGACAAGTCTAGCATTTCTATCTTCCGCATGGCGCAAGTTTGCTTCGTTGTGCCTTTAAGAAGAAAAAAAAAAGTCACGATTGCATCTTTTTTTAAATATTTAATATGTTGGTTATTTTGCAGACCGTTAACTGGCTGGACTGACAAATAATGTGTCCTCGCGCCTAGACTGAAACATGGCCTAAATTATTCTACAATTATGTATTACGCATAGTCAGAAATATTAAAACATTGGGTTTAACGTCCCAAAACCTCAATGTGTCTATGAGAGCCGCCGTAGAGGGGCGGGAGCCTCCGGATTAATTTTTTGCCAACAATTATCTAACACGCATCGAAAGCACAACGCAAGAGCGCGTTTCTTATTCCGTCACCATAGGAATGAGACCGCAACCAGGAATCGAATCCGAGGCCTCGTGCTCAGCAGCATGCAGAAGGCCGTAGATACTGAGTTAAGTGTACTGGGCGCCGACTTCAACTATAACCCTTTGCCCTGACAGTGTAGCGAGGTGGGTATACGGGATGGGGCAGGGGGACACGTAGGACAGCTTCCGGGCTCTACATGTCAAGTAATGTTGGTTAATAACGGAAACTCTGGCACGTATACGACGCGCTCCACGTGCAAACGATTTCTATCTTGAGTAGAGCTCCATGAGCGCGCAATCTACGAATGACTTCGCCTGCCCAGTGGCATCGAAGGAAGGGGCGAGGGAAAGAGGGCAGCTATTGGCACGATTGTCTACTCAGACCGACCAGGAGACTGAAGTGGGTGGCAAGTGTCTGCTGCACTCCCGCTGGACGCTCTCCTATCCAAACAACACTCACAACGCACCCCTGCGATTGCAGACGAGGTGCATGCCCTCGCGTGCCCACGAATAGCGGCGAGTATGTGCCAGGGCCATGGAAGGTGTTGGTGTCACCCTACGTTCGTATGTCGCATATGCAAGGAGGGGCATAATTATCGTGCAGAGTCGTTCTCTCTGCGCTCGCACTTCAAGATATATTTTGGGTGCTGTGCCTGCCTGCAGGCCATGCCAGCGAGGACATTCATTAGACGTAACTGAAATCCCCACACTTGTACCCGCGTCAGCACTGATATTGGCCTATGTCGGCTGGCTTCCCGGAAGGTCAACGGCATGTAGCGTGGTCGCTTTGCTCCTCAGAGGAAAGAACTCGCGGTTGCAGCCACCTTTGACTCACAAGTGGCTCGCTGCCCAGCGGCAACGAAGTATAAAGCGAGGAGCAGTTGACTACGCTACGTAAAACCTACACGCATAAGACGAGAATAGTAAGCATATATTGCGTATTCAAGCCGTTTTCTGCATGGTCGTTCAGCGCATTTGCAATGTATCCAACTAAACCAGAAACAAATTCTTTTAAGACGTTGCACTTCCCTGGGCCATCATTCTCACTAGTTCTGCGCATCTGTGCATGCGCAGTGGAGTCGCATTGTGAACGGCGCCGCATCGGCGTGCGCTCCTGAATCGGATATGATATCTTACTGAACCCTGTAGCGAAGTTGTATTAGCTAATGAAAAGGTGAGTAGCACATAAAACCATCTTCGTTCCGTGATCAATTCTAACTCTGTCTGTAGCGATATATGCCCAACTGCGTAGAATATGTTGGTTGTGTTATTAGTCATCTCACGATACAAGTTAAGGGAAAACACGGGAAAGGCGGGAGATGGAAATTCAAGACGATAAGGAAAACGAGAACAAGGTGAAAGAAGGATCCAGCGTTTCGGCAAGTGAACTTGTCTTCTGCTTTTTGCTACAAGTTAAGGAGTATATAAATAGCAATATTGTTACGTGGGAAGACGCAGACGCGACGATATATACAAGTATATTCACAGATCGATACGCTGCATTTGGCCAAAAAGCAACAGCCCGCGCTAGCTGTACCTCGTCGTCGTCGTCTTCGCACCACTGGCCTCTTCGTCCTAGGACATCGGGAGTACTGGTCCGTAGCAATATGTATTGCTAAAAAGATGAACAAGTTTGTGTCGCACGAAAGTGAAGCGAAATTGTCCGTCTTGTTGTTGTAGTACTTAGTAGTAGTAGTAGTAGTAGTAGTAGTAGTAGTAGCAGTACGTTGTCTTTCTGTTGCCTAGTCTTTTTTCGCTTCTAGTAAAAAAAGGAAGCTGAAATAGCATCCTTCCTTATGGTGTTAACATTCTTTAACTGGGGCAGGGATGTACCCAATATGTGAAACCTGTTAGCAGTCACTTATTTCAAGTAGAATATACCTTCATGTCGCATTTTCCATCCAAGACCCTGTAGTTTCTTTTTTGCCAATCACAAGACGGCTGATTAGATTTTGCGACATCTAATATTGCTTTGTTCTTTTCGACCGCCAATATTGGATAAAGGACACCACCATCATGGTGTGCACGCTTGCAAGTGAGAGGCGTCAGTTTTAGGAGTCTAGCTTTTACGAGCGGCACGTGTATTGAATGAACATCGTTCTGTGTATATTTGAACGTAGGTGCGCAGGAAACAATTCAAGAAGATTGTCCAGCACGTTGACAAACAGGGCAGTCAACGGAACTATACATATTCTCTGCTGTGGGCTGTTTGCAGACACAACCTGATGTCCGAGAACAAAAGAGTGCACTTCTAAAGGGTAAAAAATGGACGCTACTACGACTACAATAAAACCCATGTTTTTTTACGATAACACGGGACCGTTTTGGCCCCTCACGGGAGCCTTTTTCACAAAGACGCTCATGCGGCTCGCTTACCCTATCAGTGTCGGGTTTTTTTTTTCGCATCGTGTCTTTCTTCTTTTTTTCTTTTTTTTTGTCGTATAATAGAAAACGAACACAACGGTTTAGTTTTGGTTGTACAGAAATGAAAAGAAAAATGACATGGATAATGACAAATGCTCCCTTGATGTAGTTCTCACATTCCTATCTGTCAAAAGGAACTGGGCGGGACAGAAAAAAAATTATGGGGTTTTACGTGCCAAAACCACTTTCTGATTATGAGACACGCCGGTGGGGGACTCCGGAAATTTCGACCACCTGGGGTTCTTTAACGTGCACCTAAATCTAAGTACACGGGTGTTTTCGCATTTCTCTCCCATCGAAATGCGGCCGCCGTGGCCGGGATTAGGGCGGGAAAGAAACGCGGAAACGTACCGGTACGTCAAGGAACGCTCAAAGGGCTAAATAGGCCTGAACCTGCCGCGGTGGCTTAGCGGCTTTGGTGTTGCACTGCTATAAGCACCAGGTCGCGGGATCAAATCCCGGCCGCGGCGGCCGCATTTCTATGGGGGTGAAATGCAAAAACGCTCGTATCCGGTGCACAAGGGGCACGTTAAAGAAACCCAGGGGGTCAAAATTAATCCGGAGTTCCCCGCTATAGCGTGACTCATAATCACGTCGTGGTATTCGCACGCAAAACCCCAGAATTTAATAAATAAAACTAATAAATAGGCCCGAATACAGCGAGCACGCGGGCAGCAGAAGCAGATCAGCGAACATAAACCGGCGGAAGATTGTCATTACTCTCATTCAGCGCGTGCTGAGTAACCTGTATTAACAGCTGCTCAAGATAAGCGCGCTGTGATGAGCCCTTTTCTCTGGTAATAATACATACCTTCCTCCAATCGATATCGTGCCTCTTTGATGCAACATGCTCAGATAAACCGCTATATTTCACATGTCGCTTCCTCATACGTCGTAGTCGTGCACTTGCAGCCGTCATTTAATGTCGCTGGTTTCGCCGACGTACCCATAGTCGGCATACGAAAGAATGTATACCACACCTGGGGATATCTAATGCGTAGCATTACATGACCAGCCGGTCGCACAATTCCATATAAAGCCAGAAAAACCCAATGCGCAGTTTAAGCTCCATGTCTGCGCGGTTGATAGCTGCCATCCAGAGTATAATGACAAGCGACCCGCAACGACAACAGTCGCGCCGGCACAAAACGTTCTACGATCCCTTCCACTTTCGCCGTTCCCCATACGGCGTACGTAGAAAGGAGGCGTTAAACCTAGGCCAGAAATGCCTAAGCCTACGCCCCCGGTTAACACCCGACCAGTGAGGACGGAAGGTTACTAAAGGGGACTCAAAACGAGAGAATGCGCAACTCGTGCATTAATTACGCATGCACGCGCAGCCGTTCCCCCTCCGCTGCCTATTAAGGCATTAGCGTGTTGATTATGACGCGACGAACATTGTGCAAACAAATTAAGCGGAACCTCTCTGAGCAGGAACTGTCGAAGATATGCGTAGCATTATATGGCGGTCGGCGTGGTGCAGAATGTGTTCGGCAAAAAAGAAAGAAAATACGAACATGGCAGATGACGATAATCGTTGTGGAACAAGATACACCCAAAGGGTTCCATATTTCTTAAAGTGTGTATATCTATAACCGGCGCTACAGCTGCGCTTCCAGAAATTTCGCGTCTGACATCAGTTTTAGAAGCGCAGCCAGACGAACCTCACGTGAGTCTGTCGGCCGACGTGCCGACTGCGCTGTTATCGGCCGCACCAGTCGCATCTAACTGGAACGCCGAACACAAACAAGTGATAGGGGCTGCAAATGGCGTTAAACGACGCAAACGCCCATGGCAATGTGCCTGCTGTAGTATACTATAGACGTCTCGTGTTTTGAACGCTGCATTACGACTTTTATGTATGCGGGGTGATCATTTTTAAGTCTTACAGAATTTTGATAAATTGTCCTTGCAGATAGCATAATCGTATACGATTATGCTATCTGACTATAGTCTTTGAAGTGAATTATTCAAAGAGGCGGGCATGCACGAGGAATCGAAACACATCATCAGCTGTATTGAAGAAAATTCACTAATTAACTTCTTAATTATTTACTTTACTGCAAATATTGCAATTTACGACTTGTAGCCGGTGAGTTTGCAAAGCATAGCCACTTGGAACAAATTTTGAGGATGGCTTGGGTGCATAGATATCCACCATCAAACTAGCAGTAAAAATGCACTGTTCCACTTTCCTTTAAAAAAAAAAGTGCTTTTTTATACATTGAAGCGTGAAACTAACTGGAATGCCCATTTAATTTGTTGCAGACTTTGGCAATGAATATTTCGAAACTGGTGCAATCCTGAAAATTCATTTTAATTAGGTTTTTGCGCCTTGCCAACTCACCGGCTACAATTTGTAAATTGCAATAGGTGCCACAAAGGAACTAATTAGGAAGTTAACTAGTGTTTTTAATTAGTTGGATATGTGTTTAGATTTCTCGTGCAAGTAATTTTTGTCTGTGTGAATATTACAGCTCAAGGACTAGAATTATTTTGTCCACCACAGGCGGCGTTTTTTTTTTTTTTTTGAGCAGATATGATCACCCGGTATGTACACAGGGTGTACCTTGAGCCAAGAATTCAAAAAATTAAAGGCGCGTCGGAAGCGAATTGAACCGAACGCATACTATTCGCACTGGCCTATAGTAACTCAGGCAAATTTTTGTTTTACCCACAACTCACTCATTAATTAAGTTTAATTACCCAACTTTTTAGTTATTAGTTGAGGACCAAAAGTATGATACGCAGATTTGTAGAGCACCTTCAGAAACCGCCGATCGAGTTGTTTCTTGTGCGATGCGTCTCACGTAGTCCCTTTTTCCAGGTTACAAAGAAAGCCAGCGAAATATTAAAAAAAAAAAAAAAAACACGTGACGGAGCGCTTGCCCAGTGGTATCGTGCTACCCTCAAGCCTGCGTTCGGTGAACAAGGTCGGCTCCCGTCGGATTACGGCGAAAATGCATGCTGCTGGCCGAGCGCTGCCGATGGAATAAAGAACGCCCTGCCACTTCCCCGTCGCCAGTCACGATGCGAATAGTATGCGTACGGTTCAATTCGCTTCCGACGCGCCTTCAATTTTAAAAATCTTGGCTCAAGTTACGTGAGACACCTTGTATAGTCTTTCTGACTTCGTGACTTTGACGGGCACACGAGTTTTTTTTCGTCGCGAGCGTACCGTCACTTCGTTTCGTAACGATGGAAGGCCAAGAGAGTCGCCTAGACTGCGGTTCATCGAGCAAGCGGACGGGGTGTGGCTCAATGATAAACTGGGGATGAAAGGCTTCAAATTCGTTTCCTTAGACGAGCGAAGAAGCTGCCTCGTGGATCTCTGTAGAACTTATTTTGAATGAATTACCGAAAAAAAAAAGAAATATGTGCTGGGCGTCTCATTTTTATTTAACATTTAATTTTAAAGGTTATGCAGCTTTTAGAAGAATGGCTTGGGGAACATGGCACAATTCAACCACGTGAGTTGGACTACATTGAAAGAAGATTGTTACTTGAACGGAAAATCACAATTTACAAGACATAACGAAGTAGCTTTCTAATTAATGACTTTGGGTACACATCTCAATTACTGAATTGAAGTCGGCCAATGTTTAACGCGTGCACGCTTATATTCGGATTCCTGAGACGGCACCCGTTTCTAGATTTCCGTCCTGAAATCGCGGGCGCGGATATATAGGCCAGTGTGCGCGTGTTTCGTCGCACGAATTGTGGGCGGGCATCTCGAAACTAGTCCAAGGATTTTGAATAGACGGAGATGACTTCATTAATAAGTACCGGACTTGGATTCCGCAATTGCAACATGTGCTCTAAAATAATTAAATAAATATTAAGTCAGCTTTGTTATTAGATAATCAATTAGCGCGAATTGTCGAGCACTCGTGTAATTCCCTTTATGGTAGTCCAACTGACACGGCGGAACTGCGCCTTCTACAGCAGGCTATTTTACACCGAAGCTCTCTCTGGCCAAGATCCCGGGATTCCGTCGTGGCGTAACTTCGACAGAAAAGTATCATCATCAATGGATCATGCCCCCAAATGCAATGGCTCACAGCCCCGCAAGGCAGAGGCCGCAATCGCTCAGCAAGTGAAGCGAACAGTGGATATATTCTTTGGAATCACGTGACGACACACAGAACACTGAAGCATACGTTTCAATAAAGAACAAGCTCAAAACAAGCATCCGAACCACACAAACGATGATAAGGCGCTGCTGCACCTACGTGCAATGCGAAGCACGTAGCGCTTCCCGCATTCGTTTCCTGGTAAAAATTACTGTTGCGCAAGCTGCCGCGGCGACGGCAGCTTGACTGTAGCATACGAAGCAGGGAGTGACGCAACTAGACTTTCGCACGTAAAAGAAGAACCCGCCTAGCAACTTATTTGTTTTGTGGCAGTGCTATGGGACGGCCACATAAGGTGAGGACTCTTGTAGAGCAGCATGCATACCAGGCGCGGCGAATTTCTCTTCTCTCTGGTCCGCTCTTTGTAGGTGCACGTCGAAACGTCTTAAGCTAATAATTAAGTAAAGTGCATGCGAATGTCGCCACATGAATAATTTCAAGCTCCGTCGAAATGGGTAATCGTTCTAGTTGGCGTTTACAGCTTCGCTGCCCAACCGCCTTGACAGCATGTATTGGAGACCATTTTTTTTTTTTATAAACCTTCGTAGCCAAGCTAAGAAAGAAAAACAGAGTACAGCTTCCCTCACAATGCCCGTAGGTTCCGAATGCTACAGATATTACCATTCTTACAGCTATCGCCTCTAAAATGCTACACCGATAACGTATGACTTTTAATCAGCCGTATCATAAGAAGCCAACAAACACTGACACCAAGGACAACATAGGGGAAATTACTTGTGCTTAATAAATCAAATAAAGAAACGATAAATTAATGGTAATTAAAGTGGATGAAAAAACAACTTGCTGCAGGTGGGAACCGAACCCACAACCTTCGTATTTCGCGTGCGATGCTCTACCAATTGAGCTACCGCGGCATCGTTTTCCCATCCACTTTCTTGGGTATTTATGTGTCCTAGTAGAACCCTGGGAGTGCTAGCCAGCCCCACCACTCACAGACCTTGGCGGCGGACGTGGAACGTCCTTTTTGCCGCAGGCGTCACGAGAACGTGATCTTTTTGGGTGAAGGCAGCTGGTCAATAAACCCACATATGCTACCTGAAGGCATCAATGTTGCCGGATTCGAGACCCTCGTTATGTAATGAACGAGAAGAAAGGGGGTTAACCGAGGGGCCCGATTTGCCGTATGACACAATTATAAATACTACCAAACACGTTTTTTACCTAAAATTAGCGACCGCGGCCGCCGTGAGTCATTCAAGATACTTTTTATTCATCTGGTGTTCTAATGAGTGCCATATTTTGTGACGTTATTCTCCCTTTTGCGCATATTTGTTTCCTTTGCTAAGTGACAAGGACTAGCCGGTGCCACCACAAAGGCGCCAACCTCTCCCAGTATTCATTTCAATAATAATAAAAAAGCTTACCTACACAAGCCGGCCAACTTACAATATAGTGGGCAACACAAAGGCAAACGCGCTTGCGTGTCCAGCGTGCCCGGTCTTCTTGCAAGCACCTGCAGCGTGAAACATGCATAAAGCAGTTTCGTCAATCTCTCATCAAATGGATTTGGCTCAGTAAGAAAAATTAAATTATGGGGTTTTACATGCCAAATACTCGTTCTGATTATGAGGCATGCCGTAGTGGGGGACTCGGGAAATTCTGACCACCTGGCGCTCTTCAACGTACACCTAAATTTAAATGCACGGGTGTTTTCGCCCCCATCGACATGCGGCCACCGTAGCTGGGATTCAATCCCGCGACCTCGTGCAGCCCAAGACCATAGCCACTAAGCAACCATGCATGGCGGATGACTTAAATTGGCTCAGTTGCGTATGGCGCTTCGATCTCGTTTCTCTCATCCTAATTTAACAAACAGAGATAATAATAAATAAATACAGCAAGGTTATCTCTGTGTATGATCAAGGATATATTATGTATTCTTTATGTTTTGTTCTCCTTGGCATGCTGACAGTATCGCCAAGTGCACGCAGTGCCCGCCCGGGCGAGGGCGCTGTAAGGGCTTCATTTGCTCAATCGTCATGTTTGTTTATGCCTTCTGCATGCTGTGCCACGAGCGTTCGTGCCTCCCCAGACGATGAGCTTCGCGTGCGACCTATCGTCGGCTTGTTTGTTTGCTGTCGTTCGCGTCGCACAAAAGGTTGCTGGCGTCCGTGTTTACATGCACGTCCACAGGATGACGAGTCGCTCTCGCAGTTGTCGGCCACGGGGACAATCGCCTGATTGTCGTTCACTTCAGGTCAATAGGTGTCGGGATCTGAACATATATATGGAATTACGTGCGCCTCATTTATGGCGGCATTGTTGCGATTTGCCGCGGGTCCCTTATCGGGCACTCGTCGCCTTTGGCCGTTTGGACGGAGCCCGTACCGGCGGCTATCGCTTATCGAGATGGCGACCGAGGGCGTCCTGGACATGGGCAAGTTCGGGTTTCTGTTTGCCGAGCATTGTTCTTTTAGGCGCGAGGTGAGGTACGTGAAAGGAATGACGTATATAGGAGATGGAAAAGTGCCAATTGTTAAATATTTTTTTTTTTGAACTACAGTTGCAAACACAGAGCGAAGAAGCCTTCCAATACACCACGCTGTAAAATCGTGACATACCTCCACTTCGCCGTAATAAATGTGTTTGAAAGGAGCCCATTTTAGACTAAAATAGCGTGATAGATGTAACGCCGGCACAGTCAAGCCCTTCCTTTTTGATAGATCGCACCAGTCCCTGCGCTGTTTGTTGTCGGCCCTTGCCCAGAGTTGCGAAGAGCATGGCTGCGCATCTTCATTTTATTCCTAAGCTGTTCGTGCGCTCCCCCAGGCGGTCGTTGATGCATCGTCCCGTTTGTCTAACTTAAGACTTGCTGCGGCTCAAAGAGATCTCGTATGCATGCCTCCACAGGGCACAAAGCGGCGAGCTTCTTTGGCGCCCTCGCCGCTGGCTGCGGAGCGCGGGGAATTGGAGCGCACAATCGTGCCAACTCGGGAGCTTTCAGTACGTGAGCAATGACATAACCGCTAGCCACCATTCTTTAGGTTATACCTGGCTCGGTTCACATTGGACAACAACATTGATATTTCACCACTTTGATTTTTTTTCTCATTGTGGACGTGTTACGTAACGGCTGTCAGTTTAGATTTTCAGCTTCTGCAGCAGGGACTCAGCCATTGGGAGAAGCGAATAAAAACAAAAAACCTGCTGGCGCAAAAAGTGATGCACGACATTGATGCAGGTTAGCTTTTTTTTTTTTTTTATCGTATCAGCAGGCTTATAAAAGGCTTTCAAACAGCACATTAACAAAAGAAAACTTGGGGTATGGCTGATGATGACGTATCCAAAGTGGGCTCTAAAGTGGCCCGAGTAAATATTTGAAGGATATCACGCTCCACATGAAATTTTGTCGATACGCCTGTTGGTAAAGTTTCACAAAAATATATTTCGTTTCTAGTGTGAAAAAAAAAAAAAAGATCAAGGGCGCAATCACAGTGCAATCACTACCTTGGCATTGACGTGTAGTTTATGCCACAGCACCAGTGCACCCTGGCCAACTCACATATTTCTTTTTGATGGGTCTTTTTGCGCAAATATTGTTGATTCATTTACTTAATGACACATTCATCGCCCTGCTATCGTTAAACACTGGCAGCCATATGCCGCGTTGGGATTCACGCGAAACCGCAGATTCAGGCGAGCAGTATTTTATCACCTCCAAGACGGCGCTTGCTATTTCTACTTAAGATGCCATTTTTGTTGGCGTTGAATTTCTTAGCCCCCAGATAATAGTGGCGGCATGGCAAGTTCGCATCCACAGAAGGCATATTGTACAGGGTGTCCCAGCTAACTTTAGCCAGAGTTTAAAAATATGCCGATGTACTCTAGTACGACACGACGAAATTGCACGTTGCTGACTATTGTGTGGGGCAAGTCACACTATATTTTGTATTCTGCTTAATTTCATAATTAGTAAAGATGAATTAACCAACTTCCGAAGCAACGAAGCTACGCGAAATAATTCCAATTAGGAAGTCGTAGAGCGCTTTGCAAAACGTCCGATTAGACATTTTCTAACTTGTTGTGTTGTCCCGCTTACTGCAGATGCCCGCGAAATACAAAAAAAATATCACGCGACATGTCCGCTTGCGCGCCGTGATTTCAGCGCTCCCAAACGCTCCGCGTACAAATGAACATAGCATTTAGCGGGTGTGCTGCCGCTGCGCCTGCTTATCGCTATCATGAACTGCCGCGAGGGAAGCACATCGGTGGCGTAAATCGCATAGCAAACGCCTGCGTCACTGCCCTGTCGCCTTTTAAACGGCAGCGCACACTTCTAGATGCTATGTTCGTTTGTACGGGAAATGCTTGGGAGCGCTGCAATCACGACGGGCAAGCGGGCATGTCACGTGGTATATATATATATATATATATATTTATTTCGCGGGCACCTGCATTAAGCGGAAAACCGCTAATACCTAATAGATAGAAAGTTAGAAACTGTCTAATCGGACGTTTTGCAAAGCGCTCTACAACTTTCCAATCGGAATTTTTTGCCAAACTTCGTTGCTTCAGAAGTTGGTCAATTATTCTTGACTAATTATGCAATTAAGCAGAATAAAAAACAGTGTTACTTACTCCATACAAAAGTGAGCAACATGCACTTGGTCGTGTCGTACTAGAGTGCATCGGCACATTTTTAAACTCTGGCTAAAGTTAGCTGGGACACACTGTATATTGAGCAGTGTGAGCATAAACTGACGGGTGCCTCGAAAAATTATTTTAAAAAAGTGAGTCATGTAAGTGCCCTGCGTCGACATAAATAAGCCCGTCCTGCTTTCGCCGTAGTGCCGCACTTCATTAACCGCGTCGATGGATTTGAAAACCACGAAGAGGGACGAAAACACAATGGAAGGCAGTAAGACCTTGTGTTTCCTTCCCATAAGCCTCACCACGAGACTTCGATAAGTACCAATGAACGCCAACTACTCGATACGTGTGTGTTATTTATTCCCGCATGCTTGTATGACGGGCGCGCACTTCTTAGACTGACCATAACTTAAGAAAAAAATTTGCCTGTAGTAGATAGCACAATACTAGTTTTTGAGCTGGATTACTCGAATAGGCGGACATTACTTGTGTCAGAAATCAGAATTTACAATCGACTAGCGAACAAATGTTCACTAATTAAGTGTTCCCCTAATTACTTTACGGCATATATTGCAATTTACGAACCGTAGCCGGTGACCTCACAACGCGATACCATTTGGAACAAATTTTGAGGATAAGACCAGTTTCGAAATGTCCATTCCCAAAGTGTGCGACGAACAACATTGGCTTGCCAGTTATTTTTGTGCTTCAATGCATAAGAAGGCGTTTCGTTAAAAAAAAAGGCAAGTGGAACAACAATGCATTTCTAAGCTCAAGTTTGAGGGTACGTATTTCGAAACTGATGTCATCCTCAGAATTCGGTCTATGTGCATGACCGGCAGCAATTCGTAAATGGCAATGTTTGCCGTAAAGTAGTTAGTGGCAACATAATTAGTGAAGTTTTGTAAATATTTATGAGTTTCGATTTGTTCGGAAAGTGATCCCGCCTCGTCGAGCAATTTACTTCAATGATTAGAATTAGTCTTCAGTCTAAAAAGAAAAAAAGAAAAAGAAATAGCAAAAACAGCACACGCTCACGCATACCTGGTAATTGGTCCGTTTCTTACGTTAACTGCCATTTTGGCAAAAGAATTTACTTAGCCATAGCGTGAGGCATGAGCTCAACGACAGACGTTAAATAGTTAAATAAAATCGTGAAAGCAAATCCTAATTGTTTTTCGATTCTTTTTTCTTGAATACTGCTGCTCGGAATACAGAGAACCGTGCTTATTTTTATAATATATCTAAATCGTTCCACCAGAGCCGCAAAATGAATGGGAAAGTTATCGATAAACGATGCACATATGCCCACGAACGGAATGACATATCCAATCAAAATGATATAGAAATTGTGCACCCAGCAGCCCGTTATGCAGTGAAAGTGAAGTGACAAGTAACGATGGCTTCAAGATTTTTCGCTTAATTTTCCTCGCTTGAAACAAGTTTACACGAAGAAAACAGAGTATCAACAAAATGTCCTTAATTGAAATCATCATAAGAAATATCTTTGTTTGCGGTAATGAGTAATTCACGATCAGAGAAAGCAAATTTCCTTGGTTTCGTATTTTTTCCCAGGAATGTTTTATGTTTACTGGCTTTAGAACATTTGTAACAGTTGGTTATTGCATCAAGAAAGTATGTGGCTCTGTTGCTGTGTTCACAAAAGAATAATCAGTTAAAAAGTTCGAGTATGTAAATACTGCCGTTTGTTGTATTACTTGGTCGCCAAGAACAATGGAAAAATGAAGTAATAAAGTTCATTGAACGACATCGAATGTTAGAAAGTAGTGGTTATACAATGTAGAAAAAAGAACATAATTAGCGACGCAAAAATTCATTTAAATGAATTTTTTTGCAACTCTTACTTTCGCTGTTGACGGACAAATGCACAGGGTGTTAAAAAAGCCGATTTTTCATTTTTTTGCGGTGAAGATCTGTTGCACGAAAGCTTTTCGCATCAAACTAAACAAGCATGATTTTTTTGCTTCTTTATTTTTTTTAATCCCTGAGTTCCGACATAACACCTCGTACATTTGATGAGATTACCCAAATTTGCAACCTGTTTGTATCTGTTGAAAATATCCACATTTTACAGCCGAATAAGTTGGTCAAAAGTTCCTTTCAACAACAACAACAAATAACAGAAAAAAGTGCATATACAGCTCACGTGATACTGCTAAAATAATCACAGGGCAAGCGCTCTTGCGATCGCATTGGCGTAAGCAAGTGTCACTCACAATTAAGTTCCTTTTTCTAAGCTCTTCGGGCTTGTTTAAGTGTTGTCATTGGTTTAAATTTAGCATGCTTGTAGGACGGCGCTCAGCTGCAATAAAACGAGGTCGCTTTAACGAGAGTGAAAAAGAAAGAAAGAAAGAAAGAAAGAAAGAAAGATAGAGAGAAAGAACGGAAAAAGGGTATTCGATGCTGGGAATGAAAACTGATGAGGTGGCTAAGGGCTACTGCAAAGCTCTACGCTCTGTCTTAGCGTCTCGGTTCAGCGTAGCGGAAGCTATACGGGCCGCATATACCAACAACATGGACGGCAATCAGAAAGGCTCGTCCATAATACTGCCGTGCCTGACGCCAGCCGAACCGAATGGTCACCGAATGATTAGCGGCATACGATGGAGCGATCCCTGTCTCTCTTTCTGTCTTCTTCCTTTTTTTTTTCTGTTACGACCGGTGACTTTTCCTGCGCCGAGCGGAGTTGGTGAGACGAAGTAAACAGCTACTATGTGACCGCGCTCTTGGAGCAACCGACGTAGTGCCTGCTGCTAGCACTGATGTCGTCATCGTGAGTTGCCTTTGGTGCTGCTCGCAGAATGCCGCTGCCTCCCGATGTCTGGCTGCCGGAACCCGGGGCTGCCGCGAGCCCTGTTGTACGGCTTCAACGCGCTCTGGTGTCTGCTGGTCGTGGCGTCCGTGGGCCTGGGCTCGGCGTTGCACCAGGGCTACTACTTCATCAGCATCGCCTGCGTCGTGCTCATCGTGGCCACTTGCGGTGCCTACAACATCCACCGGACGTGCACCGAGCAGAACCGCCAGCAGCCGATGGACGTCACTTGCTGCGGCCCACCGCCGTCCTACGAGGAGGCCATGATTGGACAGACCGACGAGCCGCCCGACTACGCGGAAGTGGTGCGCATGCTCCGCCTGGCGAAGCAGCCGCTGCAGAGCAGCACCACGGAGTCGCAGCACCTGCTCTCCTGCGAGCAGCACTCGCTCGCCGTCCAAGGAGAGAAGTAGCGGTGGGGAAGGTGAACTGCAGTGCCTGACTCAGTTGGTGTGCTTATGCGTGTGGCCCTCGACGGAGCTGGCTCCGTCCTCGAAAACACGCATTCGGCGAGCGATGACGAGCCGTGCGCAACGTTGGCCGTTGAAAAAAATGGGGCTTCTCGGAAGCGGTGAGCCAACACAACGGACACCCGGAAGAGAAACGCGAAGGACAGAGGGCACCGAACGAATCCGTACACATTCTGTGTGCTCCATGTGTGTTTTTATTTGTTTCTTTACACTAATCGCGCAACGCTATCAAGCGCATTTCATGTGTTTGGTTCTCGCCCCCCCCCCCCCGCCCCCTTACCCCCTCAACCCACCGCCCTCTCAAGTACACGGATTTCAGCGACATTTAAGTCTAAGGAAGAGTTTCACCCATCTCTCAGCCGCTCCCCTAATTTTAGGAAATAAAATGCGCCAATTTGCTTCCGCGGGTGAAGTCAGCTGATCTTCTTCATTCAGAACGTAACAAACAGTTCATATACCCTCTAACTGAAGGGAAACACAAGGGTAGTGAACTTTGCAGCTGGTATGCCAGCGACCTAATGTCGCATTTCCCTAACCCGTCTGAGAGTGTCGTAAAAAGCTCGTCGCAAACTTCCTCTCTCTTGCCTTTCCAAAACGGAGTAAAAGTACAAAACAGAGTCCTCGAAGTTGCATGTAAATATGGATATGTTGCGGATTCTCGAGTTATCGAGAAAGTGGCAGTAATATCCACTCGTCAATGTGAGATGCCAAAGGGCAGCTGTAAAGGTAATGTTCCTCGGGAGAAGTCTTTTGATTTTACAGCATTTTCACCTTACGAGTCGCAGTGCTCCAGGTGTCACCGCTCAAAACAGCATGCCTAAGGTAGTGCAATAACAAGCACACATATTTTAGAGTCAGTAAATTTTGAATACACCCTTGTATAGTGTGTTTGCTGCTCGCCAATGGCTTTCAATAACACTTCAGTGTAGTCCTATAGTAAGTTCTTTGTGCCATGCAAATGGAGATGCTCTGTGATAGAAGTTAATCAGCGGTTCGTATTGAGTAGTGCGTAGCAATGTTTAATACAGGCATGATGAGAGAGCCGGTCGGCAAAAATGTATATTAAAGATATATAAGAAACCCTGGGCGCTATAACGTAAAACTGTTCCAAACTTTTCTATTCCAATTCTGCTATCAGCCGTCCACGATTGGTCAAAAACTTTTTTCGACCACCCCCACTCCACCTGTCTGTCACGCGATGTCACGAAAACCGCGATACCTCCCCATCTGATATGATGTGTACACACTGATTATGCATGATTGACAAAAAAAAGAAAAACAGTTATTTCTGATTCGACCCCTTTTCGCCATTAGCCCTCGGCTATTGGTAAAAAGTTTTCGGGCTGCACCCACTTCACCTGCCTATCACGCGATGTCACAAAACCGCAAGAGCTCACCGCGTCAGAGTGACGTGCACGCGATAAAGGTGAATTAATATGCCGAACAAAACTGAATTTTCTTCGGAATAGCCGCAGGCTGCCCCATTCCGAAAGGAATAAAAGATGGCTGCCGCCGATCGCTCAGACGCTGGCTACTCGCACCTTCCGGAGAGCATGGGTGTATTTGCGTATAATAAAACTTCTTGCGTGGCCGTGTAACGTTTTCTAGCACTTTCGGCACGTTTACCCCCTCATTCTGCCAACTCTTCCTTGCGTTTTAGGTCCGTTTTAGCGTCATTCTTGAGCTTCCGTTGCATGCCGCCGCGATTTTCGACCAGCCACCGCAAGCTAAGTAAGGGAAAGCCGACCAATCGTAGACGCCGGCACCACCCTCTTCATCCGGTTATCGACTTTCAGTGTAGTGGCTCGGCCCCATCGAATCCCTCTCCACTTCAGCGTTCTCCTCGCTTCTTGTCAGCCAATTAGATACGACAAGCCGCTCAGTGCATGCAATTTTATTCGTTTTTCAAGCAAACAAAAGTGACCTCCTATGAACGAGGAGAGCGTTTGATTGGTCTGTTCAGACAACCTTGCGGGTGACCGCCCGGTGCTTGCGTTGGTCGTTACGCAAATTTGACGTCAGGAGATTGGAATAGAAACATATTGGAATAGTTTTACGTTATAGGGCCCCCTATAAAAAGTAATGGACACCATGAGCTGGCATGTATAGCGCAGAATGTAACGGCTAATTCTACTCGTGCTCGATGAATCAACCTTGCTGCTCTCAACAAACCGCCATCTCGCTTCTTCCGTTCCTTCCGAGGTCGCTTCGAAACAAACACGCAGGGCCAGAACGTGAAATTTTCACGCATTCAGGCAAATGCACTTTTAGAAACGGAACTTTCTTTGGCCAATCGATAAAGCAGCGCTCAAAGCAACCGACCGTTTGTTGGCGTTCCTGCTTCCGCCACTGACCATGGTCGTATTCGTGGCTGATGACGTGTGTAAAGAAAGAGAGAAAAGGAGGGAGAGAGAGAAAGCGGGCCGGTATAGAGCGTGTTCTCGGACCACCAGGTAAATCACGCTTAGGCGGGATAATCGAAGCCAAGAAGTGGCATTGCGTGCCCTTGTGAGAACTAATTTTTTTTTTCCGTAGTGTACATTGCATCACTTCGTTAGCACTCAAGTATACCTCATTTATCCCGTAGGCCCTGCATTTCCAGATAGGAACACAGAAAAAGAAAGAAAGAACAGTATTTAACCAGCGCGAAGGTCTGACACCGATTCGTGTAGCAGATTTTAAGCGCCCGTATAGGAAAAACATCCGCATATTCCCGCGGAAAATTTGTGTTCGTGATGGCGTTTCCGACTCATGCTTCTACCGAGTCCAGGGTCTGCTGCGTGGTCCGATTAACCTGGTCAGTTCTTAGAACCCTAAGAGGAAATTCGCGGCTATTTTCTTTGACAGATATCCAGGCAGTTGCAGTGTCTTTACCGCGACTTGCGGTTTCGGCCTCAGTAGCCGCTAGACAGTGAGCAGGTTCAGCGCCCCGCGCAGATGACGTGTTTTGTGCGACCACGCTTCGCGTTTTGTCATTTTCAAACGTTGCTAGCACCTCCACGGGTCGGTACTTCAGGCTGTTTTGCGTCTAACCGTGTTGGTTCCAGGGATGCTTTTGAAAAGTTCTCAAGTAAACTTGTAAATGACTGGCAGGATTATTTCGTGCGACTGCATGCTTGCCCGCTTTATCGTGAACGGCGATTTTGTAAAAGCTGGAGAATAACAAGGCATATTTCCGTATAATTGTTATCGAAGCGGAGTAGTTTGCGATTTCGCCGAGTGGCTGTTATACGATGTGCCGTTACTGTTTAGTGAATGCACTGCTTGAGTGGAATGAAAATTTCCTGTTTCGAGCAAGACACTTCTCCAGTGCCCACATGTTAAATTTGCATTAAGAGCGTCAATAAAAGATTCTCAAAGCTGTTAGAGAAAAAAACTTTAACAAGTTGTTGTTTATTAAATGAGATCCTGGAAACATTTCGGCAAACCGACAAGCTGGCTCTTCCAAACATTAAAAAGATATACCTCATCGGACAAAAAATGTAAAAAAAAAAGTCATAAGCAAAGGTCTTTCACACATCTCATTTACAGAATCATCATTTCTCACGCATTTGCATGATCATGCTAGCTTTCAGAGTGCTGTGAGCGTTAATCACTCACGTCGTGCAGCTCATGAATGATATAACTAAGCAAAGCGAGCATTGCGCATGCTTTTATTTCTCCATAGGTTACAATGCACGTAAGTTTTTGGCGAATTTTCAGTTACCTGAAGTAGATGAGCTGAATGCTCGTGGTAAAAAGCAACAGCCATTGACAGCGAAGTCAGTCGGGCAATCGTGGTGCACATATGTTTTGTTTATTCTTTTCCTTTTTTGGATAACTTATTCAGTTATTCAACTGCAATACTCTCTTTGTCATTGTAATGTACAGTCCTGTATTGTAAATAAACATAAAATAAAGGGTAACTCCATGAACGTGCCCCGTTTCTCAGTTCGTCTGTGAATTATTTCAAGCGTCACAAACATATTACGTATGAACAATTGTCTCGCAAATGAAGAGAAATATTGTAGCTCACATTGTAGCCAACGGTTTTTATGTCCGTATTTTTATTCTAACAAGATACTATGATAGCAACTTGAATAAATGTTCAAGTAAACACCAGAATTTAATTTTTAAGCTGCACATCCTAAAGAACAGGGACCACAGTAAAAGGGGTAGACACAGAAGTCGGCGGCATGGACCCGCCCACTTGTACCCCTTATTATGATCCCTTATTTCCCTTGATTCAGACATATATGGGCAATCACTTCTATAGATCGACAAACAACCGAACGAACAAATAAACATTCAGCACTCCATGTTGAATTAAATTGCCTTGTGACTCTGCACGTGCTTAGATGTTCCCAACATTGGGAACATCTATTTGTATAAGTTCCAGATAGCCCTGTAGAAAAATTAGGCAGCAGAACTGTATACATATATAGCTACCATTTAGGCATAGCGGACAACTTCTTGATTATATTGTTTGAATACAGCGTGCAGAGAGAAACAGCTATGAACTACTAATGTAATGGCGCAGTGAGGGTCCAATACCGTTGAGGGAGTGGGCGATACTTGCGTGCTAAAAACAATTACCTACCTGTTAGTTTTTTCGGTGAGAAACGTTGCACTGGAACATTTCTCCAACGAATTTAGAAGGGATTACGCCATTATCGTACCTGCGTCTGAAAGATTCTAGTTCTGGTGAAAGGGATTTCGATAGGCCCTGAAACGACATCTTTTCTTTACATGAGGTAGGGGTTAGGTGATGGCAGATGGAAGGGGTACAAGCTGCTTTTCGTTGCAAGATTAAAAGAAAACTGGCCACTATACTGTAGCGTACCACTGAGAAATCTTGGGCCATGATGCGCAGTGATAAAAGAAAAGAGAAAGGGCAAATACAGGAAGGTGTGGCCCGGCCCGCTTTCTACCCTGTATGGGTGGAGCGGAAGGAGGCGTGCAAATGACGAGTCCAACAACAGTATTACACGCAACAGTGACTGTGTAACAGGTTTTTATGTAAGCTGCATAATCACATATAAATTTCGCAAGTAATGAGCGGTGGCACGTTAAATGTGGATATAAACTGTGGCTGTGCGAGTATGCGTGTGCACCATGCCTTGGCTGAGGATTCGCGGCGCATCTGAGAGGACCAATGCTAAGGAGCGCAAGAACTTTTTATTTTATTTTTTATATATGACGAAGGCATGCGTGATTTTTGACGTTAATGTGGACGCAACGCAAGTCGTCGCGGGACTTATCTTAAAAAAAAAAAATACATATTGCGTGTTGCATGTTACCCACACGATTTGAAGTCAAGTTCTAGCGAAAAAGCCAATATTTGTGACCACTCGTCGCAGGCCAGTCATAGATGCAAAGCACAATAATTTTACGTCGAAGGCAATGAATCGCAAAGATACACAGTTTGCAAGCCGGTATCAAATGCTGGGGGGGGGGGGGGGGGGAGGGCAAGCACAATTTTATTTCCTGCGAACTTCTTTCTGCCAGGCAAGGATGATGATGATGATTATGATCGGCCTACCCCATGGAGTTTGGATGCAGCACCCCCAATAGGTGTCGCTACAATAAGAACTCAGCAATATTTTAGGGTTTGGTTGACTAAAGTTATAATACGAGCAGTAGCTGGAGAACAGGTCGCATGATGTTTTCAGAAAAGCTGGGACCGACATTACGTTTGTGCACTTGTAATTTCAGGCGTAGTCGAGTTGCTGTATCATATAAAAACTCTTTGCTTGTTCGTGGAATACAAAACGTAGGACTTCTCCAACGCGTTTTTGGCTAATGCACATCCTCATTTATGAAGCACCCAGCAATAGCGTACAGTACACATACGCCGTACCTGTTAGACAGGAAATAACATGTAGCGATCACACCACACTTGCAGTGTCAATTAATTTTCTACGGAAAAGCGTAGGTATTGCGCTCGCCGACTTCTACAATAGGAAGATGCACCATGAACAGCTTTCGATATGCTCTAGGACTGGACTAGTTGGACTAGTTGGTTTGACATATTTTGCAAAGGGGAGCGTGTTTCCTGTCTAGGTCTCCTTTTTTCCGCAATACTTCTGCGCTACTTCTTCCAAGATATAATTTCGAGATGCACTTCTTGTCAGTGAACATAGGACTATTGTTTTATGTTGAAGAGAGTTCAGGAACAAACGCTACGATGTAGCAAATAGGCAAAAGGCATGAGACAACGATTGGCTGTGAAGGACAGACGGTCGCTTTTACTCCATAAAAGAGACGACGTTTGTGTAACCCCTGCGGGACTGCTGCCGTGGCTTCTCGGGGTCACGCTGCGGCAGTATGCCACTTTCGGCCCTGGCAGCGAAGCCATGCCTGACGTCAGTGTCGTGCTGCGCCAGCGGCGAGTAGACGACGCTCGGGAACGGGTCACTGGAGCTGCGCTCGTGCACCGAGTGTCGGCCCATGACCCAGGTGGCAACGAGAGCCGTGGCGCAGAGCAGCAGCACGGCCGGCAGGATGAGCACCGAGCCCACGAGCCAGCTGGTGGCGGCCGACACGGCAACGCCCGACGCCATCATGAACACTGTCAGGAACAGCATGAACGTCATGAGCACGTTCAGGTACGATAAGCGGACCGTGCCGCCGTCGTGCCGAAGCTCCAAATGGCTCGTGGAGAACCTGGATATGGCATTGCATCTCGTACGGACATCGTATCGCAGATATAACGCTCACTGCACGCCGCGACGCACAGTGAAGAGCGCACGCATGCTGCTTTCGAACAGTCTTCGTCCGCTTCCGCTGATTTGCCCTCTAAGCGCAGAGACAGCAATAGGTGCGTTAAATAACACGACGCTGGGGTTACATTCTTTGAATGTATTTGCGTCGTTACGAGCACTCAGACGGCTCCGACAAAATCCGGCAAAATAAAAAAAAAAAAACATTTTAAGTACTATCGATCTGCTGGTTCGAAGCAGTTACGACTGGCACTGCAGTGCAGATACGGGGACTCGGCGAAGTTCCGCTGTAGCGTAGGCAGCCTGTAGCCGCTTACAGCCAATAGGTATTCGGTTCAGACATGCTGTAAACAAGTTGCGCATCGACGAAATTCCAGCCGTTACAGTGTGTTCTTCCAAAACAAACCCAAGTCGTTATCTTCTCTTAGCGTGGATTACGTATACCTGTCTTCCAGTTCCACATGAGCAGACGCTTGTTGCCTGTTTGCTTTGACCATGTGGAAGGAGCTCGGCGTTTGGACGGGATATCATCAAACACTTGAGCTGACGTCATGCTTTTATTATTCTGCAAGAAAAAAAAAGCACCTTTTTGAGATCTCTTGTCTCCAATTAACAATAAAGGAAATATTACTGTCGCTCCATCGTCTGTATAGAGAAGCGAGCTGCGAGCAAAAATTTAGAAGATATCACTTTTGTAGATCATCTCACGCAACGCAATTTCTGCTGTGGGGTGAGAAATAATAGAACATGTCTTCGATACGCTACATATTCTCGAGCAGTTAACGTACAGGTCGCCAATGAAGAGAGCAGTAAAACAGTGCAGTGAAAACCTGCATCAAACATCTGGTATGATGTGGCCCTCTTCCGGTTGCTGCTGCGCCAATGGGCGGCTAACTGGCCCCATATCTCACCTTTGTATGAAAATTATGTACCGCAAACAGTGCGAGAGAACCTCTTGCTTACAACGACATTGAGTCCCAGTCAACGCAGATGATTCAGCAGCGCCTTTGAATGCAGGTAGTAGGGGACCATATCTATCGGGAGCATCTATGTTGATGACGATGGTGGCATCCTTTTTCAAAGAGCGCGCATTCACTGAGACAAATAAAGAAGAAGCTTTGTGTTGGGGAAAATAAATGAACAAGGCATCTCTAAAACGTAAGTCAGCATACACGTAAATATTCGCTTAGTTATTTTTTTCCCTTTTCTTTCTTACGTGTAGTATATAGCCGTAGCTAGAGAATAGGGGATGATAACTGCTGGCTGCCAGAAGAAGATGAGGAGCAAATATGCAGCAGTTTTGCGAGGTTTACTAATTGGTCGATGTTGTGACCGCTTGTGGTGAGCTGAACGATGAACGCTTCTTTGTGTGCGTGTTTGTGCATACTGCGAGACTCGTTTCTTCTATTCTTTCAGTATCCTTTCCTTCCACTGTGCAGGGTAGCCAACCGGATTCAGCCTGGTTAACCTCCCTAACCTTCCCTTTTCTCTGAAGGATTTAGAAAGAGCAGCATGTGACATACAAAAAAAAAAAAAAAAAGGGAGACACAGCGAATTCCCTTTTCAGGAGTCAGTTGTTGCAATATATAAGTTTTTCGAAATATGATGCGCTTCAAAAACCACAAAGTGTTCTGTCTCTTTTTTTAAAAATCTAAGTGATTACTTGTTCTGTGAAGAGGCACCCGTCGTCAAAAATGATTTTTGAGGCTGGAATGCTGGTATATCGTGCCGGCAAGTCTGTGCATCGAAAAGTTTGCGTGAGCGCCGAAAGATGTCACCCTTTCGCGTCCTATACTGGATATTAATCAAAGTGCTGCGAGAAAATCACCATTGGGTGCTCATGAAAGAAACACAAATTAAACACCTTACAGGGAGACATGGTTTGGACGTGATTCCAAGTGCGGGAGAGGCTCAGTGCCAAATCTGCTTCGTAAAACGACCGAGGAATATGAACGGAGACCGATGTATGGCTAGCTCATTTAGGTACGTGTACAAAAAAAAAAAAGAAATTATAGTGACGTCTCACTTCGTGAACGAGGGTTACGCGCAAGCGTATAGGTGCTAGCTGTTCCCTTTTTGTGCATTGTCGCAAGCCGCCTAGCATGTTCTTCGGGAGTCTCCTGGGCATGCCGAGCACGCGCCTTTTGTCGGTCTTGTTGAGCTCGTGCCCGGCGCTTGCCGACAACTTCGGGGTCGGTCGACTTGCGTTCAGTCTGCCACCGCTTGCGTTGCTACTCCGTCCTTCTCTCTCGGTGCTAGGCCTCTCGATGGCCAGACGAAACCCGGTACATCCATAGCGCACACAGAGCCCGTAGCAACTTCCAGGGGAGGTTAACGGGGTGAACCCAACGCGCCTCCGACTACCACAATCCTCCGCGACGCCGGCAGGGCGTCGCGGAGGCGCCGCGCGCTCATCCGTACCTTCGAAGGCGGGTTCCTCCTCCTCTCCACACCCAGGCGCCCTCTTCCTCCGGTGCTCGCTTCCCTCTCCAAGCTCGGCGGCTTCCGATTTAATCTCGCCGATTTCGCACACGGGGCATGTAAGTTAGCGCGTAAAAAAGAAAAGCAGTGACTCAGAGTAATATCGCACCAATTTGGTAGAAAGCGCCAGAGAAAAGGATAAAACGCTCAATGTACAGGCGAAATGTATAGGAAGCCAGCCATTGAAACATATCGAACGACGCAGAATGAAATTATATGGGAAATTTTTATGGCAATTCAAAAGGCAGTGTCGTACTGTTCGAAGCCAGATCAGGGTGTATGAGAACGCCCAAGTTACAAAAGAAAACTTCAGATCCAGTCCGTTCGTGAATAGCATGCGGAAATAGCCATTGAGCATGCTCAATTAGAACCATCACAGCATCCGACCAGCATTAAATGCGAAGAATGGAAATATGAAACGAAAGCAAACTTTCTATTTAGAATAATTTTTAGCCTAGTGTATCAAGGTATTGAAATGTGAAGATATGCCATAAAGGTAAAAGCTGTCAGCCACTTTAGTACATGCTAAAGAGGATGAAGGAGAAACCCTTCGCGCTCACGAGACATTCATTACATTACTTGACATTTTCATTCGAATGCGTTGTTACTTCCTATTGCTTGTTTTCTCCCACCAAAGGTCGTGGGTTCGAGTGTCTTGATCAACTCTACCTTAATAACCGCTGTTTAACTTCGCCACCCTTAACACCAAAGGTCGCGGGTTCGAGTGTTTTAACTCTATGTTAAAAAACTGTGCCTTAATTACCGTCGCCTAATTAATACCGAATACAGTGGGTTCGACTCTCGACCTTCACGATGCCAATTGGAATACAACTTGGAGGTGTGGCCGGTTCACCCATATATCCAAGAATGTTCGACTTCTCCTAAAGGCCGTGGGTTCGAGTGCCGTAATTAACTCTATTCTCATTAACTATGCCATAATTAACTCCGCCTTAATTAACAGCAAATGTACTGGGCTCGACTCTCGACCTTCACGATGACAATTCGAATCAAACTTGGACAGGCCGCTTGGCCCATATCTCCATGTTCGTTCGTGGTTTCGAGTTCCTTATCATCATCATCATCAGCATCAGCATCATCAGCATCATCATCATCAGCCTGGTTACGCCCACTGCAGGGCAAAGGCCTCTCCCATACTTCCATACTTCTCCAACAACCCCGGTCATGTACTAATTGTGGCCATGTCGTCCCTGCAAACTTCTTAATCTCATCCGCCCACCTAACTTTCTGCCGCCCCCTGCTACGCTTCCCTTCCCTTGGAATCCAGTCCGTAACTCTTAATGACCATCGGTTATCTTCCCTCCTCATTACATGCCCTGCCCATGCCCATTTTTGCATGATTTCAACTAAGATGTCATTAACACGCGTTTGTTCCCTCACCCAATCTGCTCTTTTCTTATCCCTTAACGTTACACCCATCATTCTTCTTTCCATAGCTCGTTGCATCGTCCTCAATTTAAGTAGAACCCTTTTCGTAACCCTCCAGGTTTCTGCCCCGTAGGTGAGTACAGCTATTATACACTTTTCTCTTGAGGGATAACGGCAACCTGCTATTCATGATCTGAGAATGCCTGCCAAACGCACCCCAGCGCATTCTTATTCTTCTGATTATTTCCGTCTCATGATCCGGATCCGCCGTCACTACCTGCCCTAAGTAGATGTATTCCCTTACCACTTCCAGTGCCTCGCTACCTATTGTAAATTGCTGTTCTCTTCCGAGACTGTTAAAGATTACTTTAGTTTTCTGCAGATTAATTTTTAGACCCACTCTTCTGTTTCGCCTCTCCAGGTCAGTGAGCATGCATTGCAATTCGTCCACTGAGTTACTAAGCAAGGCAATATCATCAGCGAATCGCAAGTTACTAAGGTATTCTCCAATAACTTTTATCCCCAATTATTCCCAATCAAGGTCTCTGAATACCTCCTGTAAACATGCTGTGAATAGCATTGGAGAGATTGTATCTCCCTGCCTGACGCCTTTCTTTATTGGGATTTTGTTGCTTTCTTTATGGAGGACTACGGTGGCTGTGGAGCCGCTATAGATATCTTTCAGTATTTTTACATACGGCTCGTCTACACCCCGATTCCGTAATGCCTGCAAGACTGCTGAGGTTTCAACTGAATCAAACGCTTTCTCGTAATCAATGAAAGCTATATATAAGGGTTGCTTGTATTCCGCACATTTCTCTATCACCTGGTTGATAGTGTGAATATGGTCTATTGTTGACTAGCCTTTACGGAATCCTGCCTGGTCCTTTGCATGACAGAAGTCTAAGGCGTTCCAGATTCTATTTGCGATTACCTTAGTAAATAGTTTGTAGGCAACTGACAGTAAGCTGATCGGTCTATAATTTTTCAAGTCTTTGGCGTCCCCTTTCTTATGGATTAGGATTATGTTAGCGTTCTTCCAAGATTCCGGTACGCTCGAGGTCATGAGGCATTGCGTATACAGGGTGGCCAGTTTCTCTCGAACAATCTGCCCACCATCCTTCAACAAATCTGCTGTTACCTGATCCTCCCCAGCTGCCTTCCCCCTTTGCATAGCTCCGAAGGCTTTCTTTACTTCTTCCGGCGTTACCTGCGGGATTTCGAATTCCTCTAGACTATTCTCTCTTCCATTATCGTCGTGGCTGCCACTGGTACTGTATAAATCTCTATAGAACTCCTCAGCCACTTGAACTATCTCATCCATATTAGTAATGATATTGGCGGCTTTTCTCTTAACGCATACATCTGATTCTTGCCACTTCCTAGTTTCTTCTTTACTGCTTTTAGGCTTCCTCCGTTCCTGAGAGCATGTTCAATTCTATCCATATTATACTTCCTTATGTCAGCTGTCTTGCAATTGTTGATTAACTTCGAAAGTTCTGCCGGTTCTATTCTAGCTGTAGGGTTAGAGGCTTTCATACATTGGCGTTTCTCGATCAGATCTTTCGTCTCCTGCGATAGCTTACTGGTATCCTGTCTAACGGAGTTATCACCGACTTCTATTGCACACTTCTTAATGATGCCCACAAGATTGTCGTTCATTGCTTCAACACTAAGGTCGTCTTCCTGAGTTAAAGCCGAATACCTGTTCTGTAGCTTGATCTGGAATTCCTCTATTTTCCCTCTTACCGCTAACTCATAGATCGGCTTCTTATGTACCAGTTTCTTCCGTTCCCTCCTCAGGTCTAGGCTGAGGAGGAATTTGCAGAAACCACGCGGCACCGGCGATTACTCTGAAACCTTCGAGTAGTGAAGTATAAAAGCCGACGCGCTTAAATCGCAGATCAGATTATCGACGATCGCCGACTCTGCTACACGTCTCTCTCTCTCAAATTCTTTGCCTCAATATATCGCGAAATGAAAGCACGTATACAGCTGCGCTCAAATTTCACATTAGGGAGTATCGTAATCGTCGGTGAATTTCTTAGCGTCCAAATATGTGCCAGGTCGTCTAAAAGGTCACTGCTGCCTTTGAAAAGGCAACAATGAACTGGCCGGCCACATTTAATTGACAGGAGCGCCGGCAGCAGCCAAGTGTCCAGGCCAGCGGCTTCATGCAGGATTTTCAGGCTAAGTAGTCACAGTTGTACAGGTAAAATAATATGGAGTTCACATAGTACATTAATTCTACGGCTTCGGCCATTCGCAGCCAGTGAGTTCTTCGCGCGTTGGGCGCGGCCGCAGGGAGCAAAAGTATCACGTTTTGCTCGCACTGCTCGCTCGCTGAAGCATGGCGCCATCGTGTGGCTCTGTCGACACTCATGCTGTTATCAGTGCTGAAATCAAGGTTGAGATAACGGTTGCATAGCTGGAGTGGAGTCGTGCGAACTCCGCTGTTATCGCGTATTTCATTGTAGAGTATTGATGGGTCATTGTAGAGCTATACAGTGTCCGAACAAACCAGTTAAGTTTAAATTTCGTCCAACAATGTTGACTTATTGTCATTTGAAAGAAAATTTCAATTGATTGAATAATTTAACGTACCAAAGTAACGCTTGGGCTTGAGAGACTCTGTTGTGGGGGGCTTCAGAATAATTCTAACTTCCTGGGGTTCTTTAACGTGCATCCAAAGCATCGTACAG
The DNA here is from genome assembly GCF_023375885.2 of Dermacentor andersoni. Classification (NCBI taxonomy): domain Eukaryota; kingdom Metazoa; phylum Arthropoda; class Arachnida; order Ixodida; family Ixodidae; genus Dermacentor; species Dermacentor andersoni. Next base: position 56,950,707 of record NC_092814.1, on the reverse strand, counting down.
GAGCATTTTTGCATGCCGCCCCCAGGAGAATGCGAGCGGCGAGGCTGAGAGTCGAACCCCCGACTTCGCGCTTCAGCAGTAAATCTGTAAGCTTTAGGTTGGAGGGGGTGTGCTCTAATCGAACGTAACTCACGAAGCGCTACCTTGTCCAAGTACTCAACTAATTCGTTTTGAAATAGCGCCTGAAAGTTGATCATTATATGGTTGAAAAGCTGTGCAAAAAAAAAAAAAAAAAAGAAAACCGGCACGGGAAAGTACAGACAGCAATACATATGTATACCGACAGTTTATTGCGCAACCAGGATATACAGGGTGTTTCAGCTGTCCCTTGCCAAGTTTAGAAAAAAAAAAAAAACTTGGTGTGCGTTACGCAAATTCCACCAACTCAGTATTGTTGGCAGTCGTCTAACAACTTAAAGCACGGCTATGTCAGCTGCATGGTATACCACCAGGTGAACGGAATTGCGTCACGAGCACCAACTTCTCCCCGGGTGCTCGGTAGGCCAAGCTTCGGAGAAAAAATAAAAACAAAAGATCGAGTATAACGGTTTTGTTGATGCGCGAGGGGGAAACGACATTCCACTTGTCTGTTATGCGCGACGAACACGCGACTTTTTCCGCAGGCGCCAACGGAAACCAACATGTTTGCATTTTTTTTTCAAATTGTTTTCCTCTTTGAGATCTTGTTTTCAACACCCTTCGGCTTTTAATTCTCTTGTTGTACTCACAACATGTGTGCAACACACATGTTGCCAGCACACTATGGCGCGCGGCTATTTTGTTTCGGCAAAGCATAAGTAGGCAGAAAAATCTGATTATTTATTCAGCTTTTATTAGCAAACTATCGCACAGCAAGGCATGCAATACACAACACAATAATATTGAGCTGAGTATATCATTATTCAGTACAAATGGGCGCATTCTGTACGCGATCATACATGTCTAAGACAGCTTCCTACAATTTCTCATAGACAGAAAATTGCTACAGAGGACATGTTTGTTTGCTGTGCACAACACAACTCTACTGAAGTAATTTTTGTTACAACAGTTCTTTGTGACTAATAAACAGATTGTCAAGAACAGCTGATCCACATCTCCCGCATACCAGTAAAAACAACTTCCTTTTTTTAAAATTCTGTACAACAAGCATACTTGCTAGTCGAAAAAACATGCTATACCTAGTAAATTTCCTGCATAGCTCTCCTTGTGCTAATACGCCGATAAATATTTAGCAAATATTATTGAAAATGTCTGTAGATTTCTTTATATTTGGCTTTGTTTCGCGATACAACAGGTCAGACCGCTAGAGTTTCATTCAAATCCGTAACACTGCGAACAAGCTAGGTACTATTATGAAATTCCTCACGAGCATATTGCTGATGTTTCTCAAAATTTGTTATGCACTTAGTTTGTTCTATCATCATCTAGACATAAACGGCACATTTCCTAGACAATAACAACAAATAGCACCTAGGTTTCCTTTTTTTTTTTTTTTGTCGAGAGACAGCGAACGCAGGAGAAGCATGTGTCGATCAGCGGTTAATCGTCGTCAGTTGATGTTGGACAAGTACAGAATGATGCACAAAGGCGTTATTCATTATTGAACGCGTAACTTCGGGAGATCGAGAAATATTTTTAAAGTAACTCAAATCGGCTGCGTTCAATGCATCAGGGGAAACTGCTCAGAACAATTCTCTTTTGTATGGTTTTCAAGAACTTCCTCTAATACGCTGAACGTGCACCCGGCGATGAAATATTGCGGGGCACGAGATCTGAGAAAAAGCTGAATATATCCGCAACCTCGCAACGCAGTCTGATATTTGCATTTCGGGCCTCGACTAGAATATGCGAACAACATTGTCGTGTACGGTTTTACTGGCTAGTGCTACAGGCCGCTCGAGAACTGAATGTTTTCGGAGATCCCGTAGTCCGTAAAATTTTGTCGCCGGGTGTACATTATGCACGTTCTCTAAGAGAGCGCATAGGGTCAGTTTCGTGCGACCTGTTTGAAGTACAGGTCAAATCTCAGAGGTATGTTACGAGTTTAATCATAGGCTGGAGGTCATCCGTCATGAGAATTTCGATGTTGACACAATAAGGAGGCGAAAGCACACTTCAGCTTTTCTAGAACACTCGTTTCTGGCACAGCATGCTTTCTTTATTTAGATTATGGAAACTGACCTTGTAGCGTTCAACACCCGAACTCTCTCGAGTGAAGCTTGCCTAGCAAGATTCTTTGAGGAACTCTCAGGCATTGTTTGGGATATCATTGACCTTAGTGAGGTTAGGACTGCTGAGGCTTATACAGTGCTGACAAATGGCCACGTCCTCTGCTATAGAGGTCTCCCAGATAAGAAGCAGTACGGGGTAGGATTCCTAATCCATAAGGACATAGAGGGCAACATTGACGAACTATACAACATTAATGAGAGGGTAGCAGTGGTCGTAATAAAACTGAACAAAATGTATAGATTAAAAGTAGTACAAACCTATGCTCCAACCTCCGGTCACGACGATGAAGAAATAGAAGAGTTTTATGAAGATGTTGAATTAGCGACGAGAAAAGTGCGAACTCAGTATACTGCAGTGATGGGCGACTTCAATGCAAATGTGGGGGAAAAGCAGGCTGGTGAACAAGCAATTGGCAACTACGGCGTTGATTCCAGGAACACTCGAGGAGAGATGTTGGTAGAATTCGCGGAAAGGAATAAGCTGCGAACAATGAACACCTTCTTCAGCAAGTGTTGGAACAAAACGTGGACCTGAAAAAGCCCCTAATGGTGAAACATGAGATTGATTTCATAGTTTCTGCCAATCCCAGCATAGTGCAGAATGTATAAGTGTTAGGTTAGGTAAAGTGCAGTGATCATAGGTTATTGAAGGCTATGATTCACCTCAATTTGAAAGAGAGAAAGAGTAAAATTGGTCAAGAAGAAACAGGCCAACCTAGACGAAGTAAGGGCAAAAGCAGACCAATTCAGATCGGCACTTGCAAACAAATATGCAGCTATAGAACAGATAGATGAAGATGACATAGAGGAAATGAACGAAACCAAACTAGGCTGGCTTAGAAGCAGCAATTGAAGTGTGAAGTGAGGCACCAAGGCAACCAGTTGGTAAGCTCTCTCAAGTAACAAAGGACCTAATATAGAAACGACAAAAATAAAAGTGTCCAACTCAAGAGACCAGATAGAATTCACGGAAGTCAAACCTTATAAACAAGGAGAAAGTAAGGGATATTCGACATTATAATGTGATAAAGACTAAGGAAGCAGTAAAATATGGGCGCAGCCTGAAATAAGTGAGAAGGAAACTTGGCATCGGACAAACCAAGATGTATGCACTGAAAGATAAGCAGGGTAATATCATCGGTAATCTCGAAGATATAGTAAAAACAGCGGAATAATTACATACTGACCTGTACAGTACCCAAAGCAACCACGATACCTATATTCGAAGTATTAATGAACAGGTTGCAGATGCTCCTTCTTTAACTAGCGATGAAGTTAGAAGGGCCTTGCTAGACATGAAACGGGGAAAAGCGGCAGGAGAATATGGAATACCAGTCGATTTAATCAAAGATGGAGGAGACACAATACTTGGAAAACTGGCGGCCCTTTATACCAACAGCCAACGACTTCAAGGGTCCCAGAGAACTGGAAGAATTCCAACATTATACTAATCCACAAAAAGCGAGACGTTAAAGAATTGAAAAATTCTAGGCTCATTAGCTTACTTCCAGTATTATATAAAATATTCAGCAAGATAATCTCCAACAGAATAAGGGCAACACTGGACTTTAGTCAACCAAGGGAACAGGCTGGCTTCAGGAAAGGATACTCTACAATGGATCAAATCCATGTCATTAATCAGGTTATCGAGAAATCCGCAGAGCACAATAAGCCTCTCTACATGGCTTTCACAGATTACGAAAAAGTATTTGATTCAGTAGAGATACCAGCAGTCATAGAGGCATTGCGTAATCAAGGAGTCAAGGACCGCTTACGTAAATACCATGGAAAATATCTGCAGAGATTCCACAGCCTCCTTAATTCTACACAATAAAAGTAGAAAGTTACCTATAAAGAAGGGGGTCAGACAAGGAGACACAATCTCTCCAATGCTATTCACTCCGTGCTTGGAAGAAGTATTCAAGCTACTAAACTGAGAAGGTTTAGGAGTAGGTATCGACGGCGAATGCCTCAGCAACCTTCGGTTTGCCGATGTCATTGTTCTATTCAGCAACACTGCAGACGAGTTACAACAAATGATTGAGGACCTTAACAGGGAGCGTGTAAGAGTGGGACTGAAGATTAACATGCAGAAGACAAAAATAATGATGAATAGCAGGGCAAGGGAACAAGAGTTCAGGATCGCCACTCAGCCTGTACAGTCTGTGAAGGAGTTCGTTTACCTAGGTCAATTACTCACAGGGGACCCTGATCACGAGAAGGAAATTTACAGAGGAATAAAATTGGGTAGGAGTGCATACGGCAGAGATACTCAGTTACTTAATGGAAGCTTACCATTATCACTAAAAAGAAAGGTGTACAATCAATGCATTCTACCGGTGCTGATGTATGGGGCAGAAACTTGGAAATTAACAAAGAAGCTCGAAAACAAGTTAAGGACCGCTGAAAGAGCGATGGAACGAAGAATGTTAGGTGTAACGTTAAGAGACAGGAAGAAAGCGGTGTGGATCAGAGAGCAAACAGAGATAACCGATATTCTAATTGACATTAAGAGAAAGAAATGGAGCTGGGCAGGTCATGTAATGCGCAGGGTAGGTAACCGGTGGACCATCAGATTTACAGAATGGGTGCCAAGAGAAGGGCAGCGCAGTCGAGGATGGTACAAGAGCAGGTGGGGTGATGAAATTAAGAAATTCGCAGGCGCTAGTTGGAATCGGTTGGCGCAGGACAAGAATAATTGGAGATCGCAGAGAGAGGCCTTCGTCCTGGAGGGGGCAGTGGACATAGAATAGGCTGATGATGATGACGAAGATTATTCGTGGCTTTGCCGAAAGAAGCCCCCCCTCCCCCCCCCCCTTTTCCCCATATTAATGAAACAACTGAAGTCAAAAGAGTCGAGCACGTATTTGTATAACCTTATTGAAGTAAGCTCAAGAAGATTCTAGCATCCCACGATCCGTGTATGGTATAGCCATGTAATAATTTTTAAAGAGGAGGGTGCAAGTGTGGGAGTAATGATTGTCTGCACAAAGAATATGTTGCACAATGTTTATGCAAATCTTAAAATATGCCGAAATATTTTGAAAAGAGAGGATAATCAGGAGACCACCCTAAGAACTATCGGCATTGCAAACAGGATGAAATATTAGTAAGAGAAATATTTCCTAATTTTAAAGCTTCAGGAGCTTTCTTTTTGCAGCGGACATTCTTTCACGCTGTTTTTCGAAATCGAGATTGACGTCATTTATGTGCAGCATAAGCCACGCATAGCAGTATAGCTGCAGTAAGTGTATGCGACACTTATTAGATGAAAAGATTTCTTATAGTACAGTGCTGTTCAGCTTATCTTTCAGTGCAGTGGAAACACCGTCCAACTGCGCGACCCCACCAACGTACTCCTGAAAACATTTCTTTATGTACTTCCCTTCCTCTTGCGATAATGGGGTGCCACCTGGCTCTGCAAGAGTTGGTAGAACTCTGGTCTCACATGATACATCAACTTCTCCCGTGGTAATCTTTCGGCAGCTCTAACTTCGCTGACTTGCAATACCTTTGTGTATCATTTCACACTCGGTTGATGACGTCTGCGGTCTCTGGTGTGCATATTTTCCGCTTTTGGCCTCGTTGCGGTGCATGTGTAGAACCTGTAGAACACCTGCATCATTAGAACATCTTGTTGGGCTAGTTGGCAAATTTTCCCCAAAGTTGCACGTTGTGTGAAGGAACACTACATAAAGACACACACGGCAAGCGCGGCGTCCTGTCTATGTTTGAAGGTCATGTTCCATTGTAAAGCTAATGCCATTGGCGACAAGTACGTACCATAGCACATCACTTCACATTTATGGAAACACGACATGAAAAGCCCGTTAATTATCACATTTCTAGTGCACATGACAAAAAGCAGAACTGTTTTCGTAAAATAGTACGTTCAATTGATGCAGGTCAGTTATGATTAAATTCGGTTGTAGGATTTGAAGTAGAAATATGTCTCCAAAATTTAATAAGTTCCAAGTTTTAGTTAACGTTGCTGTACATGTAACATATTAAGCATTGCTGGTTTCTCTATAGCTGGCTGAAAATACTATACTCGGGGACAACTTTCCGCGGCTATGAAGCGTAAGCTACGGAGGCAAAGCGCGCACAAGTGAGTGCGCTTTTGAAAAGAGTCCCGCGTTTTCATCCACGTTAGTTTAAGCTGGGGAAGCGAAAACATAAGCACCTTATTAGCAACAGTCAAATAAGACAAAACACACCACTGAATGTAAAAGTTTACCTATTTTGCGGCTTTTCCCTTCCGCGTCTGGGCAAACGCGAAACCATCGCACGTGGAAGCTGCCTCGATACAGCGTCTCTTCCGAGCAACCAACAGCACTGTCAAACGCTGGAGGACTACTTGGCGCAATAACACACCTGCAGAAGCTGCGCCCGCGTAACTCTCCCTTTTTAGCCACAGTAAGTTGTCCGTGAGTATCGGCATCAGTTTTGTAGGGCTAGTTTTTTTGATCAATTAAGTTTTTGATTTAAGTTTTGATACTGCCGCCTAAACTGTGGTTGCGGCGCACGCGAGCTCTCCTTTTCAATCCTCCGACATGTTATCAGGCATGCGACGCAGCTGGCGAAGCGAGAGGAGGCGAGCGCAACGACGAGGAACGCGGTGTGACGTCATACCAAACGGTGGCGGCGGTAAGGCGCGGCGCTGCGCAGCGGCGGAACACGCGTGGCTCGGTGCTACTAGTGGCGCATGCGCAGTAGTGACTATGGAGCGAGAGAGAGAGAGAGAGAGAGAGAGAGAAATATCCGCGGCGAGGCGCGCGTTGGGACGTCATGTGCCTCCTCGGAGCACCGCCACGGCGAAATCGCAAGTTCGCGGCCAGTAAAGCTTTCGCTTTAAAAGCGCGCGAAATCTGGAAATGCACCATGTGATAAGGTGCGCAGCGACGTTACGCAGTTTTAGCTCAACGATTCCCTCCGCCCTCGGAACAATGTGTCCTAACAATTTGATCACAGCTGCTCAGCGGAGCATGCGCACAGCGCTCATACCGGCAGTGGTATGCAGAACGCTGCCATCCCTGCCATCGCTCAGCTGCCGTTACCAGGCGGTGTGTGTCATATTCACATCTCTGTCGATTTGCAGCCGAGCTGACTTCCGTGTCGTTTAATGCCGCTTGCAACTTTGAGCGACACGCTTGTCAAAAATGAGAAATCAATGCAGTGAGTGCTTGAAGTGTGAGCGGAGCGCACCGGGAGCAATACTGCGTTGGTTGAATGGGCGTAGGGAACACCTGTTTCTTTTTTTAAAGGGAAGCTATGTCTCACTGATTCGTCCGTGAGCGCCCAAAACGCACTGCAGAAAAGCCACTTTACACATCTGAGTAAAATACTTCCGCTTACAATCACAGCTGTACCGATAAAAACAAAGGCCACAATGTCATCCTCTTGACCAATGGGAAAACGCCACGCAACCAAGACGAACTGTATATATCTACATTGCATTACGCGCGTCACGCAACGCATTCCCGCCGTCCCCATAGATAGGCCATGTTGTGAAGTCGGGGTCCGTGCGGCCAACGAAGGTTCCATGGATGGTGCCGTGCCAGGTGTCGGGAGAAGGAAAGGTTCCGAGCGATGTTGAAGAGAATGAAAAAAAAAAGGATTATATTCAAATGAAGTATATGGTTCAGTTTTGGTTCAGTATATGGTCTGCGTCGCCGAGCGTCTCTCTCTTCCACAGCCATTCGGATCCGCTTTTTATGCCCTTTTCTTCCCTCTTTCCCTCGTTGAGGGAATTCACTGGCCAATCACAAACGCCGAATCTTTCACCACCTCTATCGCCCCTCACTGGTCTCCAACGTGGTGCTTCTGTCTTCTGCGTGCTGCTCGGGTCTCCAACGTGGCACAATAGGAGGCAAGCACCTGCTGTCGACGCTTTTCCCCGGGAGTTCTCGACGATGACCCTGTCATCGATCTTCGTGACGTAGCCTTCATCGTAGCCTCTTCGTGACGGTCAGGAGAGGCGACGTTGCTGTCTTCAAGCGAGCTACCTTGAAGTGAATGATGAGGCGTGAACATCAACCGTGACAACTGCATGTCGCTGGTGGGGCAGCCCCCGCTCTGAGGGACCGCCAGGCACAACAGCCACGGGTGTAGCGCACGGCAGAAGAGGCTGCCGTACGCGAACGTAAGCGCGAGTGCTATCGTGCACGTAAGACCGATCCCCTGTATCGGCAACAGCATGCAGAAGCCATGCGCATCCATCGACAATCCGATCCGAGCAGGCGCATCAACGGGAGGGAAGCCAGACGTCGTCGCCGCGCTGATCCCGAGGTTTGCAACCGGGAGAACGCGGCCAAACGCCAGTGACTCGACGCGGAACCTCCTGAAGAGACGCAACTCTTCAGGTGGTTCCGCGTCGAGTCGCTCGACAATCAAATCCCATATGCATAGCATCAGGTCGCTCAGCATTTCTTGGGTTGGTTGGTTGGTCGTTGGACTTTGATTCAGTTTGCATTGAGGGAAAGCTACGTGTTTAACCATCTTTCTTTAAGAAAGAGGCTTTGATTCTTTAGTCTTGTCACAAGTTAACTGAAACACCTTGCATATACACCTAGGAAACGGTAAAAAAAAAACGTCAACAAAGAAAAAATTAACACACCAGCTTCGTTTTTACTTGGGTGGATTGCCAATAAGCAAGATTTAATTCGAAATATAATAAAATCACATGGTCAGGAGAACAGAAAAGTTAAGAAAAATAATAAAACGTGATGGTTCAGCATCAGGTGCAATTATTATTCCAGAGAGGAATAAGCAAATGAAGCGTAATTGTTCGCTTAATATACATGACTATGAACATAACTAAGATGTTGAACTGTTTTGTTGTCGAATTCTAGCATGTAGGAGTTGTTTTATCAGTGGTGTATAATAAACCGGTTGCAATAATGAATAAGGCCAAGCAAACCAGTTGAACATCTGCACTCGGATTTCTTTTAAAGAACCACGCGGCGAAGGCGAAAAACGTATAAGGCATAAAATAGTCCATGCCATCCCCATGCGACTTTGTGATAGCAAAACAAAAGCAACTCGCGACTCAATAATTCGTACAGAGACGACTTTTACTGTATAAAAAGCGTACAGTACGTGCGGCCTTGTCATGGCTCCAGTCTACCAAATCGTCGACGCTCTGAGGCGCTAACGAACCGTAACACAGCTCCGCGATTGCTTCTACCAGGGTGGCTTGAACATAATTTCGCTTGCAACGCAGATGATGACAGAACGTCACGCTTTATCCCCGATCGGAGTACCTTCTTCTGTTTGTTCCATCGCTGCCAAACAGTTTCCATACGTTGCACTGTGTTTACATATTGGTTCCTTGCTTCTGCCCATGTATTCTGCCCAAGAATACAATATCACGGAACCGCCCTACGTTGTTATTGCTATGCCTGCAGCGAGAGACATTGCCGCGCAGCCGCACCACTGCACGGAACCGCCGAAGCTTCTCGCTATCTTCGCGCGTCTACGCCGCGAGCTATCTTTGTCGTTGCCTATAGCAACCGCGATTAGGCACTGAAGCAGTTCTGTCAGTTCCGCCGCACCAAGCAACGCCTGCGAACAGACCACGGCTGCAGCAAGCATCCGTTCGACGGTGAGTGGATTCTTCTAGAAATATTTTGCCAACTTGAGTTGGTAGCCGAACATTTCGCTAGGCAGTTTTTTTTTTGTCGTTCGTACGCCACCATTCTGGGCCGTATAGGCAGTGTGACGCTTTCTCACCACGAAAGGCGGCAAAGTTGCAGCATAGAGAAAGGAATTCTCTATGGTTCCAGAATGCACGCTGGATTCAACGCCCAGGCACAGGTTGTGTACACTGCTCGTTGGTTGTGTACACTGCTCCTTTTTGTGCCTAAGTGTTGAATCTACTCTCTTCGTGTCTTACACTTCAGCGCTGAATTCACTGTGCATTATTAAATAGAGCGCTTACGAGCAATATTTGTTAATCTTGGCATAGTTCCGTTTTACATGCAGTCTCATATTGTGCCGATGTCTTTAACTGAGCCGAAAGACAAGAGTAGTATGCGTAATATTACCTGTTTAACAGCAACGCATTGCGGAAGGCAACGTGGCAGTATGACGCCCTAAGAAATGCGGAAACGCGTACAAGGCAAAGATAATTGCCAACAGATGCATATTTAAGCAATTAGGAAGCTGAAGCTGCACGTTTGATTCAGACTTGTTGACAGACGGCTCAAGGCAAAGAAAAAAAGAACCTGAGAAATAAGTGCCGCGTAGTATGCGCATTTTTTTTTTTTTTCGTTTTGACGTATGCGACATAGCAAGTGACCGCTTTTGCACACGACTCGAATGGAGTGATAGCTGCTGTAGATAAAGAGGTCATGCGCCCTTTGCTCCTTGCAAGCAAAAAGGAAAAAAAACAATGCAATCACTGCTGTACTTTAATGACGAGTTTGTTGTAGGCCTTTTTGCTTTTAGCATTTCTTTAAACGCACAGACAGCTGAACACGATTTTACTTTCAATGACGTCACATTTCCGCTTTCCCGGCACTTGAGAGGTCTCAAGGGCAAGGCGATGCATTCGGGTAGCAGTTTACACTGAAATTATAGGTAAGGTTCCTCGTTATTTCTCGCTAATGCTTTGAACAAGTCGCGTTGTAATTCCATTTCCCAAGGAAGTAGTTCAGCCCTAATTTTGACACGTCAAACAAGTTATTGGAGGATTGGTATTTAAAAAAAGATATCTAAAACTTCTGCGATGTTTCCCATTTTGTTATAACCACGGTTACAGATGCTGCTCTTTATTTCCATATGTGGTAAAGCAATACGATTTTGTAGCCAAGATATTTCCCGAAACGGACACGTCACGTATTTTAGCGGTATCTCTCTCCGGTGAATATTGCGGTGAAGGGTTCACAAAGCATGCGCCGGTAGTTCAAAGGCTTGTGAATAAGCTCCTAATGGTCCCTGCTCGTGCGACATGTATACAGTGCTTGAGAATACATCTTAACTGTTACATATACATATAACTGAATACATCTTAACAGACGATAAATTCGGTCGCTGGAGTGACATTCATGAGCTGTGCTCGCCAAGTTCCTCTGCAAACTTTCATTTGTGTTTGGTAATTGCTTGTTCCACCTGCTTTTCAATACTTACAACAGGTATAATTAAAGGAACTAATACAACTCTTGGCTCTAGTGCAGTTCTTTTTTTTTTGACTTTTTTTTTATTTGCGCGTGTGCTCATGCTTCACAAAATAATGAAACCACGAAATTAAAGAAAATTGGAGGGCAGCGAAATAAGTGTTTTATAGCGCGTTCGTTGACTTTTTTTTTTTTTTATTAGAGAAGCCACCATGGTGGATTGTCAGAAGCCGGGCTGCCAAGGCAAGCTGCAACCGAAAGGCGGGATGGCAGTCTGTCCAAGCTGCCGCTCAGTCAACTGCTTGCAATGCAACGCCATCCACGAGGGAATGGCGTGCAAGGCGTACATGAGGAGCATCTCGGCCGACGTCTCACCAGTTCAAACGTCGGCCAATCGAGGGGCCCAGAAATTGGTTGGTTGGTTTAGCTGGCGTGATATCTTACGCGGAACCTTACGGCATGCACTGTACAACGGCGGAATGCGAACGTTGATCACAATATGGCGAGGTACTCGGCGTTCGCATCGTCATTAGCTGCTGCAGTGCAAAGCTGGAGGCTTCCATCTTTGCTCTCGCAACTCAGTTGCCTAACAAACAGCGCGCGTGCCCGCTTCGGAAACGGGTCGGTGGCTCCGCTCATATTGAGTTGTTGCCAGTTCCATAGTTATGCTGGTAAAAAAAAAAAAAAATACGCATGTTGCCCAAACGACAGCTAAAAATTGCTACCATCCTCAGCTGCACCTGTGCTCCGTAGTTTTTCGGTGATAACTCGACGGACAGTTCAAGTGGGCGTTAAGTTATCAATAAGCTTTCATACACACTTGCGCGCGCGAACGAAATCATGCCGTCGTATTGCAACTAACGACTTCAAGAAATTCTGCCGCAGTACAAAATCTTTAAAAATGGCGTTGTGGTCAGAGGCGTACCGATGAAAAAACAAAGGAACAAATATTTGACGAACGTGTTTTTTATTAATCTAAGTTACGCTTGTGAATTCGAGGAACAAAATCAAAGTCCTGGTTTCCCCCGCAACTCATTCTTAAAGAAGAGGTCGACCTTTGGCTTGGCTTCGTTGAGAGTTAAGGCAAGAGGCTCGTATCTTAGAACGCGAGGTCATTTACCACGAAGAGCAACGCAACCTCTTTTCTGAGAATTCACCTTAAATTGTTTGGAAGGTGAAAAGCACAAATTAGAACGGTTTGATCGCTGCTTCAAAAATCTAGTCACTCTTGTTCGCTTGGGTAAGTCGGTCTAGGAGCGGCCCGAGGCTTTACTGCGTGCGGTGTGACCATGCATGACGCGCGCTGCAAGAAGTTCTAGATAGGCAGTGCACCTTTCTTTCGGGGAGAGTTGATTCCTCTTTCCGAGTCATGCCGCAGTCGCGCGTTAACAACGTGAACTATCCAGTTTCTTTCAAACGATGCAGTTCTGAGTAAAAATATGGTGACTAAAGGCACACTCCCCTTTCTTTCACCTATCGCCAGCAGACCAAGAAGCGCTAACAAGAGCTGATGCTAAGGCCCGATACGTTCGCTAAAATATTACGGCGACAGGTTAGAAAACGAATCCTGACGCCAAAGCGCTGTTCAGCGTCGCGACGTTAAGGAGAGAATATGGAAGTTGCGCGGTGGCCCGAGAAGTAGGCCGATGATTCTGCAGGTGCGCATATCCTTGACGTGTTCAACCCCAGGCTGAGACTGCCGGTGAATGTTACAACAGCTGGAGTCATCTCGCGCGAACCCCTCTCGGCTAACTATTTAAAACTATCGTTAAATAAGTGGCAAAACGTCGTTGGCTAAATTACCTAGCTAGCATTCAGCAGCCGTGTGGAGGCTTATCTTCATTTGCTTTAGGAGGTGCTTAATAGAGCATGGGAGTGCTGTGCAGACTTGATCTCTCAGCACTAATATCCAGCACCTATCAGGGGCTCTGGTAGTGCATTTGGAGTGTGGGATCAGGAGCCAGAATTAATTTCACCTATACAAACGTTTTTTTTTTTTTTTGACATATTGAAACCATGGCTCAGTTGGTTGTAGTAAAGCGGGAGTCGGTCCTGAGGGCCTGCCGGCGGAGGGGGGTAGCAGTGCCCTCTTGCAATGGAACCTGTGCAGGCGCCCTCCCACATGTGCTCTCCCCTGGTTCCGGAGCCCATGGTACCTACTGAACGTGGTGACAAAACAGTGCGGAACATGTTATGCTTAGGTTTTGTGCATAATTGTGCCTGCTTTATCACAGCACACCCAACAGTACGCCACACCACGTCCATCAACTCCTGCAGCGACCCCAGGACCATCGCAGAAGAAAACGGCGACACGTATGGCAGAGCCTGTAAGTTTTGCCACCGGCAATGAGTCTCCAAAACTATAGTGACTCGCAAATATCAAGCGTAATTGAAATAAAACCTATGTCGCCTCAAAATACTTAGGCTGCCTGACACATATGTCCTTTCTTCAGTTTTTCTAATTTGCTTCCTGCATTGTCATGTGGTGGTGACGGTTAAGAATACAGTAGCAAAACTGAATGGCGAAGCACTCTTTATTGGGCGAACCTGTGTCCAGAAAAATAGGCTATACTCAAAGCGCAACGATAGCGGCGAACACAGTCGGCGATCGTCGAAAATTTGATCTGCCGGTCAACCGCGTCGGCTTATATACGCGAGTCATCTAAGGTTCCAGCAGGTTCCAGAGTAATCGCTGGGACCCGCGTGTTTTCAGGAAAGTTGTACACCAATCGCGCCGCGCATACATTGAAGTGAGATTACACAAGGTTCGGTGACAATAGACAGCCGATAGAATTAATGTTTTAGAAAAAGCTCGTGAAGGGACCTTAGTTAGAACCATCAATAGCATTCCAGAAACTCTCCAACATGCAGGCGTGTGCTGCGCTGTGCGATAACATTTGTTAGCATATAAAACGAGCTCATCTTGTGGTTTCGCGACTCGACCGCCGTCTTTAAACGGTACTGAAACAAATTTGCTATCCCGCTTTTTTTTTTTGCTTTATCAGATGGCTGTCGAACCCGTAACTACAGTGTCGTGCAAGAATTCATTGAATGTGCCAAAAATCGCCAATCGCACCCTCCTTTTAAGATGACTGTTTTAAAAAAATTACCATTCCACTCTGTGAAGATGGAATAGCAGTGAAAGCTGACGACAGTCAAAGCTCAGTTACACTGCGTGATCCCCCGTCCCCCAATTGTCCCGACCTATACACAGATCACTTGTAAACAACTCCTACGCCAGGAAATTTGGCGCGCTTTTGGAATTCCCCGCAATGAAATATAGGTCGTCATAGGAATATAGGCGTCATTCTGCAATTACTGAGTCGGCGGCTGTCTAAGAGAGAAAGAAAAGCGACACGAATATTTTATCAGTGCTCCTTTAAAGTATATAGCACACTTTCGCCCTTAGTGATCAGTTTTTCCATTCACTGCTGCTTGTCGCCATCCATCAAAGGAGTCTGTTCTCGGGTGACTTCGTATCGACTGTTGATTACAAGCCATTTATAAGTCTGAATTGATTTCTTAAACTGTAAACCGTCTATATAGTATATTCACGAGCTGTCTGTGACAATATAAAGAAAGCTGCGGAGACAAAGCGCGCACAAGGAAGAGCGTTCCTTAAAGCCCCACATTATCATTCGTGCTATCGCTTTAAGCTGGAGAAAAGAAAACAAACACCTTAGTCGCAAGACAAAATAGACCACTGAGTGATATATTTGACTTATTTTTCTTCTTTATTTCTTAAAGGCTTGGGCAAATGTGAACCCGTCGCACGTGGACATACGCTGATTCATTATCTGTTCCAAGAAACCAAAAGTGCTGTTGAACTCGACCGGAATACTTCACGCAGTCACACAACCCTGTAGATTGTCCGCGAGTATACCTGCTATTTTTACTTGTACATTTACTTTATTTTTCGACACAGTAGTGCCTTTTGTGATGCCATTTTTTTTTGCTGTCCCGACCTGCAGTTTAGTTGCGTATAACTTAAAAAGAAGCGCGAAATTTTTATTCACCGTTGTACACCCGTATTTATTATATACTGGATTTTTAGAGCAGTTGAATAAATAGTTAACGCTGACGTACGGGAATGAGAAAAAATGTCAAAATTACATCATCATCCGCCTGGCTACGCCCACTGCAGGGCAAAGGCCTCTCCCATACTTCTCCAACTACCCCGGTCATGTACTAATTGTGGCCATGTTGTCCCTGCAAACTTCGTAATATCATCCGTACACCTAACTTTCTGCCGCCCCCTGCTACGCTTCCCTTCCCTTCCCTTCCCTCGTCCGTAACCCTTAATGACCATCGGTTATCTTCCCTCGTCATTAGATGTCCTGCCCATGCCCATTTCTTTTTCTTGATTTCAACTAAGATATCATTAACTCGCGTTTGTTCCCTCACCCAATCTGCTCTTTTCTTATCCCTTAACGTTATACCAATCATTCTTCTTTCCATAGCTCGTTGCGTCGTCCTCAATTTAAGTAGAACCCTTTTCGTAAGCCTCCAGGTTTCTGCCCCGTACGGGAGTACTGGTAAGACACAGCTGTTATAAACTTTTCTCTTGAGGGATAATGGCAAGCTGCTGTTCATGATCTGAGAATGTCTGCCAAACGCACCCCAGCCCATTTTTATTCTTCTGATTATTTCAGTCTCATTATCCGGATCCGCAGTCACTACCTGTCCTAAGTATATGTATTCCCTTACCACTTCCAGTGCCTCACTACCTATTGTAAACTGCTGTTCTCTTCCGAGACTGTTAAACATTACTTTAGTTTTCCGCAGATTAATTTTTAGACCCACTCTTCTGCTTTGCCTGTTCAGGTCAGTGAACATGCTTTGCAATTGGTCCCCTGAGTTACTAAGCAAGGCAATATCATCGGCGAATCGCAAGTTGCTAAGGTATTCTCCATTAACTCTTATCCTCAATTCTTCCCAATCCAGGTCTCTGAATACCTCTTGTAAACCCGCTGTGAATAGCATTGGAGAGATCGCATCTCCCTGCCTGACGCCCTTCTTTATTGGGATTTTGTTGCTTTCTTTATGGAGGACTACGGTGGCTGTGGAGCCGCTATAGATATATTTCAGTATTTTTACATACGGCTCGTCTACACCCCGATTCCGTAATGCCTGCCAGACTGCTGAGGCTTCAACCGAATAAAACGCTTTCTCGTAATCAATGAAAGCTATATATAAGGGGTGGTTATATTCCGCGCATTTCTCTATCCCCTGATTGATAGTGTGAATATGGCCTATTGTTGAGTAGCCTTTACGAAATTCTGCGTGTCTCTTTGGTTGACAGAAGTCTAAGGTGTTCCTGACTCTATTTGGGATTACCTTAGTAAATACTTCGTAGACAACGGACAGTAAGATGATCGGTCTATAATATTTCAAGTCTGGCGTCCCCTTTCTTATGGATTAAGATTATGTTGGCGTTCTTCCAAGATGCCGGTACGCTCGAGATCATGAGGCATTGCGTATACAGGGTGGCCAGTTTTTCTACAACAATCTGCCCACCATCCTTTAACAAATCTGCTGTAACCTGATCCTCCCCAGCTGCCTTCCCCCTTTGCATAGCTCCCAAGGCTTTCTTTACTTCCAACGTTACTTGTGGGATGTCAAATTCATCTAGACTATTCCCTCTTCCAATATCTTCGTGGGTGCCACTGGTACTGTATAAATCTCTATAGAACTCCTCAGCCACTTGAACTATCTCATCCATATTGGTAATGAAATATCCGGCTTTGTCTCTTAACGCATACATGCGATTCTTGCTTATTCCTAGTTTCTTCTTCACTGCTTTTAGGCTTCCTCCGTTCCTGAGAGCATGTTCAATTCTATCCATATTATACTTCCTTATGTCGGCTATCTTACGCTTGTTTATTAACTTGGAAGGTTTTGCCAGTTCTATTCTAGCTGCAGGGTTAGAGGCTTTCATACATTGGCGTTTCTTGATCAGATCTTTAGTCTCCTGTGATAGCTTACTGGTATCCTGTCTAACGGAGTTACCACCGACTTCTATTGCACACTCCTTAATGATGGCCATAAGATTGCCGTTCATTGCTTCAACACTAAGGTCCACTTCCTGAGTTAAAGCCGAACACCTGTTCTGTAGCTTGATCCGGAATTCCTTTATTTTCCCTCTTTCCGCTAACTCATTGATCGGCTTGATAAGTGCCAGTTTCTGCCGTTCCCTCCTCAAGTGTAGGCTAATTCGAGATCTTACCCTCCTATGGTACCTGCAGCTCAACTTGCCGAGCACGTCCACATATTGTAGGATGCCAGGGTTAGTGCAGAGTATGAGGTCTATTTCATTTCTAGTCTCGCCATTGGGGCTTCTCCACGTCAATTTTCGGTTATCCCGCTTGCGGAACAAGGTATTCATTATCCGCAAGTTATTCCGTTCTGCCAACTCTACTAATAACTCTCCCCTGCTATTCCTATAACCTATGCCATATTCCCCTACTGACTTGTCTCCAGCCTGCTTCTTGCCTACCCTGGCATTGAAGTCGCCCATCAGTATAGTGTGTTTTGTTTTGACTTTACCCATCGCCGATTCCACGTCTTCATAGAAGCTTTCGACTTCCTGGTCATCATGACTGGATGTAGGGGCGTAAACCTGTACGACCTTCAATTTGTACCTCTTGTCAAGTTTCACAACAAGACCTGCCACCCTCTCGTTAATGCTGTGGAGTTCCTGTATGTTATCACCTATAACCTTATTAATCAGGAATCCGACTCCTAGTTCTCGTCTCTCCGCTAAGCTCCGGTAACACAGGACGTGCCCGCTTTTTAGCACGGTATATGCTTCATTTCTCCTCCTAACCTCACTGAGCCCTATTATATCCCATTTAATGCCCGCTAATTCCTCCAATAGCACTGCTACACTCTCCTCACTAGATAACGTTCTAGCGTTAAACGTTGCCAGGTTCATATTCCAATGGCGGCCTTTCCGGATCCAGGGATTCTTAGCACCCTCTGCCGCGCCACAGGTCTGACCGCCACCGTGGTCAGTTGCTTCGCAGCTGCTGGGGACTGAGGGCCTGGGCTTGATTGTTATTCATATAGGAGGTATGGCCAAGTACTGCACCAGGGTGGCCAATCCTACTCCGGTGAGGGAGCGCGTTACCGGTTCTGGTCACCAGGATTAGGCCGCACTCCAGGTCTGTTTATGCAATTTTATCAACACGCGGATTTTTGTTAATCCGGTGGAAAATTGCGCTGCACCGGGATTCGGGCCACGGTCCTCTTGCACGCGATGCGGATGCTCTACCTCTACGCCACCGTTGCAACCTCAATTATACATACTGAGCTAATTTTAACCTTTCCGGTTTGAAATCTAGGGCTGGAAGAAAGTTGCGTGTATGCGGTAAAACTTCAACAAACTCTTGTAAAGCTCAGGCTACTGTGTACGATTGAATCACGTTATAATTTCTGTGATAAGTGCGTGATAACTTTACATAGAACGCGTATACATGTCGTTCTCGCTAGTTAGTCGGCGCTACAGATGGAAGCCCCACATATTCATGTAATATAAACTCAAAGTAACAAGTCTTAGCTGCATTGCGTGGGTAATCTTGATATAGGTTCATGAAGCGGGGTGTAAGTAAGGCGGTATTTGTTACCTGAGCTACGATATAACGTTGACAAGACTGATTTCTCGTCAGCGCAGACGAGAACGCGAGAGTGCCTATGGAAAGGCGGTGGTTCCGGGTTCGATCCCTGCAGCAGGAGGAATTTCTAACTGTGAATCTTGCTTTTTGATGGATGCCAAGTTTTTCCTTCTCTAATAATGGTGTATACTGAATATGCGCTGCTGATCCCTATACTTGAAGGTTCATATACAATTGCAATTGTAAAAACCATACCGATTTTCTTAGTTCACATAAAAGTAAAAAAAAAAAAAATTCAGCAGACAACACTTGATGCATATTTAGCCTTCTTCTGGCGCAAATCGCCAATTATTTGTTTCCGTCCAACTTTGAAACAGCTGGACGCGCACACGTAAACTCACCATTCCTCTCTCAAGGACCGACGCCGCGAGACAACTTCGCAGTCTAGCTCGCACGATCTCCTTAGCAGAGTGGAATACCGCACATACAAGGCGCACAAGACTGCACAGACTAAACCCGTCACTTCAACTCAGACCTCCGGCCGCGGTCTGCAACGACGCGAAGCGTCTCTTCTGTGTTGGTTGTGGCTTGGAGTTGCCTTCACGAATGCCTACTCAGCACTAATTGGAATGGCCGATAGTCCTACATGTGATGTTTGTGGATGCGAGGAGAACATTGACCACTTATTGTGCCATTGTCCTCAATTTCAAGCACAAAGACAATCTTTGTCCAACACATTGAGGAAATTCGATGATCGTCCTCTGAGTGAACACAGTACTAGAGCACCGTCCCCACCGATCATCGACTCAGAAGGCAGTGAAGGCACTTTTGTGCTTTCTCAGAACGTCTGGTTTGCGAAAGCGGCTATAACTCAAGTACTGTCCGTACTTGAGTTATCTACACCTTCTCTCTCTCTTCCCCTTCTCCCTTCCCCCAGCGTAGGGTAGCCAACCGCACTCTTGACTGGTTAACATCCCTGCCTTCCTATATTATTCTCTCTCTCAGTTCACGCGGAAGAGTGCGCGCAGTTATGAAATATACGCATGGATAATGAACTACATTGCTGAGTCAAGTAAACTTGTCCCAGTGCTCTACAATCAATAAATTCGTCCCTAGTGACCATGTTTGTTACCAAGAACGCTCTGCAAGGAGACCTCCGTCGTGTTGATATCAAGTATTGTCATCCATACCCGCCGTGGTTGCTCAGTGGCTATGGTGTTGGGCTGCTGAGCACGAGGTCGCGGGATCGAATCCCGGCCACGGCGGCCGCATTTCGATGGGGGCGAAATGCGAAAACACCCATGTACTTCGATTTAAGTGCACGTTAAAGATCCCCAGGTGGTCGAAATTTCCGGAGTCCTCCACTACGGCGTGCCTCATAATCAGAACGTGGTTTTGGCACGTTAAACCCCATAATTTAATTTTTTTTTATTGTCATCCAAATCATCGCCAAAGTATCGCCAGAGAAGCACTCTAGGCAACTGTATTAATGAACAGCCTGAAGGGCGTTTTTCCTTACGGCAGTAGCATGTGGTCATTGCTTATAGTATTGAAAGCACGAGGTCGCGAGTACATTACCGGCAATGATGGTCCCATTCTAACAACTATGCGAACGAGCCCACGCAGCGATGTTTCGGTGCACGTTTAAGGAGCGATGTGGCTCTAAAAATGGTCCTTTTCTTTTTAAGAATCAGTTCTTCTAATATCTTGATTGCAAAATTACGCTTCGACATTGTTTTCATGAGTAAAAAAAAAATCGAGGAGTTTCTCCAATTAGAAGACTGCGAAAGATGATCCTAATTGAGGCATGGTAGCTGTAGGGACTTCATTTTTTCATTCATGCTCTAGTGATGAGGCTCCCTCTCACAAGTTTTGCCCAGATAGTCAGCTTTCCTGGTGTGACAACCAGCGAGCGCCGGTTGAGGCGGCACCCGCTCGTTATCCACTTTTCAAGTCCTCACGCGAAGGCTGTGCTTCCTGCACATGAGAGGCCGGCAAGCGAAAAGCTGTCGTTTCCCTGTATTCACGACATATCCCAATGTGCGGATGAGCCTCCTAACAGCAAGATTTGGTTGCTGCGCCCTAAAACATAATTTGTTTCGCGCACGGTTGTGGAGCTGACCACTTCTGTGGCCATACCGTGATTAAACAAAGGCTTTTATGAGCATCTACCGGACTTGGGCGTCCTTTTAAATAGGGAGTTGATCGCTCTGACCAACCATGGAGACCATAGAAGACCAGAGGAGAAAATACGACTGATTTCTGGAACACACAGATAAAGCTAAATATCTTAATTGCACTGTAACATTGTAGTGAAATCCCCGCTAGAGGAGGAAGCTCGCAAGCCTTTTGAGGGTGCCATCTTCGCAGTATGAGAATTTCAAAAATTTACACTTCCTGCAAAGATTACTCTAGATTATGGCAGAATTTCATGCGAACTGATCGTCTGCAATTGCAATAAGAATGTTTATAAACTTCCATCATCGCTTCTCTTTTGTTTTTCAATTTTAAGTTGTTTTCACTATTTATGCACGAACCTTCTTGTATCTAATTTAATTCAATCTCGGCCAAATTTTGCATGAACATGCGCAAGAATTTAAATGTAAGCATCTAGACATTATTGTAATTTGGAGCAATTTCGGTCATGTGAATTTTATGAAACCAATAATCAGCGTTCTCGATAACTATGGTCGAATATTTTTTTCTCCGAGTATCTAAGTTAAAAATATAATTTGACCTTTGCAATTATTGGTGCATAAGGAGCAATGCAGGCTATTTGATAACTTTCTTGGGCATGGTATGAAGCCCTAACCTCGAACAAGGTACCCTACTTTCCCTACTTCCAGGGCCAGAGTAAAATATCCAGGTAAGATATTCGAACTGAAATCATGTTCGAAAGTAGAAAAACTAGATATTGTGAATAAATCCTATCCAATTAACCTTATTAATAACGAAATGGCTCTCTGAGGCGAACCTCCCCTTAAGCACCTCAGGTTGTACAAACCAATTCGAAGCCCCATACTACGGTGCTTATGACAATCCCAAGTATGCGTCTTTATCACGGCAATCTTTTTCAATGTGTCAAATTTAACATTTACAGTTAAAACAAACCACCGCCCAAGCACTCCGTAGAGGTGGTTAACCAACGTGCGGCTCCGGTGTTTATCACTGGTTTAATCCCGACCGTTCATTAAACGACAGATTAGAAGG
Organism: Dermacentor andersoni; assembly: GCF_023375885.2. Classification (NCBI taxonomy): domain Eukaryota; kingdom Metazoa; phylum Arthropoda; class Arachnida; order Ixodida; family Ixodidae; genus Dermacentor; species Dermacentor andersoni. The sequence goes on along the minus strand of NC_092814.1, from coordinate 56,928,537 downwards.
CTGCCGGATCTTCAGTACGCAGTTGATGCTTGCGCTCGGCTGCACAAGTCTGTTCTTGTGCCCGGGCTGCAGCATCGGCACGGCGTAGACGAGCTCGTTCCCGGTTCTGCTCACGGCGATGTTGATCGAAAGCTACCTGCTCCTCAGGAGTACGTATGACGCGTGGCCTACCCATTTCGGAGCCGGAGAGAAACTGCTGCGCACGCGCTCGGCTGCGACGTAGAGAAGCGACTTCATTACTGGCGCAGCCAATTCAACACCACCTATAAGATAGCTCAAGGCTTTTTCACTCCGAACCATGACGTCATGTTACCTGGCCCGACTGCCATATAATCTAATGGGGTTGCTCCCGAGTAGGTAACAGTGAGTTTGACGTCACCGCTTTTATCACGCCAGCATTGTCAATGGAAATTTCGGGCCAGGTAGCGTGATGTCGTAGATCGGAGTAAACAGGCCTTGTGCTACCTGACTCGCATTGGCTAATCGCGCGTCTTTTTTTTTTTTTTTTTCGCGCATGGGGTTGCGCCAGAAGAGTTTTGGGCGCACAGGCGACCGGCAGACAGACGAATCGGCTAGCCATATACAGCTTCGCTGTAAAATCATACTGGTATCGCAGTGCTTTTGCCCCGTGTGTGTGTGTGTGTATGTATGTATGTATGTATGTATGTATGTATATGTATGTATATATATATATATATATATATATATATATATATATATAGTTCATCATAGTTTGCGGCAGTAAATTATGATGAACTGTGGCACCGGGCACAGTGTTACACTTGTTGTAATCAATTTTGTGAAATACCAGCCTGAAATTCAGCATAAGTGGTGTACTATAATAATGAGTGCTGAAAGCGTATTACTCTCTGCACATAACCGATAAGTTAGATTTTGCTACTGATGCTTTTACTCAACGTTTTTTTGTCTTTTGTCCTCACAGGCTGTTACGACGGAGAACGACAGTTCCGAAATGTATGTTAGCTGCAAGGTCGCAGAGTGTGAAGGCGCTGGTTACGTGGACAAGGACACCGCCATGTTTCGTTGTCCGATTTGCAACCACTACACATGCGTGCAATGCTCGGCTGTGCACGAATCTATGACCTGTGCAGAATACCAGAGGAACAAGGACAACGTGTCAGTGCCCGTATACAAGCCTGCTGCATCTCCCGAGGTCAGAAACAGTATTTTACCGTTCTTTAGCCATCTAAAGGTATGAAATGTTTATGCGCAGTGGTACCGATAATTTCTTTGCAGTAAAATAGTTGCTATGTAGGGAATGGCGTTCAGAGGGTCGAACATATGCTGCCTTCTAATCGATTAATATTTTCAACGGGACACCAGAAAAAAATATTTAGTTAGGCCTTGCGGAATACTAGATAGGCTAGCCTTATTTTGTGAGCGAATAGTACGTAAGCCAGAAAAGACGCAAAGAACGGAGTGCTGGTTGCGATGACACATTAAATTTCCGCCCTGCAGTCGAATGCTAACACTCCCCTGCGTTCATTTCTTTGTGAGCCACAAAGCCACGCCTTCGTGTAGAGTTCTATCAAACAGGTGAACACTCACATGCGCTGCAATGCAATAACGTGATGTCTGTCGTTTCTTTTAGCGAGTTAATAGGTTCGCGCAACCTGCCATAAACACGTTCCAGTTTGCCCTGCATCGCTTTGTCAACAGGTCAGGGGAATCTCATAAATACGGCAGGAGTCTGGAAGGCAGGAACATCTGCAGCGTGTGCTTGCTCCAAGCGACGGCAAGCATTACCTCGGTTCTGTCCAGCTACGTGGCACTTGCGTATCTTACAGCGAAGCTGTATATGGCTAGGGTTCCATGCGTTCTTGTTCTCCGTGAACAAAAACAGTCATCAGTGGCTCATACCCGCGTAAGCATTCATGCTCCCGTATGCAAGCAAAAAATGCAATGGCGCATAGCCCCCTAGGGCCGAGGCTACAAGCGCTCAGCAAAGTGGAGCAAACAGTGCTTAAATTCTAACATACAGAACAGCCTGTCGAAAACTGCCATCATCAATGACTCATAGCCCCGTGAGCAATGGCTCATAGCCCCGTGAGCAAGCAAAAAATGCAATGATTCATAGTGTCGTAAGGTTCACGGCTACTCACTTTGCGTGAATTAGCTGCGATGCCACTACCCCTGTTGTCATTGTCGGTGATTTCAATGTGGATGTGTCGGTACCGAAAAGGGAGCGGTTTACGCGTTCCGTGTTGCAGACATATCCCTTGCGATGATACACCGATCCGGCTCAACCGACCGCCCAGTGGCGTACGTGCATCGATTTCACACTATCAAAGAACGTGATTGCAGTTGCGAGTGAAATGACCACGGATCAAGACAATAAATGTGTGCGCGTACCGATTTCGTCACGATGACCACCCGTCAAGACAATAAATGACTGCGTTCCTTCGTTCCAAATTATGTGCCACCTCCGAGTCGTGCGCTAAACAGCTTCGGTGGTCAACCACCTTCAGAGTGGAATGCGTCATGAGTTTTTATTTAAATTTTGGTAGAAGCCACGTGGGACACAAGGTGTATCACGGCACCTAGCGTCCGTTTGAAGTTTTATGCACATTGTATCTCACCACGCTCCTTTTTTAACCATTGTCACCTTTACTTTTGTTTGTTTTCTTTTTGGTTATTTACTTGTTTACATGTGTTTGTTATCCTTACCTCTTTTTCTTTCTTTTTTTTTTTTTTGCTTTGTTCACAAGTGTCTTCAGCTTGCCCACGTGATGCAGTTTGGGATGCAGTTTGTGATACAGTTGCCGGTCGGCAGCATCTCTTGCCTCATTTCATACCCAATAACTCGCCGCATCTTTACTTTGACTATATTGCTTGCTTCCTGCCTTTTTTCTGCCCATATTTCTGTTCCTCCGAATAAGCCACCAATTCAGAGTCAGCGTCCGTGTTGTCTTCCGTAAGCCCTGTTTGTCTGTGCCGGTCACTATGTCGATTACGCGTATTGTTAAATTCTTAAGCGAACTTGAACTCATGGACCAGAGTGTTTGCGCACTTTTCTGATTGCTGGCACTGCGTGCAAGACTACCACCGACTGTAGCGAACAAAACCACCACCACCATCACCACCACTCGTTATTCCTGGGCACGTTAAGAAGCCCGAAGGGCTCGAAATTGATCCATCTCTTCCATTAGGACGTCTTTCGTAGCCAGTCGTAGCGAGAGCGTGGTTCACGCGGCCAGAGCATGAGTAAGTGGACGAAAAACAAGCGAAGGGCCAGGAACAAGCGTTTTTACCTGTCCCCTTGCATGATTTATTTGATGCCCATTTCATTGCGTTCTGAACGCTGCGCGCTCAGAGCCTTTGCACTGTGCCCCAGGAAGGAGACGAGGATTCCGACGCCCAAGAGGAACAGCCCGAAGCCAACGGGGATGCGGAAGGGATAATCGTGGAGTGTCGTCACGGAGGGTGCGCGGGTTACGCATACGTATTCAAGACGGCTACTACGGCTCAGTGCGAGCTATGCAAGCACTGGACTTGCGTGGCATGCAAAGCCTGTCACGAATCGCAGACTTGTGCTCAGTACAAGGGCATCGACGTTCCAATGGAAACCGTGGCACGACAACCACCGGTACGAACTGGTAATTAGAGTTCGAAGAGAGTTTTGATTCTAAAGACAAAAACTGTGCGAGAAACAGAACTAAAATAAATGACGCAAGCTTGTCGGTGTTTTATTATGTTGACTGTTCAAGAAATATTATTTTGTCTTTCCTAAAAATGCGCCTAGGGCCGTATTCCGTATAAATATCCATATTACTGTCCATTATTCTTATATCCGTCGCGCCAAGTGGCTCAGTATGGTGATAACAGTGGTCTCCAAGCCAATGACGAAGGTGAAAAGCACGTATACCTGAAAAAGATCGCTAAAAGATACGGCCTCTGGTTACGGCAATATGTCTCCGAAGCGTTATGAAGTTCAACGATCTTAAGGACTACGTCGCAGGCATAGCATCAGGTGTGGCAAAAATTTTGTCCGAAAGGCGAAGTACTGACAGCGATAGGAAGCTTTAGCGTTGCGCTTGAACTCTTCGGATAGTGTTCCAGCTACGCGAGGATGCGAGATGTTGACGCAGCACGCAAGGCAACTCAGTTGCGTGCTGCGTCACGCAGGGAACACGCAGGGCAACTGCCGCTGGGCAGAAGGAACAGCGCGCCGGCAGCGGACAGGCGTCTCACAACGCTGGCGCGATAAAGGACGTCGCCAGTTGCGCTGCAAGCCTCGACTGTGCACGAGATGAGACTGACCATCGGCGTTAGTCGGCGTCCGGTGAAATATTCGTGTTAGCTTGAGGTCTACTGTTCGTTTCGCTCAGTGTAGTGCATACACGCAGCAGCTCGGCAGGAACGCACGTGCGCTTACAGTGCGCGTGCGCGCGGCGCTTGTGCCGGCAGCGGGAGACGGAACGCTGTCCTGGCAGAGCCGCCGCGCATATTGAGCGTTGACGTCGTTTTCGAAGCCAAGCGCATTCCGCGTCTCTGGAGACCCTCTTACCCTACGCGCGCAAGCCGCGCGTCCGCCGTCGATAGCGGGACAGTGCGACTACTGCGGCGCCGACGGCGATAATGCGCCTCGAGCATGCGCGCGATAAAACGGCGCTTATTTGGTCGATATTTTACGGAATCTCTTAATTGTTGGCAATGTAGTTAGTTCACCTAATTGGAAGCGTAAGCGATAAATGTGCGAGTTCCCCGTTTTACCCCGCTTTATGCTTCTCAGCGTGAAGAGGTGTCGCACTGACACACCTTAGCTAAGATTGATATTGTAATGCTTAAATGTGTCAAAACAGTGCTGGATGGCGTAGTCACTGAAACTACGGTAGAAAAGAATTTTCGTGTTAATCCATTCCACTTTTAGTTCTCGCATGTTAAGCTTAGAAGTCGCTCCTTTTCTAATTATGAAGCGTTAGTTTTCTGTCTCAACCAGTTTCTGGATCAAGCAGTACTCTCTCAATGTATATCTATTTGGAAGGGGACTTTTGAAAACAGTCGAAGGCTTATCTTCGATTCAGTGCAGCAAATACTGGTCTTGGTATTTGTGGGCAACCCTGTGTAATCATCTTTCGGAATGTTTCATCGCTCATGGCTGTACACAGGCTTCCGCGCTTTGCACCGTAGCTGTAGTTCGTTGGTGGTAATCTGAGAGAACGACAAACACGAAGTGACGCCGCGACTGTGCAATATCATATCAAGCTTACTATGGAGAGTTTACTATATACGTTGCCTACTTTTACAACGCAGCGTCGGCAATGTTCAGTGAATAAAACTTGAAGAAATTGACTGTATAGATGCACGATATACAATGATCTGTCAAGACGCTTGGTATTACTGAAAAAAATAATTATGGTGCAATAGAATTAGCAATAATATAACGACAGGGAAACTGAACAGGCGGCAGTACAGAGTAGACCACCATAGTCATATTTTTATTTCGTTGGATTTGAAACGTGACAAGGGCATGTGCTGCTCTAAAGTGCACCCTCAGTGTTGCGAGGCAGGATTTCAAGCGTCCAAATAATATCGACAAAGAAGCGCTACCATGTGTGGGAAGTGTAAAACTGCTCTTCATTTTCCAGCCTGCTATCCCGATATAAGATTTTCTTTATTTCGTTTTTCAAGGTGCCGGGCAGCGCATCCCAGATACCTGCGAGCCGCAGGACAGAAAAGCATAAGGAAGAAAATGGCGCTGACAACAGTGGAAGTGGTTTCGTTTCAGCAGCAACAAGCAAGTTTAAGAGTTGGTTAAGTAGTGTGAGTCCTCACTCCATTTCATGAAAATGTTGCCGAACACTAGCAGATGCATTGGAAAAAGAAACTAGTAAGGGACGTGTACTCTATGCGCTGTAATTTCCTTCCCTTTGCATGATCGCGCGTTTCGTTTGCATTTTCCCCAGAACTGATAAGTATACTTCATATCACAATAATCTGGCACAAGTGGTGGCTGTAAACGCGAACGTACACGCTGTTATACTGTAAAAAACACGTAATGCTTCGATAATGTTCATTTGCTGGCTTTATCGAATGTCTGCACGATGTCTAAATTGTCAGTACAATTTACTGGATAATCGGACACCTTACAACTATAGCATTTTATTTAGTAGACGCAAGTTCTTTATTCACATATCCCCACTATGTCTTCAGGATGATCTCGCTCGCGGACAAGCGATTCACCCAGGATCATGTGCACCCAGCCTGGCATGTAGTCTCGTAGACTCACAAACAAGTAGAACTGTACGTGACTGACTTATTTAAGCTCATTCCCCCACAGTAGTTTAGAAGCACTAGGACTTTCTCGGAGTAAAAGCTTCGTCTAACTCGACCCACTCTGACTCATGGGAGGCGCTGAGTGAGTCCACACATGAGTGAGTTCGCCGACCTACGTGATCTAAAGCTGAGGGGTTCTCGTTGTAGGTGCACACGCATTCGGCATAACGCTCATGAAGAACATAAATGAAAGGCAAGCAGGTTAACGGGACAATAAAGAGAGATACCAAGTCAGTTTAGTCCCGTAATGTATTAACTCCCAAGTTTATTTTCGTTTATTTCGCGGTATTTTTTATTCATTACTACAAGAGGAAATGAAGTCAAAGTTCCATTTTCCCGCCTTTTTTTTTTCCAGAGCCCCAGAACCGATACGTCAGTGTGACGGCACAGATTTCGAAATATTTTTTTCGTACTTGGACCATTGTGCGACCACTACAAGTTCTCAAAACTTTTTAAGTTCTGTCTTTGGCTCAACTAGAATGCAATAGTCCATCTTTAACGATACCATATTCACTAGGCCTGATCAGATGCTGTTACAATCTATGACGTCACGGCGAGCTGATGAGGAAATTTCACGGTGGCGTCGCCACCCTTGCGGCTTTCCCGGCTTACCGAGCCTCATCTCATAAGAACGGCTTTCTTTTTGTGAAAGAGTAATGTACTAACACTGTAGAAATGTTTTTCTTTAGTGAACTTTTAACCAGGACTGAACCCAGTTGACTACGCTGCATTTATAACAGGCTAAAAGATTAAGAGAAGAAAAGGGCAAGTTATGTGCACAAGGGTTGCCGATGTAATGAGATTTCTCAGCTATGGGGGTATCAAAGGCGGTCGCTCAGTCGGTTGCCTTCAGGAGTCGCTGCAGCACTTTTGCAGTCTCCTGCAGCTGTGATATGCGAGACCACGGTTCCAAGATCTCGTCCAGTGAGAAAGGTATTCCGTCTAGTTAACTTAAAGCGGTGAGGAAGGAAAGTCTTTCATTTTCCTAGGACGGTCAATGTCACAGAAGGTGTTCTACAGTTTTTTCCCCACAACAAGGATTGCATTCGGTGCTATCGCCCATACCAATCATTTCTGCACGTTACTGAAAAAAACGTAACCGATTTCAATCACTTCATTTAAAAGTGAACTTGAAGTAACCAATTACTGCCCCACGGACGTAATTGACCAATTACTAAAGACGTAATCAACTACTTTCGCGTTTCTTTCCTCCCAACTTTTACTTAACATTGCACAGGTACAGCAAATAGAACGACTTGATTTGGATCTTTCAGTGCGTATCCTCTGCAGCCATTCACACATTGTTTATCTTCACTAACAATAGCTTTTCAAAATTTTCGTCAGCCATCTTACTTTGTGTGTGTGAGAAAGAGAGAGAGATCAGTGCACTCCTCTGTGCACGCTGGAGAGAAGGGCGGTGTTCAACGTGCGAACACCGACCCAGAAAATTAGTGAACAAAAGTTGAAGCGTCTTGGCTTCTTGGTTGCGTTTGCGAGCAGCCCTCGCCAAGAGCAGAAACTAGCAGCCGTTGCGAGAACAAAATGAGTATGTAATACATCAACTTTTACATCACTAACTTCGCGACATTGGACATTCAAAAAAGTCTTTTGAACGAATTTGGCCAGAACGGCAATTCCCCTCAAGCACTGGACAGTTAACCTTGGCTCCGGAGGGCGCGCGGCACACCCACGCACCACGCTGGCCGAAAGCAGAAAACCCCCGGATCGTTAGTTCCGTTTACTTGGGTTAGTGCGTCCACACGCAGAGCAGCACGTGGCGTCACCGTCACAGACGTAGTGTCGTGAAGCGGTGGACGCTTATCGAGCCTTGTGGCGAACAGTCATGGGATCTCGGCAACCCCCGCGAGGTCGGGAACTATTCGATGGCATTATAGAAAAAGCGAAGTCTAAACTCGTTCAGCATGCGCGTTCTCACGCGGTGGCGCTTGCGTCGCATAGAAGCGCGGAGTCATTTCGAGATGCACAATGTGATATTTTAGTATACAAGCCGCGCAACCTGCCTGCGAAACTTACCCGCATGAACATGCGCAGTGACGATGTTGCTGCGTGGCACTCGTTCTTCTGTAGTCCCCATCAAATTCAAGCGCTCAAAGCTGCGTCACGCCTGTTGCAGATTGTGTCGTCAATAAAGCAGCTGGTTACATGCAGTTTGTTACTGAAAAAGTCACTGAAATAAAGTGAGTGTAGCCGATTAGAATGTAATTAATCAATTACAAAATTTCCAAAAATGTAATTGATCACAAGTAATTGCGTATGTGTAATTTGTTACGTACAAGTTTGATGCTTTGGTGAATGCAACGCCCAGGTGTAAGCGAAAAAATGAGGGTAATGCTTCAGTTCGGGGAAGACTACGCAACAGGCACAGCTGCGTAGAAGGGTCCAGTGGATGCAAACGATGAGGAGTAATGTCAAGTAGCCCCTGTAGTGTCATCATCATCATCAGCCTGGTTACGCCCACTGCAGGGCAAAGGCCTCTCCCATACTTCTCCAACTGCCCCGGTCATGTACTAATTGTGGCCATGTTGACCCTCCAAACTTCCTAATCTCATCTGCCCACCTAACTTTCTGTCGCCCCCTGCTACGCTTCCTTTCCCTCGGAATCCAGTCCGTAACCCTTAATGACCATCGGTTATCTTCCCTCCTCATTACATGTCCTGCCCATGCCCATTTCTTTTTCTTGATTTCAACTAAGATGTCATTAACGCGCGTTTGTTCCCTCACCCAATCTGCTCTTTTCTTATCCCTTAATGTTACACCTATCATTCTTCTTTCCATAGCTCGTTGCGTCGTCCTCAATTTAAGTAGAACCCTTTTCGTAAGCCTCCAGGTTTCTGCCCCGTACGTGAGTACTCGTAAGACACAGCTGTTATAAACTTTTCTCTTCAGGGATAATGGCAACCTGCTGTTCATGATCTGAGAATGCCTGCCAAACGCACCCCAGCCCATTCTTATTCTTCTGATTATTTCACTCTCATGATCCGGATCAGCAGTCACTACCTGTCCTAAGTAGATGTATTCCCTTACCACTTCCAGTGCCTCACTACCTATTGTAAACTGCTGTTCCCTTCCGAGACTGTTAAACATTACTTTAGTTTTCTGCAGATTAATTTTTAGACCCACCCTTCGGCTTTGCCTCTCCAGATCAGTGAGCATGCATTGCAGTTGGTCCCCTGAGTTACTTCGCAAGGCAATATCGTCAGCGAAGCGCAAGTTACTAAGGTATTCTCCATTAACTCTTATCCTCAATTCTTCCCAATCCAGGTCTCTGAATACCTCCTGTAAACATGCTGTGAATAGCATTGGAGAGATCGTATCTCCCTGCCTGACGCCTTTCTTTATAGGGCGTCAGGCAGGGAGATATGATCTCTCCAATGCTATTCACAGCATGTTTACAGCATGTTTACTGTAGTGTCAAATCATGTGCTAACTTGCTTAAGCGCTGGGCTGCGTCAGTTCACGATAAAGGTATAGCAACATCCACATGTGCTTTTCGAGCAGCAGCATCGGCCAGGCCGTTGCCGGAGATACCGCGATGTCTAGGCAGCCACCAAAACGCAGTTGTCCTTTCGCGATCACATGGTGGTGCGTTTCTCGCATCTCCGGCATGAGTTCACAGGATCCTGGACGTACAGCTGACAAAACAATATAGGGCTGCCTTTGAGTCACACATTGCCCACCGATTAGCCCACTGATTAATATTGTTCGCTTGCTGGCTGGTATAACCCACGGCTCCTCGGAGGGCAAACAAACTCCGAACCCGTCAATGTCGTTGAGAAGTCCTGTATTCGATGTTGATTGATCGGACGGGATGACCACTGCGCTGGTGGAGCTGGTATGACTGAAAGAAGTGGTCGGTGCATATATGGTGTCAAAGTAGGAAGCACGCAAACAATTCAGAGTTGCTTCCTTCAAGGCAAAGGCAGGCAGACCAACCTTCTTTCGTATGCCTGGGTCGCGAAAGCTCATGATTCGCCAAAGACTGGCGTTGATTTCTCTCAATTATTAGAAAACCGGAGAAAGGCGCTGCGTGCAGGCCCAATGATCTAATAACATCGTTTATGTTTGCTGAAAGCCACCACAAGTCTGCGACGAAGCTTTGCTGTTAATCCGAGGTAACATCACTGCAGTTCCGGGAGAGAAGCTTCTCATGCGACAAGTCACTTTAGGCAGTGAAACTCTTATTAGTGGTATCCCTCTGCCCCTTTCCTTCAAAAGGAGAAAATAAAGTTTCCACCACGGCCAGCGTATTAGTGGGCTTTTTCGCAGTGAGCTCTGTCACGGTCCCGTTCTGCTCAAGGTTCGCCTAAAGCATGACGCCACTCACGACTTGTGGCCTAGCCAAGGATGTGCACCATGTCGTACTTTGCCAACAACCGTGTTCAAGGCATGCGTGTTATGATTTAATGTTTCATCGCTCCGTATCGCCATCAGTGCTTTGCCACCTACGATATCTGCCGCATTCTGTAACTCGGCGTGCTTTTGACTCTGTAGAAATTCGCTGACGCACAGAGCGAGCCAAAGGGCGCAGGAGCTGCGGGGGACGATTGTTCCATGGATTACAGCGCTGCGAAATCTCCACATTACAGAGACCGCAAAAAAGTGCAGGTGAGTCTCAACTCTTTATGAGCGGTATCATTTAGTTTTTTTTCTTTCCTTTTTGAGAATCTAGATGGACTACAGTCTTAGAAAAAGGTACACCCTTTGGAGTGTATATCTGCCACACAACAATAATCGTCATTTGCCTTGCTTGAGTTTCCTTTCTTGGAAACGTCGCGCCCGCTACTTTCCTGTCAGGAATGCTGTCATGCTGATAACGCGGATGCCGTTCGTTACTGGGAAGTACCAGGCTCACCATGTTAAAGTAAGGAAATGCGGACGAGACAGATGACGATTATTGTTGTCTGGCAAAAGGGGTGTAATTTTGCTTAAGAGTAGAATTGTAAGGATCTTTTAAGACTCTGCAGCCACCTGGTCATTGCGTAAGCTGCGATCGTCACGCAACACATGCAATCAATGTCAACAAACACCGATAGCTTGTTACTTTCGGGCGGTTGCCGACTCGGGCAATAAGCGGAGTTATTTCAAGTCACTTTTGGGAATGCCGATGCAGCAGGGCGCGGGCGCGCGATCACGTGGCACTCTTCGTTTTTATTCCGCTGCGAGTAAAGCGCGGAAACAATAATTACGCAATACGTGGCTTTTTGAAAAAGACTGCGGGGATGTTGTTTTAGGACGCAATAATTGCTTACGATCGGAAATCGCGTTCTTAAGTTAAAAAAACCATAACTTGTTTAAATCTTTTCTCGTTTTCTGCGTAATTCACAAATGATCTCAGCAGCTGAAGGTAGCTGATTAGCTGGAACACCCTGCCTAATTGACAAATTTTTTATATGCACTTTGCAGTTTCCTTTTCGTGCGCTGAGACGAATTAGTAACGTCTAACGTCATTGTTCTGGCCTATACGTGTGTTGCAACTAACATGCACCAAGCATTTCTTAAAAAAAAAAACAAAAAAACAGACGGATCATTTTGCGCCAATAAAACCAAGTACATATTCTTCACGGCCGAGGTGGGCACCCAATGGTTCTTAGTTGACAATCAAATACTTATTTATAATTGCCTAACTCGCGAAATAAAGTTCGAATTTTCAAGTTCTCAATACCAGCGGAATCATCACGAAAAGCTCGAAAAAATAGCCGTCTGACACTCAGACTGAAAAAAAAAGAAACGTAAACACACTCCGCCATTACCTCTCGCCAGAAGTGACGCATGACCTTGAACGTGCGGCTCCTTGGAATGACGTCCGAGATAAGGCAGTGAACGCGCCACGCTGAAAAATCTCTCAGACGGCGTGCTAGAAGTTACGCCGTTATACGTCATAGCGACGACCACCAGGTGCACGCGTCGTCTGCTTAGGGGCTGTTTAAAGGCTGCCAACAGGGAATTATGCAATTACGAGTTCTGTGACGTTGCCAAGATTGCCGCAGTGTTATATAATACTTATTTAAAACAAATGTAGCCATAGCGACACGTCCTTGCAGTTGACCTTTAAAGGTTTTTGTTGACAATTATGTATAAGAAACATCGAAGCGGGATGTTTTCAACGTGTCGCTATTTCCCGGCTAAAACGGACAAGCCGCAAATTTGCAACAATATCAAGCTGACTACGCACCCACCCGCTCCTGAAAGCAGCGTGCTCCAACCGGCTCACTGCGAGGGAGCTGCTTACGATAGCTGCAGAAGGGTGTTCCAACACGAGAGATAAGTGTGCGCGTAGTGTTCATACTATGCGCGCTCGTTCCGAACCAATTCGAAGGTACTACGTATATTGAGCTAGTCATCTTATTCCAGGCTACGCACTGTCAAGAGTGCGACGCGACAAATAAAGCGGTAGCTCATTCAACCAATTCTCCTCCCCCCCCCCCCCCCCCCCCTCCGATTCTTTTTTTCTCGCGAGCAACTCCCAATGAGCCTGTCTGTGGGCGTTGCTTTGTAGTGCGGGTTACGAGGGAACTTTAGTGCTGGTGGGTGCCTATAGTCGCGTGGTATTTTTCATTTCGCAGGCTTTATTTTTTCTGACGAAAAAAATCGCGACGTAACCAGCACCTTTATGAAAGCATCCCCGTTATTCTCTAAATGTCTAAGTTCGTAATTCACACCTTGATAAATAGAACTGTAATTAACAAGTTAGATAACTGGCCATAATTGATTACCAACAAAAAGAAATGCTGGCGGGAGGTCAAATGGCGGATGGACATTATGTAGCTGGTTCTGTTCGCGTAAAATTACCCATATCTACGAAAAGTTCGGTGCATGATAGTTCGAACACTGCGTTTACATCACGATGTTTTCTAGCTCCGTTCAGTATTTACACAGTACGTGGCCGTCCGAATCTGTTTTAGGGGTTTTTTAGAATATAGCTGTAAATGGTGTAGTATTGCCGTGAATTATTCATTTACATTGTTAATCTACCTTTTGTAGAGTAGAGGCAAAGACGAACGTATAGGATGAGATTGTACGCGATGCTCGTGGCCAAATATGAGCGCACCATTTATGTAGATGCACCTTTAATTGTGTAGACCGCATTGCATGTAGATCTGCGCACTGTGCACAGCTCACGTGTCATAGACATGCGCTAAGGTTCGGCGTGTCATGGCAAATAAACAAATACTTACAGGCCTACATGCATACATGCACACAATGCCCAGATGATGCAGATTCCGTGATTCAGCGGTGTACCTAATTTATTTGCAGATTGAAATGTTCCCTGATGACTGACGGGACCAGGCCCGGCACGCCTACTGGATGCGGAATTTGCATCATTTGCAATAAAGACTTCTTAAACAGAGCTTTTGAATGTCTTATTGTACGCACTAAAATCCTCTTGCCTATTTCTATACCATTAAGCTAGTAAGCGCTCACAATCAACGCGCTATAGCTTTGCCAATTACACACATGCCCACACAAATATTTCACACACTCGTGCATATAAGTTGAGGCAAATATTCAAGAATAAGGTTTCAATTATTTCGCAGTTTCTCTACGGGAATCGCTTGAACAGACGGCATTTAAGGGGTGAGCTAAAGCTTGCCCTCGACCACGTTGCACGCACACGCTTGCAAGCGCTCAAAATCCAAAGGAGTGAGCATTGCGCAGATATGTAGAACAGATCCGATTTTGTCATGGCGGCACGAAATGGCTTAAATGCAGTATTCTTAGCGACCATTTCGTATGAACAGGCACTTCTCTGCATGCAGTGACTAATAGAACGACTAAATCTGAAAATCAAGAAAACTGTCAAAAACCGATAGTGGTGTCTGACAAACCTGTAAACACGGAAGTGCCAGTCTATGTTCTCAAATAGAAACAACTCATCGCAACGCGCAGCAAATGTAATGCACAAATATGAGCACCCGTGTTTGCTAAGTAGCCGCTTTCCAGTCGGATAATTTGCATAATTATTAACAGTGCGCTGTATACAAAAAGGAGTTAACATTCTTCTGTAACTTCCCCACTATAGGAAAATACTTGCGACGCTTGCAAACGTTCCGAGACTCTTCTTGTTGCTGAAGGATGCGAGCACAATTTATGCAGGTAAGCGCCTCTTGAAAAGTGATAGTCGCTGATTTGTATCTACTTTTTGTAAATATATAGAAAGAATGGTGTCTCGTGCAATATTAAACCAGCTGTTGAAAAGAAAGTTGATTGGGCTCGTTAGGATGAAGCCTTCCAACTATTGAATGTTGGCGAATATTTTTAAGGCTACACGATATGGGCGCGGGTGTGATGGGGTGCACTTGTTGGCGTAGTTTACAGTTCTTTAGAGTCCAGTACCTATTGGAATACCTACAGCTGCATTCCAGAGAATTCTGACAACGCCCTTGCCTCACTCTACGGCGCTTGCAACACGTCGGGATGATGCGATTCATTTGAGGCTTGAAAGTTGGGCGTAATACACTCCGTTCAGCGTTAGTTCTATTAAGCGAAGAAAAATTGGAAACACTACGAGTAAAATATGGAAGTACTCCAGCAGTTACTTAAAACAGTCGATAGCTTTAGAACACCAGCGCTTCACAACAGTATCGTGGCAAACCACGAGGGATGGATAGCTGTGGCTATGCATTTACGGCAAGTACTGCGGCATACTGTGCGCGAACAGCACACAGAGTCGGCCGAGCAGGCGCAGAGTTGGTAGAGAGCTACTAACGCAAGTTGATGAAAATTGGCTTTTGTACCATGCCCAGCAATCTTTCGTATAGCGAATGTCGGCAAGGAGCTCTGTACTTATTTTATTTATTTTATTGTACCCTCAAGACCGAGGTACTACAGAGGGGAGTGGGTAGAAAAACATACATAAGTAAATAACAAAACAGCCAAAAGTGGTTAGCTAGCGCAGCAAATTTGATTAGTTAATTGTATCCTGGAGCGACGATGTCTGATATGGCCGAACGAGACGTTGAGTTGTCCTTGATTGCAGCAACTGCGCCTGGAAGGTGGTTCCATTCCTGAGAGATCCTAGGAATAAATGATTCGTGACACGTTCTGGTGTGGCATTGAATTATTCCAACTTTATGGCTATGATCAATGCGAGAGGAAATGTAGGTAGGAGATGATATAAGATTGTCGCGCAGGCAGGAATTGTGGAAATATACTTCATGAAATAAAGCAAGGCGAAAGCACTTGCGTCGGGCTGAGAGCGGAGCAAGTAGCAAGGGGTTTTCCATGGAAGTTACGCTTGATGTGCGGCTACAATTGCCATAAATGGAACGCGCGGCATTTTTTCAGATTAGTGATTGAATAAGGGTTTCGAGGTTCGGGTCCCACATGGATGACGTGTACTCCATTTTACTGCTAATAACCGTTTCGTATGAGATTGACTTTAATGATGTCGGAGCAGAAGAACATTTCGGCGAATATATCCTAGCATGCGGTTAGTATTGTTAATTAACTTATCGATGTGTAACGACCAGGAAAGTGTCAAGGTTATGTGGACGCCTAGGTATTTATAGGAGGTTACGACTTCTGGGGGAGTATCATCGTATATCGGCGGAAGAATATTTCTGCGAGTTACACGCATACATTTGCATTTAGTTACGTTAAGTTGCATTGAACATACCTCACACCAGTTAGAGGTAGCGCTAATATCGTCTTGTAGGAATCTTTATCAGACTTGTCTGAGATTTCACGGAGGGTCAGTCATCTGCGAAAAGGTAAATGTTGGAAAAAAACATCCTTGCGTAAATCGTTAGTGTAAATTAGGAAAAGAGGGCCTGTAACTGATCCTTGGGGCACACCAGAGTCTACGAGGTTAAATGGAGACACACGGTTATTTGACGCAACGTACTGTGACCGATTAAGGAGAAAATGTTCAAGCCATGCAACGGGTTAGGATCAAGACTAAGTTTACCAAGTTTAAACAGAAGCATTGTATGACGCACTTTGTCGAAGGCCTCGCCGAAATCAAAGAAAACGCAGTCTGCGAATTAACCATTGTCAAGAATAAAATGAAGTCTGAGTAAAAGAAAGAAGTTGGGGGGTGGGCGGAGTTACGCGAGAGAGAGAGAGAGAGAGAAACAACTTTATTCGGTCCACTATAGACGTAAGCAAGCTCCACGTCACCTGGCTAGGCCCACTCGGGGACCATCAGGTGAAACCTGACGGCCCTCTCGCGAGCCCTCTGGACTGCCAGGATTTGAGAGGTCTGATCCTGGGCCTTGATTAGCTTCATCATTTCCTCTTGAGTGAAAGGAGGACCGGCAGAGACAAGACCGGCAGAGTTACGCAAGACAATTTTTTTCGGAAACCATGTTGTGCTTTTGTGCAAAATGAATTATTGTCTAAGTACTTTGCTAAATGTGAGTACAAAACATGCTCAAGAACTTTGCAAGGAAGGCTGGTGAGGGAAATAGGGCGGTAGTTGAGGGGTGAATTTCGTTGCCGGACTTGTGAAGTGGGACCACTTTCCCGACCTTCCAATTTGCAGGGAGCTGATGGGCGTCTAAAAATTGCTGAAAAATTCTTGAAAGTAGAACAGATGAATCAATAACAGTATTTTCAGAAATTTCGCGTTAATCAAATCAGCACCAGGACTTGATGACAACTTCAGACCTTTAATTAGATTTTCGACCCCAAGAGGTTCAATGAACAAAATCTAGCTGAGTAATTGCAACATTCAAGAGTTGGAAGCACAGGATCAGTACATACAAGGTTGTTACAGAATGCAGAATTAAGGACGTGGGCACATACATCACCGAGTACCGGTGAACCACTGGAATCAATCAGCATGTTGGAGTTATCTTTGGAGGAATTAATAAACGCCAAAACGTTTTAGGGTCATTCGCGAGCATTGTGGGCAAAATTTGTACTTGGAATGCCTTTTGGAAAGTTTTGTACCCTCTATGTAGGTATTGTTCGCCTCCTTATAAGCATCGCATGTCGAAGCCCGTGTACTTTTATTCGCTGTTCGATAGTCATTTTTTTTTTTCGGTTGGAAAGCCTTTTTAACTGGTTGAAACAGGGCCTTTTAACATTTCATGATATTACACTTGACGGAATAAACTTACCGATGAGCTCATGTATTCTACTTTTGAACACGATCCATTTCTCATCAACCGTGCGATCATCAAATTGGCTTAGGAGAGGATCAAAAAGTTGAATAGCTCAATATTAATATCGTCAAAATTTGCCATATTATAGTGAGAATTTTTTTTTTCAACAACTGGCTTTAATACAGGAGACAATATGTTGTACGAAAGACCCAGGTAACTATGTCAGGATGACAGCATAAGATTAAAGAGCAGAGATAAAGAAAATCGTTACTTTGTGAAGAACGCGGGTAACAGCGCGGAGGATCGGTAGTCCAGCAGATGTTGGGGAAGTTGAAATCCCCCAATAATATAATGGGGTTTGGAGGATGGCGCAAAGTAAGCGTGTTAAGCACATCGTGCAGCTCAACGGTGAAAGTTGATGAGTAGGAGGGAGGGCGGTAGCGAACAGCGATCGTAATTTTACGGTGACCGGTATGAACGCAAGCACACCCAATATCCAGGTTACCGTGAACTAGATGGCCCTGCAGGGACGTTGAAATAGCGAGCAGTACGCCTCCGCCTTGTCGAGCAGTGCGATATGGTGCCGACATGTGGTGGTATTGATAACGACGCTTCGTCCTTTTTTTCTTTTTTTTTTCATTGAAAGTAGCGCGGTGATATCTGCTTTTCTTATACTTGTGCACTATTAGCGTCAGTAAGAAACCACTTAATAAGGGATTTTAATTGAACCCCATCTAAAGTGAGGACACTGCGGCGGGCACCCCAACGGAGCACACATTCCACGGGAACGTGGACCCCATCGCTTCCTTCCACCCAACTATAGCTCACCTCACTTTCACCTACCGAGTGGCTGACTCGGACCACATTAACCGAAAATCAGATATCTGGCCGCTTACATTGAATCAGCAATTATGAGAGCGACCACCGCGCAAAAGGGTAGAAGGTTGGGCGAGTTAGTACGGTCACATATTCTTGGATTATAGCGCGAGGTGACACACACAGTCTAGAAGACAGGACGAGCGCTAACTCCCACCTAAATATTTATTGAAACTACTGACACGTGTACTTGCTTATCTTTATCGGGTGACCACGTTTCACCGGCTAACAAATGTTATCGCACAGCGCAGGACGCACCTGCATGTATCGGAAGTTTCTCGAAAGTTATCGGTGGTTCTGTTTAAAATCCCTAGATCGGCTTTTGCGAAGTAGCGGCAAGTTCCTCCTCTCCTACCACGCTTTCCCTTGCTGCTCGCGCCGGCCACCATGTTCTTCCTCCGGCGGCGCGGTTGTACGCTCTGTATGCACATGAACGGTATGCATTTGCAGTCACGGCTTTGCTGTGACAGGCAGTAAAGAAACGTGGCAAATGAGTTAGGTACTGACAAGAAGGGAAACGTGTCAGTAATGCGTTGCAGCTGTTATTTGCGTGCTGCTTCGTCGTAGACGGTGCGAGCGGTGAAACTGCGTAGTCGTTGTGCGGCTACCGAGTTCGCGAGGGAATAGTGCATGCCCACATCTTTGTATACGCAGAGTGTTAATGCAGATGTTTCGATCAGTCGCTCGTACGTAGTACGATTCAGAACTGTGCCTGCAGCTTTGGATATGAAGTGTGTTATTGCCGCAGTTTGTGTGCGCAGCTTGTGTGCGCAAAAACTAAGATAGCAAGTGCCGCGGCCGGCAGCGTCTTTTCCTTTCGTTTTGTACTGTAATAAAACCACTCCCGCATCTCCTGTATGTTGCTGTTTAAATATTCAGCAATAGCTCAACTAAGCGATTTTAAGTAGGATGTCGCACTGCGCGGTTACGCGTCATTCGCTCTCAGGAGCGAACCCACGATTGCAAAGCCAAATTTGCCGTTCATAGCCGAATCTGGTTAGCGCTAGTCAGACTGATGCTGGGCTTTAGAAACGTGCACTGCGCCGGCAGTTGTGCTGTGGTGCCCTATGTACGCCCGTGAGCAAAAGCACACGGACCAGGGATTGCGCGATAAAACTCATTTTCCCCTCTGTACGTGAATGATACTTGACATGAAAGACTGCAGTTCAATCTTGGCATTACGAATGTTATAGTGCGCTCGTCAGTTTCCGTTTATGCGTGTTAATTACGAAAAAAATTCTGTTTTTCGGCGACCCTATGGTCCGTATACTTTTGCTCACGGGTGTACGTAGGTTGTCACATGGTTTACGGAACGTGGCCAGTAGATATGGCGTCAATACGGTTTTCTCGGCCCCCCGCAAATTGTCTATGATGTGACCTATGATAAATAGGAAACTTGAGCGGAGGGGGGGGGGGGGGGGGGGGGGAGTGACAAAAGAAGAAAAAATGATTGCGGCGTTAAGCATGTGTCCCCTTTAGTGCTTTGTAACACAGGTATAGCTTATCAGGTTCCGTTCAAGTGCGGGAAAGCTTACATTGGACAGAGCGGCAGGTGCATCAATATCAGACTAGAAAAACAGAAACAATCACTTAACAACCCTAATACTTCACATCTAGCTTGTTTAAATTGCGGTTGTAAACCTTTGTTGGAAGGCACAAAAGTCCTTTCAAGACACAAATGCCAAACCAGACGGGAAATAATTGAAGCATTTCGCATTAAAAGAGAATGAGAGACTTGTGTTAGCCACGCGTCAATATCTCTGTTAGAAAGCGAATTTCAATATCTTCTCAGCACGTGTGTCAGTCGCAAGTAGTGCCTTTTGTTGTTCTTTTTGGTTCCCCTACCTCTTGATATGTTTAACTGATAGTCTTTATACCTTGTCACGTTCGTATGCTACGGTATTTGCGATCGTCTATATACATGTTGATAGTTTCATTAAAGATATAGTTGATAGTTAGCGCTCGTCCTGTCTTCTTCTAGTGTATGTGTCACTTCGCCCTACGATCCAAGAATATGGGACCATCGTGCCTCTGGGCTCGAGGGGCTTGTTAACTTGCTAACCAATATTAAACATTGTTTTGTATTTTTCAAGAAAATGCATCCGGATGGCCGTGGAAAAACGCACAGTCTGCGAAATTGTGGCATGTCCTGCAAAAGTGTCGTATCAGCAGCATCAGTGTACAGGTGTTCTTAAAGAACACGAATACAAAGATGTAAGTGTCGCACAAGGAAGCGATTTTCCTGATTTTTGCTTTTGTTCTTCGCATCGAGACTTTGGCAAGGAAGTTTAGATGAGAATAAATTTGTTTCGCGCCTTCATATTTCATGAAAATACGGCTAATATGTTCGATGACAATCCTTGGCTTTTGGTGATGGCGTCACGTAAAGTAGCACGAGGTTTCACATTTTAGCGCATTCAAATTCAGTTCAGTATAAACCTTGTAATGGCACGGGCTTATAAACAAATTGTGGCGACACCTCTGAGCAAAGTGATATAACTGTTTATTCCGTTTTTATCGTCAATATATGGCACCGTTAGTTTGTGGTCTCGGTGTTCGCAAACAAGGCAAATACATTTCGAGCTTCTCAATAAATCGAGTTCACCGAGAACTGTCAGCTTAGATCGATAAAGTTTTAACGTCGCAAATCAACACAAGGCTGCCCATAAACGTCGTAGTGGAGGGTTGCGGAATAATTTCGACCACCTGGTGGTGTCTAACGCGCCCCCGAAATGCGGAACAAGATTTATTTTTTTGCCCCATTCTGCACCCATCTCTATGCGGTTGTTGATGTCTGGTATCGAACCGAACCCGCCATCTTGTGGTCACTAATAGTACGCCATCTCTACTGAAGCTCCACGGCAGGTGAACGCTGGAAAAGAATCGGCAGTGCGTTTTAAATTCGGAACGCGAATGCCAACCACTGTGTCGTACATGTGCAACCAGTCAAAAAATAAGTTATCGTTGCTCCTGCGGTTTTCTGTGGCCTCGTCTTTTTGCTCGCACTGTTAATTTGTTGCTACAAATATTATTTTAGACACACGCAGCCTACTAGCCATCACTGCCAACGGTGAACTTCAATATTCTCAAATCCCCGCAGACGTGTTACCGAGGGGGAAGAGAAATGAAAGAATAGCACGAATTTTTTTTTTAACTTGCTCGGAGCGCGCACTTTTTGTGATGCACAGCACTTAACAATGATTTATCTCTAAACGCAGAACACAAGCAGCAGCAAAGTTGCGATATCAAAGACTGCAAGCAACACATTAATTTAAATGCGAAGCATTTCTTTTCCTAGTCGGAGCAGAGGTCAGAGCAAGGGCACTTGCAAGGACGCGCCAATTTTGTCTCCCCAAAATGTGGCCGATCCCGGAGACACCGCAGCTCGAAAAGCTACTGGACATAGTGCAAAGGAACATCGGATATCGTGTGCGGCCCGATTGGCAAGTATCTGATACAGTGGAAACAAACGCCTTATACGCGTATAGTGTGAATTAAGGCGACCTTCAGCGGCAGGTGAGGCGCGTGAGCGTAGGCGTGAGCTCGAACACCTACAGGCCGGCGTTGTCATGCTGTCGTCGTCATGCTGTCACCATCATTTCATTGCTTTCATGACAATGCGATCATTATTTCGTGGTCATCGGCTGTCTCGGTGGGGACCCTGGACTAGATGAAGTCCGGAGTGACCCACACTGCTCCTAACGAGAAGCCTTTTCAGAGTAATAATAAAGTTTCTCTCTCTCTCTCTCTCTCTCATTGTCATCTTTCCGACGTTTTTACTCTGTTGCTGTCAATGCGTTCTCATTCGTTGTCATATCATCGTCGACGTCACGTCGTCATCCCAAAATCGGCGTCATGCCCTCCGTGGTCGTTGCATCATCGCCATCTTGTCGTAGCGGTTGCACGGTCGTCAACCCGTTGTCGTCACACCTATGCCGTCACGCCGTAGTCGTGAATCCACCTTCGTCATCCCTTTGTCGTCATGCCATCGTAGATACGCCGTCGTCGTCATCGCATCGTAACCAGTTTAACATCGTCATCCCATCGGTATCGCCCGATCACGGCATCACGTTGTCACGCCGTCTTCGTTGCACCATCATCGTTGCGGCGCCGTCTTTGTCACTCCAGCGGGGTCATATTAGGGTCGTCAGCTAGTCGTCGTCAAAGCCGCCATCGTAATACCACCGTCGTCATACCAGCGTCTTTACTCTGGCGTCTTCATCCTATGGTGGTCATGTAGAAGTCGTCACACCATCGTCGCCACTCTTTGCACATGTTTACGTCCTCAGTAACATACATAAATGGTTCGAATGACATCATAATCAACGATGGGTTTTGATTAAATTTTTTTTTCGATCACCGTGACTTTTTAGCGACTTTGCTGTCGCCGACTTCTCATGCTTCAGTCACTCGTGCGTATAAACTTGTTCGGAGTAGGGACGCCTCTTGCATCCTTTCACTGTCATAAGACCTGCGACAGAATGTTCAGACACCGCCAAGCAAAACTTTCTCAAGAACATAATTTTTTTAACTATTGACGCACCCTTCGAAAACATAAAGCTAGCCCAAATTCGTACACTTTACGAAAAAACCGGCAGAGTTGGCAGGTATGCTACATACGTGGGGACACGAGCAATGCTTTGTAACGATGAATACTCGAAGCTCTTAAACCATGCGCTGCACACGACATGTACTCCGTCAGCCACTGCCATAACGTTCCAGATTTTATGTTGCAGTCCTCTGCACTTAGAAGCAACCAACCATATTTAAGCATGCGTTATTGAGCACTTCTGTTTCAACGCGACCGGCGAAAGCGTTATGGTCAAGACAGAACTTGTGGGAGCACTGTTCCGCATCAGCGCACTTCTACTACCGTAATGCTTCTCCCAAAGATAAGCTGCAAATGTGTTCAAATGGAAAACTTGAATGTCTTACTGTACAGACTGTAAAAGCTTCCCATTGTCACAGTTGTACAAAAGATCGTGTCTGTATTTACCTAGGTACGAGATTGCTTTTATTCCTATCAGCTCTGAATCCAATGCGGAGAAACCGGCGGCACAAAGCAATATTTCTATGTACCTACGTACATAACAGGGCCTGTCCTATTCTGTAATTCTCTTGAAACTAGCAATTTTTTTGACACCTGTAATTGTAGTGCAATTGTATGGGTTAATAACAAACAAACGTAATTACACGTTACCTGTTGCTTCACTGAAAGGCAGCATCTGACAGTTCTCTTCCTATACGACAGAAGTAATAGGACATTCGATTGTGTGTGTATTTGTTGATTTCAGCACGTTTCCCGAGAAACGCTCCAGTACATGAGAAGGAAGAGTAACTGGTTTCCCGCTGAATGTTTCAACAAGAAATGTCCCACTCAAAGGGAGAAAATTCCTTTTGGTGCAAGGAAAGGAATAGATTTTTACGTCTGTCCATTTTGCGGAAGACGGAACTGCTGGACGTGCCGTGCAGTTCACGACGGCATGACGTGCGAGCAGTACCTGAGGAAACTTGTGGACGACATGGACGCTGGGAAGCTCGAAGTAAGTGGTCGTGCAAGCGGCCTGAATGTATCGTCGTGACGCTCCGTATTTATTGCTGGCAAAGTGAAAGAGGCGTTGCTTGGAAAGCATGTGCGTGGTTCTTTTATACCGCGAACAGCACTCATGAGCAAGGCAGTGGACCGATCCTGTTCGTCCGTCCGTCGGTCACACTTTGGCTCAGGCACATTCGTGCTCTCTGCAGTTGTGTCTGTACGAATGCTAAGCCGCTGTACGGAACGCTATCGCGGGCAAGCGGATATTTTAGGGAGAATAAATTTTGCGTACCCAAGCGGCTTTGCAAACCTTTGCGTACTCAAAGCGGCACTCCCTGTTTGCGTTCTTTTGTATACCTGCTTGCATTCTTTTTACTTCCGGCAGTTCGTGCCCCCCGAGCTTTGAATGCGCAAAATCTAAAACTCCGTATTAAGCTCATATATATATTCATCCTGGTTGTTTTTTTAGAACTGCTTTTTAGCGGTTGATAATAAAGGCCTTGGGACGTCCCTAACGTAGGCATTCACTTGTAGCGCAAGATACAAGACGAGTCCTTGCTGGGCTAGTTGGTGTTTATATTGTACTGAAAGAGATTAAGCGTGAAATGAATACGAGGATCGAGGTAGAAGAAGCATGCTGTCCCATCGCAAGACCAAAGCATGAGGCACATAAATTCCCTAGAATGATTTGACCATTGCGTAGCTTAGCAGATTTCTGCAGCTTGAAAATAAGGCGTTTGATGTTTACTGGCAGCTTCATATGCGAATCCATGACAACGGCAGCTTCCATGTACGTTTGATGGTACTTCTGCATAATGTCTGTAGAACGTAAATCTGCATGTTTCCTTGTCTCTGTGTGCCTTGCTAAGAGGAAAGATAAAGCTACAATTTCGCACATTTGCACAGTTTTACCATTATTAAGAAAACAATGCCTCCGCAGCATTGGCATTGCGTGTTTAGGCCCTGTATATAACAGTATATATGTGTAGCTGTTACTGTGAAGTGTCCTCACATAGTACATTTGCTTCCCTCGTTAGGACCCCCGCGAGAAGGAAAAGCGATTGCTGGAGCACATCGCTGCTTACGAGCAAGACGTTGTGTCCACATCCCAGGAATTTGAATGTGCCATCTGTGTCGTGGAAGTAGAACCCGGCAAGGGGATTATTCTCAAGAACTGTCACCACAAGGTGTGCGGGTAAGTACATACCGAGTCAAACTGATACAAGGTTTGCACTTGGCGGTACTGTAAAGGATCCTGTCAATTTTGTAAGCGCACATCCTTACCAGCTAGCTTCGGACGCCTGAAATTATCAATGGAAAGGCAAATTAAACATGCACGCATGTTCACTAAGTCACGTTAGACACCAACCATTGACGCTTTATTTTCCGCAACTTCTGAAGCGTCCGTGACCAACAAACGCCATGCTGTCAAACTTCTTGAGGGCATACAACTCTGTACATGTATACAAACGCCATTCATGGTAACACCGGTCAACACGAATCGCAGTTAGGTAAGATATAATCTATATCAAGATAAAACGCTTTGAATAAAAAAACTTCGTGTGACCAATTTTTACGTGGCTGATATTTTCACGTTATTAGAGAATACCAACAACCGCTAACGCCAAGCCGCATTACGAAGAGGATGAACCTCTCAATCATTTTCGCTCAAGGCTAGGAACACCTGCGGCACTCAAGCCATTTGCTGCCGAAATAGGCGCCAATCGTGCGTCTATTATGCCCAACAGTAACCCCATTCTATGTTCAGGTCTGCCTCACCTGCCTCTGTGAAGCATTTATAAGTCTGAATATGGAGACCAATGGTGTGTTGTAGTGGGCCACTTGGTTCCGAGATATGGTGGAACACTGCACTGCGATGCGGAACTGAGGACAGGACGTGATGAACTGTGTCTCGGCGTCTCAATTCATCGCGCCCTGTCCTGAGTCTTGCATCGCAGCACCATGAATACAAGAGCCACAGCGCTTGATTTTGGCCCTATGAAACAAAGTGTGACGTGCACTTTGCGGCTGTGAGGCAACGATCCTCCACATGCCATATTATTCTTTGCGCTACTTTGCTGTACGTGCAGTGACGACACATAAGTAAATGACGTCGCGGTGTACTGCAGCTCAAGTGCGAAGCTCACATGTTCGAGCTATGTGTGCGACTGCACCTACGAGATCGATATTGCAGCGTATGTCATGTGTCAGAAGGACAGTAAAAAAAAAAAAAAATGCTGTCAACGGCGATGCAGATAACTTCAGTATGTTGAGGTAGCACAGACGCCACGCATCCGAAAAAATAGTGAAATTGACATTGCTTCGACAACCAACACGCGGGAACCGCAACTCGCCGCAAATTAGTTGAAGCAGCACAACTCTATTAAACGTGCATGTCTAATAGCGTCGTTCCAAGCGACTTAGAAGCGTCAGCCTTGTTTCCCCAGCCTTCATTCGCTTTAACAGCCGTCAGTTTTCCCACTTGTGTACGGTAGCAGAGTTAGTGTGCACGCGCTAAAGAGCGTGCAGTCGCAGATGAGGCGTACAACATTCTGTGCACGTTTCTGCAGACCGAATTCCCCCATTTGTATAAGCGCCTGATCAGCATTCCCACGATGTGACCGAGCATACATTAAAGAATTAGCACATTGTAATTAATTACTCGACTGCGCACGATAAAACATTGACGTTAGACAAAAGTGAAGATGTCAGCACTGCCACTAGGAGGACTTTCAACTTGATATGGATACAGCCAAGGTATATAAATGGTAAAAAGAAAATCTGCGCGAGAAAAACAAACTAAAGGTCAGCACACTAGGGCTGTAGTTAAACATTGCCGGCGAGTGCTCAATGGCGCAATAAACACAGATTCGCGTAAAATAATGTTCCTTCGAGCGTATACTGGCGTTAAGAATATGTGAGCGTACATGTTCTTTCTCCGGACCATTTATAAATACTCAACCATCCAGAGAATTACTTGCCTGTCAACACTTGGCATATTGAGGCCTCTTGTCCTAGCATGCGGTATTTTCAGAGAATGCCTGGCCAACACTGCCAAGAACTCCCCAACAGCTGAAGTTCAATGCCCCTGCTTCGATGACCAAGTACCCTGCCAGATGACTGTTTTTGACAGCGACCTCAGGGCGGTAAGGAACATTATTAGATAACGATTATTGCGCGCGCCAACCTTTTGCTCTAGAGTTGGAAAAGGGCACGCCTAACTTAATTTGAAACACTAATGTAGCTTTCATCATCAATCAGCCGTTGTCTGCTTGTACATGGTGCAGTGCGAGTGAATTGCCGTTGTCGAAAGCGCCAACGGTGACCAGAGCTTCGGTTCTTGTGTGTCACAGGAGTATCGGAGAACGATCCAGCAGCAGCTCTGGTCATAATGCGTGCAGTAGCGCCGGAACTTATAGAGGACTACACGCCATACCTTTGTTGCGCCCGTGTTACTGAAACTGACACATCGAAAACGATGTGCGCATTGCAGTTGTGATCTCTCTGTTGTGCACTATTGCGCACAGACGTGGCGCAGACGCTAATGCCCAATTTCGCAATGCGGAGCACAAGTTCTTCATTTCAAAAACTATTATCGCCATTTCCCAGTGCCTGTCGAAGGACGACTACGACGCACTGCAGGACAGGAGCCTGCGCGAGGCTGAGAACAAAAGCAAAGAGCCGGCGTTCCATTGCAAGACGCCCGACTGCCGGGGCTGGTGTTTGCACGACCGCGACGTCGAGCTCTTCCAGTGCCCCGTGTGCGGCAAGGAGAATTGCCTCCGCTGCGAGGCTATTCACGAGGGCATGAAATGCGCCCAATATCAGGAAGACTTGAAGATCAGGGCCCAGAATGACGCAGCGGCCAAGGCCTCGCTCAACTTTCTCGAGGTGACCCTTTCGCCCTCCTCCATTTTTTTTTTTATCTCTCGAACTTTCATGCACCATCGCGTGACGTCACTTTGATTTCGTGTATGGTGCGGACGAGCAAGGTCTCTGCCGTTGTGAGGTCTGCGCGGGCACATTTGACATCACAAACAGGCCACTTTCAGGCATATGCAGGTCGGCAAACTCCCTCATGAGTAGATTCCCTGAGACTCGGACCAACCCGTGAGTCTGAGTGAGCCCGGCTGAGTAGAATTTTGATGAGTCCCAATGACCCAACGAGGGCGAAATGCAAGAACGCTCGTGTACCGTGCATTGGGTGCACGTTGAAGAGCCCCGGGCGGTCAAAATTAATCCGGAATTTCCCTAACCAACTACGGCGTGCCGCATAATCATATCGTGGTTTTGGCACGTAGAAACCAGAATAAAATTTTTAGTCCAAGTGAGCTTGGCTAAGTAAAATTTCGGTGAGTCTGAGTCCGAGCGAACCCTAAGCAAAAAAAGCGAGAAAGGTATTTTTGTGAGTGAGCTTGAGTGATTTCCATTTATATTGCCGAACTATGCTTTCATGTTACTTCTGTGCGTCGTGACGTTTCGCGTACCACTATAGTCCTTCCGGATGAGACGTCAAGGTTTGTCTTCAGGGGATCTGCATGCATAAAGTCCCAATTACACGCTCTATTTTGTACTGCTGCAATGTATGGATCAAAAAGTTATTTTGGTTATTTCGTGGTGAAATTTATTGGGGAAAATTGCTCGCAGCCAACTTGACAGGCTGAAACACTCAACAGAGGGCGATCCAGAACAAATCGACATGCAGTTATTATTAAGCATAGGGTTGTAGAAGTAACGGTAACAGAATGTAGAGAGATAAAAGAGATTACATAAAGCGCCAAGGAAACGACAAACGCCTGTCAATAAAATAATGGTAGCTAACTTTAGCATATGAAAGCGCAGCTTGTACATTTAGTTGATTTGGTGAATACAAGTGTTTGCTTCCTTGCACAAAGGGTCTGAAATAGCGTTTTCTTCAGCGCATTCCTTCAGGGCATTTCTTTTCTCCAAGCTTAATCCAGCCGTGCGTGTGAATATGTGTGATTTAAAGCGATTAGTTATGCTGGGCGTATAAGGGACGAACTAAGTGCTGTCGGTAAGTAAATGCTTGTCAAGGTACGCCCAGTAGGTGAGCTATAGCGGAAGGACGGGAGTTGAACATTGCTTGAGCTGTCGCAGTTCAGGTGATGAGAAGCAGTGAACAGGGGGAGCTTTTCTTGACGCAGGAAATGCTCAAAACCCAGCAAGCGATGCGATGCCCTCAGTGCCGCGTTGTCATCATCAAACGGTCCGGGTGTGATTTCATGGTGTGCACCTCATGCCAGACTCAGTTGTGTTGGGCCACCAGAGGAGCTCGATGGGGCCCGAATGTGAGTGTCGTGGTCGTTTTTCTTTCTTTATTTCCTCTCCTAACCACAACCCTTGGCTCAGCGCAGACGGGCCCTGAACTCGAAAGCCACCATCATTTTTTTTTTTTTTGTTGCTATAGTGCGAGAGTGGGATTGTATCAGGTTGGACGTGCCACTAAGAGTGACGCGAGGGCTCCTTTCTTTCTGATTCGGAATGAAACGGCAAGCTTTTTTACTAGTATGTCCAGTTATTGCAAAGGACGCTTCGATTTCACGATTTCTTGGCACTCATTGCAACTATCGCAAGGAAAAATGTATAACGATACATCGAATGCCACCCACCTTTAGAAAGCTTTAGTAAAGCGAAAGCCTAGGCTCATGGTGAAGTTTGTGTCAGCAGACCTGACCGCCGGAGTTTCCGCCAGAGCGTCATCACGCCATATGAAGACAGATTAAAGACAGATTAAAGAATGAAAAATGATTGATAGTGAGAGTTAGTGAATGACAACGTTACAATGGAGATAGGTAGAGTTTAATAATGACTAGTAATAACTAATAATGACTACTAACGAGTTGTAATGACTTCTGATGACTCCGAAATGACCAATATGTCTAACGACGGCTTGTAATGACTACAACTGATTAGAAATGGCTAGAAATGTCTAGTAATGAGTAGTAATGACTACTAATGACTTGTAATGACTACTAATGACTACGAAATGACCAATATGTCTAACGACGGCTTGTAATGACCACAATTGATTACAAATGACTAAAATGCTTACTAGTGAGCACTAATGACTAATAATGACTGAAATGATTTGTAATGACTAGTAATGACAAGTAATGACTGAAATGACCAATATGTCTAACGACAACTTGTAACGACTACAATTGATTAGAAATGACTAAAAATGCTTAGTAATGACCAGTAATGACTAATAATGACTAAAATGACTTGTAATGACTACTGTCGACTAGGATATGACCAACATGTCTAACGACGGCTTGTACTGACTACAATTGATTACAAATCGCTATAAATGCTTAGTAGTGAGCAGTAATGACTAATAATGACTGAAATGACTACTACTGACTAGGATATGACCAACATGTCTAACGACGGCTTGTAATGACCACAACTGATTACCAATGACTAAAAATGCTTAGTAGTGAGCAGTAATGACTAAAACAAAGAAAAGATGCAAAGAGAAAGCGACGAATAATAAGAGGAGGAAGAGTAGGCTTTCGCTGTTCCCCTCTTAAGAGAGATCTTAAGGGACCCTGTAATTTTGAGTGCGATTATGGAAAAACAAGTCGCACTTTGACCTCCAAGAATTATCACTATCCGGCACATAATACTACTACAGTGGCAGCGATACTATATAGCTTGCAGTGCTACAGCATATTGGCTCACGATATTGCTAATGCGACAAGGTAGATTAAAGATGGACGGTACCTTGCGTATAAAATAGTTCTGTGGTAGGAATCAGCGTGATCACATCCTTAGGCCTGCATTCTCTTTTAAAGTGGACGGTGAGCCGAGACGTAAGCGCACGAGCCAGAAACTTTGCATTCAACACCTACTTCAAATGTTTAAGTTGCGTCATGTAGTCGATGTAATCGCATGGGTCACAGTCCTGAGCCTCCTCCTGATCCATCGAAATTTGGATCTGTTCTTGAACTGCTCTGATCGCGCAGATGTAGCCATAGACGTCCGAGGACCATGTTCATTGCAGCATCATATAGCTATAAGAATCCTGTTTGGCTCCTCCTTCGCAGGGTGTCGGCGACATAAGCGGTGGTTGCAGATGCGGTGTGGGCGGCGTCAAATGCCACCCGACGTGCACGACTTGCCACTAGCTTCAAAAAAGTCGGCGTAAGTCACGATCACATGTAGACTTCGCTTCCTCGTTTGTTCTCGTGAGCGTGAAACACAATGCTGCTGTTTCCACAATTGTGTTGACTAGGAAAGAATGTTTATTTTTGCTTTTCTACGTGCGCCTGCACTTCTTTCAATATATATACAGGTTGCCCCACATAATTTGAGCCAAAGTTTTAAAAATGAGAGGCACTCCGAACACGAGTTGAACCGAATGCATAATGTTCGCACAAGCCTAGAGTTACTCAGGCTATTTTTTATTTTCCCCTTATCTAATGTATTACTTATGTTTAATTAATCAACTATTTAAGTATTGGCTGCAGACCCCAAGTGTGATACGCAAAGTTGTAGAACACCTTGAGAAACCTCTCAGTAAATTGTTTCCAACGCGATATATCTCACGTGGTCCTTTTTTCCGCGTTCCAAAGAAAGCCCGTGAAATATGAAAAAAAAAATACCACGTGGCGGGGCTCTTGCGCAATGTTATTGTGCTGCTCTCAAGCGTGCGATGAATGAACAAGGTCGGCTGCAGCGAGACTTGCCCGCGACAGGGCCATAGAGAAAGAAAATTGAATTTCTTTCTCTATGACAGGGCGTTATGCCTAGTGTAGGTATCTGGGCATGCGGCTCTTATCGCATGACGGTGTAAATGCATGCTGCTGGCCGAGCGTTGCAGAAGCGATAAAGCGTCTAAGGCCACGAAATAGAAAAGACGAAAGCAGTATGTCTTGATTCTGCTTGAAAAAAGGAAAGGGCGAAGCGCGTGGGAACGATGGAGGGCGATGACGACTGCTACAATTTTGCCTTTGTACACAAATGACCTTGTGGTAGTTTTCGAATTGAACGATGATTGTACAACTTTAAACCTTAGCGCTCGAATAACAGCGGATAAATTACACGGGGTCAAAACTAGTAGTAAAAAAAAAAACCTTGGCTATATTCAAGGAAGATTACGCATGTCTTCTTCAGACGATGACTCTTTTCGCACTGGCCCCGTCTGCTCTCCTTCTCACACTTACTGTCTACCAGACTTTCTTCTTAAGGCGTATAAGCCTTTAGTGGCTCATGGGCGTACGGGCGCAGTCCGTGGTGGACGCAGGAAAGCGGTGATAACCGGCGAGGGGAGCAAGGAGAGGAGGCGCCATGCCAGTAGCGCTGTGCGAGTGGGGGAGCGCGGACATCGGCGACAAACCTCGCAGCCATATGGCCGTGATTGCATGTCATGCTCGCGGCCACGGCGGCGTCCGTTCGTAGAACAGTTCAGACAACAGCAGTGGCAGTCATAGATAGGCTTTCGCCTATCGCAGTTTAGCTCAGCAAAGTGCCCATAGATTTTTGATCTCGCACCCCGCACGTGTGCATCGCTTCGTGGTCGTAGTATCGGGTGGCCGCGTCACACTTGTGCACTGTGACCGGCGCGTCAGTTCCGTCAGAACCTGCAGGCTGTTCCAGTTTACCGGATGTAGATCATACCTTATGTACCTCGCTTGAACCAATGCCAGCGGACTGCAATATATCCAGTGCTCTTCAGACGCCCGTACCCCTGTGTGTTCTCCAAAGCAACGCTATTTGGCTGTGACCAACGTGATCAGCAGATATGGCTTACTCCAATGAGGAAAGAGCGGATATGGTTTTGGCTCTAGGTGTGTCAAGTAGACATAGAAGGCGCGCAGTTGAGCTATTTTAACGCTGGCATCCAGGTACGCGTCCGAGCTCAATGGCGATTGTGCGTGCATATGAAACGCTGAGACAGACTGGGACTTTTTACGAAGAAACAACATAAATCTTCAATCCTGGGCGAGGACGTGGAGACAGATATTCTGTCAGTCTTCTTCAGACCCACATGCAAGTGTTCGTAGTGTGGGTGCTGAAGCTGGATGGATGGATGGATGCAAAACTTTAATGAAGGTCCTGAGGTACGCGACTCAGCGCGCTGCAAGCCGCTCCCACGTTGGGACAGTCAGGCCATGCCCGATCGCCGCATCGTGGGCCCTCTGGACAGCCCATTGTTGCGCCCCGGCATCGGGGCTCTTGATAGCGGAGAGCCACTTCTCCTCATTGATTTGCTCTGTGCCTCGTAACGAGGGGCAACGCCAGAGCATATGGTCTAGGATAGCGAAGTCGTTGCAGTGCCTGCAAGAACTAGTGGCATAAGTGTCGGGCTAAAGCTTGTGGAATAAAGCCGGGCTGGGATACGAGCCTGTTTGCAATAATCTGAGGGACAATGCCTGCGCTCTATTTAACTTCTTGCAAGGAAGAGGAAAGTCTCTCTTGCCGATATAAAAGTGCTGCATAATTTCATTGTATGTGGTCGGTTGATCTCTGTTCTCCACCACTGCGGGCCGGCGGTGGAGTTCTCCATGGTCGCGGAAAGCGAGACCTCGCGCCTTGGAGTGGGCCAGCTCGTTGAGGTTTGTGGGGCCTCCCAAGACGGATCTCATGTGAGCGGGGAACCACATGAGAGTGTGGGTGGCGATGCTTTTGCGGTCGAGAATGCTGAAGCTGGAGTGTCAGTCTTCAGAGTGGAGAGTACTTAAGATGGGGAGGAGGCAACTTCATTCGTACCACGTGCAGCTGCACCAGATGTTGGAGCCCCGCTATTTCTAAAATCGAAAGCACTTTGCAAACTGGATTATAATTAAGGTGGAAGAGGACTGAGGCTTTGTCAACAAAATACTGTGGACCCATGAAGCTACCATTTCACGTAATGACCAAGTGAACATCCACAACGCTCACTATTGGAGCGTTGAAACCCTCACTGGGTTTTGAAGGGACATCAGCAATATCAGTGGTCGGTTAATGTGTGGTGTGGAATTTACGGTGGCACTATCATTGGCCCCGTGTTTTTGGATAACACGCTTACAGGCTAAAGAAAACACGGGCAGGTTACTTAATAAACAACGGCCATGCTTGAGCCTCCGTAAAGTGATACGCTGCCCTGTGTGGCTTATACGATGTCCCACGAAACTTGTGCCAAAATTATATATATATATATATATATATATATATATATATATTGGAAGTGCCATGTAGCTATACAGAAGAGGTAATGTTGTTTGCCATCACTTGGAGCAAGTCAGACTATTTTGTATTTCCATTAATCACATTATTAGTAATTAGTAGTTAATCAATTAATTATAACATTCATAGCAAAAGCATCAATGAGGAAATTGTAGACCATCCTGAAAAATTCCATTCCCAGCTTTCTGTTGCTCAATACGTGCTACATAAAAGTTTTTTCCAAACCTGAAAGCAGCCTGCGAAAAGTGCCGGACGAAAGCCCGCGAAACACGAAAAAGTGCCAATCATTTCAAAAGTGGCATGTAATAGTTATCTTTTCATTCTTTCTTTATTTTCTTTCTTTTTTTCTATGTCATCATAAATCTGGAAATCGGCGTTTGTAAGGTGCACTCATCACCTCTTATGGTTCCGGTGAAAATCGGTAATTTTATTCTTATCAAAATGATCGGGTTCCTTGTTATATATTATATACTTGGTGCCTTGTATCGAGTCGTAGCTCAGCTGCTCTGCGCTTTACAAGCAGATTTCCACATTACTGTGCATTAATATGCGCCATTTAACGAGTATAGTTGCTCCTGTGACATTCATTCATTTTTTGACGTTCGAAGCAGATTCCGCACTGCGTGGTAGCAATCGGCACTCAAAGTGGAGAGCTTACGCTTTCCGCCCTGGCCGCGACGTATAACCTTTATATGACCTTATCAGTCCCCGGCTGCATTGCGTATAAAGAACAGGGGATAATGTGACAAAGAACGCCTCTTTTGGTTTACATACCTCGTTCTTGGAGCGGGCTGCAGTTAAATTAGTGTCAATTCGCCAAACTTTCATGCTGTTGCCTTTTCAACTATTCCTATATCCAACAGAAAACTCAGTGTTGATTCTTGTGTACTTTGTTCTTTCTTTCTCTCTTGTAGGAAGCGGTGCTGCGCAGCAGAAGGTTCGATCCCTGTCGATATCCTGGTTGAACAGTAACATTAAGAAAACTCACCAGTAAACGAACACATAGGTTCACGTGTTTTTTTACTTGGAAAATGTGTGCTTGTAGATAAAAAAAAAACCGTGTAATAGTGTGCTGGCTACAAATTTTGTATAAGGCGACCGAGAGAAAAAAAAAAGTGTTGTTGGAGTTCGCGAGAAGAGATTTCTTTCATTTGGCAGGAACTAATAAATTTCTAGTGTTCACCTAATGCTATACTTTCGCCGTTATGTCTGTTTCAGTCATGAAAGGGGAAAATTTTCATCCACCAGAATTAGCATGACGCTACAAAAGTGCGGATTTCTCAGAAAGAAAGCTTCGCAGTTGAGGAAATATTCGGCCTCGTCCGGGATTCGAACCTGGGACTAATGCCTTTCCCAGGCGGTCGCTCTACCATCCGAGCTAACCAGGAGGCTAGCAGAGTGTAGCGCGAGGGCGAATTAACCAACAATTTGAAGCACAGGGACACTAAATATGGAAAATCAGTTTTCATTTTTCTGCACCTTGCGGGATTCCGCAAACATGTTTTCCTTATTTCAGTCATGCAAGGCCTACATTTCTTCTAATCGCGTTACCACATTCAAAGTTAACACAAAGCATTCGTTTCATACTTCTGCCATACTTGGAGAACGTGAAATACGAGAGCTGCCTAAGGCGTATCTGATAAAAGTAAGTTCGATGTTTGTTTCGAAAAAAACAAACTGCTGACTGACGGACAAATGTACAAATAAGTTGTACTCATCGTTCGCACATCGCAAAAATGTGGTTTATTATAGTGACGATGTGTCCACAGACCGTGCTCTAAACCAGACTTACATGACGTGCCGGACTTCAGTACCACAATTGCAATTTTCGGTTATTACGATGTTAATCACCTTACTTAGGTTACCATATAACAGAGCGGGTCACTATTCCGGGCTTTTATTTTCCCGGACGCTACAAATTACCAGTGCGCTTCGAGCGCAAACACGGTTATTCTTCCACCGTAAGTGCGAATGTGCAAACGAATGATCACTTGCGAGATATCGTTACTGTGCATGCGCAATAGCGCATCGCCACAACGCTGATATTATCTGGATGAAGGACTCGTAAAGTTGCGGTGTGTCGGAATCGCCACTGAAAGGGGGGGGGGGGGGGGGGGGGGGCGTTCCACGGAACACAGGCTTTATTATTCCCTTAATGTATTTCGTGTAGCGTGCACTGGGTGCACATTAAAAAACCCCAGGTGGCCAAAATAAATCCGGAGTCCCCCCTTACGGCCCACGTCACAATCATATCGGGGTTTTGGCACGTAAAATCCCAGAATTTCATTTTTAAAACTGTCTTCCTTATATAATCTTGTACCACCCATCATTGTAACCAGGGGCATATTTTGCAACGATCGCTTTCCACTCTCTCTGCCCTTTGTCATTTTTTCGGACGCCACCGCGCCGCCGTCAACGGCCACTCGGCACGACCGATAAGAAAAAAAGCGTCACCACGAAATTCGACCGCTGCACCGCAAAGTATGAACAAGACATCACAAATAAAAAAAAAACAGGTAGCCCACTAGCACACCTAACAAAGCCCACAGTTATCTTGGCCAGCGGTCGTTGTCGGCGCTTTATTGTTCGACTCAGAGTTATCGAGGTCGACGGCTTTTGGTCTTCATCGAATTTTTTTTTTTAATTTGTGGGGCCGCAACATTCGAATGGGGACGGATTACCAGCAGGCTGCATGCATGGGCTGCACACATTATGAAATCACTTTTTTTTAATACGGCACCAGAATGCGCCGACACAACCGCCACCGCGGTCACCGTATACCTCCCATGCATCTGCCGCAACCGCTGCTGCAGCCGCGCAAGCACCTCCGACGCGCGTGACGTCATAACCACAGAAGCGCAGGCCACGTGTACAGGCGCCGTCGCAACGCTCTTTCCCCTTCATTATTCGTCAAGCAGGATTTGAAACAAATATCGCGCATGAAGGCCAACTTGCAAGGCTAAGTGCACTTTCTAATATCCCGGGTGTTTCAGCGAACACTTTCAGAAAATTTTTAAAATTGCCTGTGGCAGATAGCACAATTCTAGTCCATGAACTGGTCTACTCGAAGAGGCGGACATCACTTGCACAAACATTGAAATGCATAATCAACGAATTAAAAGTTCACTAATTAAGTTTCTGGCTAATTATGGCACATATTGCAATTTAGAAATTCTAGCCGGGGAGTTCAGAAGGAATTCTCACAATCACATCACTTTCGAGATATGAATTCCCGAACTTTGCGGAGAAATGCATTGGCGTTTCAGTTACTTTTGTCCTTCAGTGCAAAAAACGACGTTTTGTTACGAAAGTAAGTGGAACGACAGTGCATCTTCACCGCAAGCGTGACGGCGCATATATTGTAAATGGTGTCAGCCATACAATTATTTTCAGGTGGATAGGCCTTGCAGTCTCACCCGCTAGAATTTGTAAGTTGCGATAGGTGCCATATGATAATTAGCTTAAAAATTAATTAGCGTTCTTTTTTTGTTGATTAGTCGATAATGCATTTCAATTTCAAGCAGACCAGCTCATGGACTATAATTGTGCTATCTGGCACAGGCAAGTTTTTTAAATGTTATTAATGAAGTTATTTAAATGTTATTAATGAAAACCTAACCTCACGAACCAGAAAGCTTCTTGCTGCCACTAAAGAATGGGCGAAGAATGCAGACTATCAGTTTGTTTGGCATTCAAATGACAAGGTGCTGATGCGCAAATCGAGTGGTGAACCAGCGACGGTAGTGAAAGACGTGAATGAACTCCGGGCCATCAGCACCTGAGTCTTCGTTTTTGGTGTTACTGATCTAATTCCAATGGAGCAGCTCGGTCTTATCGATAAACAAAAATGGTTTTCTTCTTTTGCTGCAGTTAAAGGCGTGAGCTGTTAACATATTAATGTACAATCTGCTTGTAACAAACTTGGTGAACTAGAAACCTTTTTCGATGACATAAATGACCTCTGTGATGTCATTATGTTATGTGAAACCTGGTACTCAAATGATGTTAATATTCTTCGACTACCGCAAAAGTAAACACTTTGCTTGAACAGAACAACTCGACGCGGCGGTGGTGTATCTCTGCTGGTGAAAAATTCCATACCTTTTGACATACTGGAAGACTTTACAACAATAACGCACAATGTCGAGTCATTGTGCATTCAAGCTGATGGTGTTATATTTAGTGTGTGCTACCAGACGCTATCGTGCAGGAGTTCCTCACTTTTGTAGATCATCTGTTGACGTATGCATGCGAAAACAAGCAAAAAGTGATCCTTGGCGGCGATTATAACATTGACATGAGTGCATGTAGTGCTAGAGAGCATGACTTATTAAATATAATCTTGTCGAACGGTTGTATAAATGTTATAGAATCGAGTACTAGAATCACAATGTCCTCGGAGAGTACGTTAGATCTATTTATTACAAATTATGAGTCTTCATATGTGAAAAGCGCTGTTTTAAGCAGCCCAGTTGGTGATCATAATCCAATATGCAGTTTTATCGAGCGTCAATTAAAGAAGGTTTACAAAAATATAACTAGGATATTCAGAACATCAATGAGCGTACAATGGCAGCGTTTCAAACAGAATTACAACGAGTAAGTTGGGAGGACGTACTTGAGGAATATAATGCAGAAAGAGCCTACAATATCTTCATTGAAAAATTCTTCGTTGTGTATAAGAAACACTTCACCGTCAAACAATATAAACCCAAGTCGTGCAGAAAACCATGGATAACAAGAGAGATATTAAAGAAAATAAAAAGACGCCAAACGTTGTACGCGAGATTCATTAAAACTCGTGAAATTGCTGATCTTAAAGAATTTAAAATTTACAGGAACAGTGTAAACAAGGAAATAAGGAAAACCAGAGATAACTATTATCTACAATCTTTTTTATTGTGTGATGGAAACTCAGAAAAACTGTGGAGGAACCTTGATAATATATTAGAGCGGAAACAACGCGCAGAACCTATCGAAAAAAATTAGTCTAGAAGATCGTTTACTGTCCGAAACAGACATGGCGAATGCCTTTAACGAATACTTCCTGAACAGAGAAACACAAGCGCATACACGCCCGAAAACCACTCTCTCCCTACCCGGAAACTCAAACACAATCTTCTTCCATCCAACTAATGTTGGCGAGGT
The DNA here is from genome assembly GCF_023375885.2 of Dermacentor andersoni. NCBI lineage: Eukaryota > Metazoa > Arthropoda > Arachnida > Ixodida > Ixodidae > Dermacentor > Dermacentor andersoni. The sequence continues at coordinate 56,889,420 of NC_092814.1, read as the reverse complement.
CTGCTCTGTATTTATGGCAATGAAAAACTCTAAAAGTTGCGATTCAGATGGCCGGCAGATAAAACCCATAAAATATGTCATACACGGTATAGCCCCCATTCTAGTTCATATCTATAATACCTCTATTGCTGAAGGCATCTTTCCGTCAAAAATGAAGGTTGCTAAAGTAATTCCAATATATAAGAAGGCAGACAGGCTCAATATCCAAAACTATCGCCCCATATCAATTTTACCGCACTTTTCTAAGGGACTGGAAAAAATATTGATCCAGTTAACATCCTTCTGTGAAAAATATCGCGTTGTAACGAAAGCTCAGTATGGCTTTCAAAAAAACAAATCAACACAGTTAGCACTACTACACCAGAAAGACCATATACTGCAAAATTTTGAAAGGAAGCAACTGACAATAGGCATATTTTGTAGACTTTACTCAGGCCTTCGATCATATTAACCATAACCTATTATTAACAAAGCTCGATACGTATGGTATCAGGGGCCTCCCACTGCAGTTAAGTCATATTTAGAAAAAAGACGGCAATATGTGCACATAAGTAACTTTAAATCGTTTTCTGGAGAAATAAAAACAGGAGTCCCACAAGGAAGCATTCTTGGACCGCTGCTTTTTAACTTATATATAAACGATATTGTTCTGATCTATCCCAAGGCAAAATTTATCATATATGCACACGATACTAGTGTGTTTATTTCATCGGCATCCTATACTAGTTTCATAAACAGCGCAAACGAGTTTCTCCAGAACATATCCTCATGGTCTATAGAAAATTATCTAAAATTAAATTCAAATAAGACCAAAGCCGTAATCTTTTATGCGAAAGGCACAAAGATTCCACAAAGCCACACTTTAGAGATGAACAATGGGAGCATAGGAATAGTAAATGAAATTAAAGTATTAGGTACATACTTCTCTAGTACGCTAAACTGGGATTGACAAGTAGACTCTGTAGTACAAAAGCTTAGCCGTATCACAGGAATGCTAAATAAGAATAGATATCGTCTACCAACACCCGTAAAAATATTAATTTACCACTCACTATTTGCATCACACATTAATTATACACACCTTGTGTGGGGCACAACAACTGAAACTAACCTCAGGAAAATACACTTACTACAGAAAAAGATCGTACGTATCATTGCAAACGTGCCATATCACAGTCACAGTGAGCACCTCTTTAAACAATACAACATACCTACAATTTACTCTCTATACAACCGCTCTCTCCTTCGTATATGGCACTCAAACTCAAACTCTGAAAACAGCATATTTAATGAAATTGCTTGTCTGCAAAGAAATACAGCTGCCTATATCACCCGTCACGGAGAATATTGGTCTATACCCCACTCAAGAACCAACTACAGTTTGCAAATGACGAAAAATAAATTACCCAGACTGCTTAATTCATTACATGACGCTGGCATTGACATCATTAACATAACACGTTCAGAACTGTCGTTACTTATCACAACCTTCTCCTAAATAATGAATCAAGCGTAATTTCTTTTTTACTTGTATTCACATGTGTGTCTTGTTAAATGTTTGTAATGACATAATTTTTGCTTGTCCTTTTCTTTCTCTTAATTATTCCAATATTCATCGACCATCGTATCTCCTCACCTTTAATTATGCATCGTCAAGTGTACGCGATTTTCACTTTTATTCACGTATTGCCAAGTGTATGTAATGTGGTGGTTCGTACTATCTGCATTGCTTTTATTTGCCCTTATCTCGTTCCTTTGTTCCTTTTTTGTTTGTTCCGTTATAGAAAATTCTCTTTAATTGATTGATGATTGTAATTAATATTTATATGTATTATTAATATTTATTGTATGTTCTTTGCGTACGGTCGATTGCGCTACTCACTGCCACCATGTAACACGGGGGCTAAGGGCACCTCAAGCTGCTTCATTGCAGCTTTTATCTTAGCCCCCGTCATTGTATTTTAACAATGGCAACAAATAAAGAAAGATAAAGATAAAGTGTCATTTGAAACACCTTCTATATATAGTGTTTCTCTTACAACGCCGAATTTGTGTGATTATATTTGGACTCAAGATATTCAGCTTATTTTTGGAAGTTGGCGGAGTGCTGTAAGGCTGCTTCACCTCCGCCGCGGGTAGGCCCGGTATTGCACTGTCTCCGGGATCGGCCTACGCATTCCTGGTCACGCGCCGTGATACGGTTGTAAGCCGGCCAGGATACCACACCTGGTAACGCATGCCCGGTATTGCGCCATCTCCGGGACCGGCGCAAACAATTCTGTCGCCCATACGCACGTAAGCCGACCAGGGTACCCTTCCCCCCTACCCCTGGGAACGCATGCGGGGGATGCATGCAGGCCTGGGCTAAGCTAAACAGCTTTGCTGTAAAAAAGACGACAGCAGAAGCTGTTACTCTTGCATGCCTGCTAGTTACGATCAGCCTTGGTCAGTCAGCAAACACAAGAGCTGGTGCTCGTGTTTCTGATTTGTAGTACATGTAGAAAGTGGATTTGCGGCGTTCGCCCCTTTTTATAACATTCTTTTTGCGAAATCTAAATCTTGTATATATTAACACTATGAAATTATTCCACATGATTTTAATAAAAAACATATCTATAAATTAAAATAGAATTATTAAAATGAAAATTAATAAAATGAATAAAAATCGGGCCCCTGGGTTAATCCCCTTTCTTCTCGTTTATTACATAACGAGGGTCTCGAATCCGGCAACACTGATGCCTTCAGGTAGCACGTGCGGGTTTATTGACCAGTTGCCTTCACCCAGAAAGATCACGTACTCGTGACGCCTGCGGCAGAAAGGATGTTCCACATCCGCCGCCAAGGTTTGTTAGTGGTGGCGCTGGCTAACACTCCCAAGGTTAGTTCTATTAGTAACACATAAATACTCAAGAAAGTGGATGGGCAAACAGCGCCGCGGTAGTTCAATTGGAGCATCGCACGCGTAATGCGAAGAGGTGGGATCGTTCCCCCCCTGCAGCAAGTTGTTTTTTCATCCACTTTGATTGCCATTAATTTATCGTTTCTTTATTTCAATTATTAAATATACAAGTAATTTCCGCTATGTTTTCCTTGGTGCCATTGTTGGCTTCTCATGATATGATTAATAAAAATCGGGCCCTTCGGTTAAGCCCCTTTCTTCTCGTTAACACTGTGAAAGTTATTTGTCTTCGCAAATTCGTTATATAGCAATGATTAGTATTAATTCGGTTAAGCTCGCGGCCTGGAATGGTAAGGGATACGCGTCGATATTCGACTCGTGTCTGTGTGTTCAACTTGTCTATAAGAAGAGGCGGTTAAATCAAACATGTACGACATTTGACGTTTCTGGTGCTTCGAAAAGAAACTTAAGCCTCGCGTTGCACAGAGCCTGCACCAAAAGATTATTGCGCTGTAATCGCTGCAAGGTGTAAATGTGGCGTGCGCAATGCACCAAGAAGTCCATGTTTGGAACAAAAGCGGAGCAATACGGACAGGGTGCACGTGTCGAATAATTTTTCTAACGCTGGTCCGTGCTAAGCTCGGTCGTGTTGAAAAAAAAAAAAGCACTCGCGGAACATAAAATAATCGCTTTTCAATGTTTACGCCTAACTTTACGCCTAACATAATCAGACATATTCAAGAAATTTCCCTGCGTTTAGTGGAATAGAGAAAAGAAGGTAAACGAATAGGAAGCAACAAGACAGAAGGAACGCCGGTCTTCTGCTGTCATTCTGTCCTGTTGCCTTTTATACTTTTGCCGTATGTCCTCTTTTAGACTAAAAGTTTCACCAGCCTGGTGGCGTAGTGGCGTTGCGCTGCTAAGGCAGAGGGCGCGGGATCGGATCCCGGCCACAGCGGCCTCATTTTGATGGGGGAGAAATCTGGAGACACACGTGTGCCGTGCAGTGTGTGCACATTAAAGAATCCGAGGCGGTCACAATTATTCCGGAGTGTCCAACTACGGCGTGCCTCATAATCGTATCGTGGTATCGGCACGTAAAACTCCAGAATTTAGTTTAACGCTAGAAATTTCGTAGTAATGTCACGGTTCCAACTAGCCTAACTTTCTGTATTAACTACTGCAACTACCAAATTGCTTTCAAAAGAATTTATGGCTATACGCCGGAAGAATGTTGCACAACCAAATACAGAAACGTGTTCTGTCTGAGTCAAATTGTTTAATGAGTAGAATTTAGGCGCGCACTTTGGGAGGGCGTGCTAAGTGTATTGCCGCACAACAGCAATGTCTCCCTGAGAGTAGGACTTCACGTCCGGAGCTGTAACTCGGAATTTTTCGGCCACCTTGTTGGTCGACCTGTGGTCGCCGCGGCTCGTCAGGATTTCTCGTAAGCTTTCCGAGCTCTCTTCGGGCGGCGCCAGTACGCAGTGGTAGTCCACCAAGCTCCTCGGCAAGTTTCCGAGCAGGAACCACTTGTTCACCTTAGTGTCGTAAGCCAAGATGTTGTCAAAGTGGAAGTCGGGCCTCTCCGCTTGTCGGCCTCCGATGATGAAGATCACGCCGTCTGAAGAAGCAAGGTCGCGTGTTGGCCAACTACACAGTGGCACACACTGTTGTAATGTGCACTATTAAATGCATTTACGCGTTATTGAGAAGCGCGGCGAGAACGCGCGTGTTCTTTGGTCATAAAGTGAACAAAGTGTGAATGACTTTGTCCACTGCAGCGACCAGAGGACATGTATTACAAGCGACACTGCACAAAATTTGGCTGTATTCGCAAGACGACGTACGTTGCCGCATAGGCTTTTGGCCGAAAGAAAGACGGTGAAAATACCATGCGAGATTTACAGTGTCAGCATTTAAGTGTAAAAGTGCAACAGAACGGCATCAAGTGTATTGATCGGTGTCTTTTCCCACAGAGTACGCATGATAAATTTTCGGGAGGAATTTCTCGACGTTTTTTTTTTTCTCTCAATACTTTGAAGTGAGGTAAATTCCAGCAGGGGCAGACGCAAGCGCGACCAATGCGCGAGGAAGCATAAACTCTCAAAGTACGACTTTATCTGCAGAGCACGCATAAAGGGAGCCTTGCAACACGGTTTAAGCTTGCTAATTAAACCTACTCGTGCAGTAGATAATATACCTTGGCCATGTATCAGCCGCATAACGTAGTAAATAAGAAATATCGCTCTAAAGGTCACCTCTCCTTGCACACCGCTTTTTCAAATCACCGCCACCGTTCTTGCTCCCATGTCATCAAGGGTGTGCAGCACGTGTTGGCTGAATTGCTTTGGATTTTCCGATCAGACATGGCCGGATTGCGAATAACAGGCCCAAACGCATGCACAGCGAACCGCGCACGTCAGTCACGGCGGCCATGCATGCTTTCACGTGCAATCGCCCGCGTTCGAACATGTTAGCGGAATACTTAATTGCGTTCGACAGTAGCCCCACAAAAACAGCGCAGCGTCGTTTACGCAGTCGGTATATATAGTACAGCGGTGGTCAGCAGATGAATAAAAAAATATTGCCGCAAGGTGGTGGCGGGAGAATATTATTCTCGGGAATTGTCGGGAAAAAAAAAAATAGCTGTGGAGAGATCGATGGCATCAGGGTCTTTACAGGTGTAAGTAACTACAATATACATATAGAGAGAGACCATAAAGATACGCAAAACACTAGGATGTAGCAAAGCATAAGCAGCTGACTATTTGTCGCCAGCCCGTTTCAAGTGGATCCGAACAGAAATTGTCTAATCACGAGAAAAGGGCATAGCCGTGTATATGTACGACATTATTATGTTTCAGTGAATCAACATCCAGCATCGAAAACATTGCACAGCTTTAGTGACAGTGAGGCGGCGAAGGTCAGCTGCGAAGAGAAAAAAGGAAAACAAGGAAAGTGGAAGCACGGCGCATCTTCCAAAGCTTCCTAGGTTACAGAAGACCAGCATGCATCGAACTGTGACGTCACGCACGACGGCAGGGAGCCCGTAGACGAATAAGCAACGCGAGCTCCTGCATGTTCAGGGCGCACGGACATTTTATCGTCGTATGAGCTGGCAACCTTTGTGCTTTTGCTCACAGTAGGCTTTCTACCATCATCAAACGGCTTATAGTAGTCTCAGTGAATAAACTAGATCGGTAAAAACTTACCCGCGAATGCTCCCATAGCATTAAGAAACGAAAGACTATTTTCTCCGACATTTCAAACTCTCAACTACGGGATCCGGGGTATTACGATAGAAATAGTGATCAATGGTATATTACACACTGTCGAATTGACTACGGCCAGACGTATATGCTCCGAAATTATTTTCGTCGACTATTTAATGAATCTCTCATACCTGAAATCGATATTACAAAAATTAGTTTCACACAGTTAGCTAAGTTATTTAATCATTGAAACAACTGACAGGAATGCCATTCTAATATTCTAATGCCCTCCCAAGCATAAACAACATCCTACGAAAATACCACCCAATATTATCAAGTAACGAGCGTCTGAGAAAAGCGTTCCCGGATGTACCAAGGGTTATCTATCGCCGCAACAGAAACTTTAAAGGCATATTAGTGCACGCAAAAGTCAGCCAATAACATTCCCCCGTAATAAAAGCATGTTGGCGCCCCAGGTGCAAAACCTGCAGGCACCTTCAAAGTGACATTAATCCCGCCCACGGCGGCCGCATTTCGATGGGGGCGAAATGCGAGAACGCCCTTGTACGTAGATTTAGGTGCACGTTAAAGAACCCCAGGTGGTCCAAATTTCTGGAGGCCCCCACTCAGTGGCGTAGCTAGGTCGTCTGGCACCCGGGGCCCATAGGTCTTCTGTCACCCCCCTCCCCGGGTGTAGGCGGCGGAAAGAGGGGTGTCTTCAGACGTATATGACACCCCCCCCCCCCCCCTCTCTGGCCCCTTGCACCCGGGGCCCACGGCCCCCCGGCCCCCCCCTGTTGCTACGCCACTGCCCCCACTACGGCATGCCTCATAATCACATCGTGGTTTTGGCACGTAAAACCCGATAATTTAATCTTTTAAGTGACATTAAAATTAAATATCACCGCAAATAGCTATACGCACGAAGTGAAAACTAGCTTTGCTTTTAAGAGTTCAGATGTGATTTATATGCTTGAATGTTCCTTCTGTAAGAAACAATATATCGGTGAAACGGGACGATCAATGAACGTCAGGTTAAACGGACATCGCGCGGACACAGCTAAAGAGCTTCCTAAAGGCATCGGCAAGCATTTAAACCGACCAGATCATAGCTTTGATGAATTTAAACTCTACATCTTGCAGTCAAATTTCCGTTCTGAACGAGAAAGAAAATACAGAGAATCATACCTTATTCATAGATTCAAGACATTATGGGCACAAACGTTTCAAATGGAGCTGTAGAACCTATTTGCTATGCTAAATTTCAAGCTATAGGCAACAACACTTAAGTCATTTTCATTTGATTGCATAGTGTTTTTTCCCTCCTTTTCTTTTTTTTATTTATGTATTTATTCCATTTATTCATTCCACTTTTCTTTTCACGAGCACCCCTTTTCTGTCGCTCCTTTTCTGCCGTTTTCTGCCATTCCTGCCGTCGCTCTTTCAGAGAGCCGATAGCGCACTGACCTCCAGCGAAGAAGATAATAGAGGGGTGCTGTGCACACGGCCGCTGACACGCCGACTGACACACACGGCCGTGTCTACGGCCGTGTGCATAGCACCCCTTTATTCTCAATTCTATACCCTCACCGCGAACACACTTTCGGTGGATAGTTGTCTCACCCCCCGCCTAGACCCCTCACCCCTTTAGAAGAGCCTTACCTATATATACTGCACTGAGAAAAGCATATGTCGCCTTGAAAAAGACAAGTCCACTTGCAGAAACGTTGGCTCCCGCTTTTACCTTGTTCTCGTTTGGTCATCGCCAGGAATGACATATGTATTATATCGCTCTAACTTTTTATAGTACTTTTTTATGAACTTAATCCAAAATATGGCATCACCTCTCGCCTATAATATTTCGTTCTGTTTGAACTTGCACCGTATGTTTGTTTTATAACTTGCATTGTCTCAGTGTGTAACGTATTCTTGAAGAGTCTCTACCTGTTTTGTCCCCTGTGTTGACATTGTTGCTTCATTGCTGTGTGTGCCGAAAACGGGACCAAAGATGCCGTCAAGTAACGGCTCTCCTCCTCTGCCCCTTTGACAATATATGACTGTGTGAAGAACAAATGAATGAATGAACGCTTCGGGAGGTCTTCTTTGTGTGCCATACGTCAACGTGCGAGGACATGCAGGGAATTTGTCATTAGCTCAACCAGCCGCCTTAAACCACAACTTCCACGTAGAGTCCACTGAAAGGTACAGTTATCGTACGGCTTGGCGGAAGCAGCGTTGGGGTAAGATTCGCGTTGAAATGGCGTCTGCGCGGAAGTGCCCTTGCGCCTATGGGCCTCACCGTGAGCGACGGCGACGGTGCTGTGTCGGGCGTTGGGCATGGGCGCGCGGTTTACCCAGGTGTTGCGCTCGTCCACGAACATGAGCGTGTCCTCGACCGTGGTGAAGATGCGTCTTCTGCCGGACCGGTGGCTGAGAAGGCCGCCCACGGCGTACAAAGTGCCGCCGCACTCCACCAGCGTGAGGCAACTCCGCGGTGACGGCAGGAAGTTCACCGCGAACGACCACCTGCCGGGACGATAAAGTTCCTATCACACGGTCGAAGGAAACCCGCTGCCGTAACAGAACACTTCAATGGAGCGAGACAAAGGAAAAAAAAAGTAAAAGGAATCGCCCAAGCAAGGGACAAAGTATGTCGCTTTTCCCTGACGATGGCTTGACCATTGAGGGAGGCTTGTCCTCTGCCTTTTACCTAGGTCCTCCCAGATTTTGTAACGAGGCGACTCGTAAAAGACGCACGAGTCATTGCGTCGCGTTCATTCCAGTATTTAACAGCGTCAAAAACGACGAGACACAAAGCAGACGCTATCGTGCTAGCTTACAATTGATTTCCTCAGTAAACCAGTTGGACTAGAATTAAAGCGTTGGTTGGACGGCAAACTGACAACGTGGATTTGGTGCGCCCTGCGAATACGAAAGCACGGTGGAAGGGCACAAATCGATCTCCATCGATTTAAGTTATCGAGCCGCTTCGCGACCCCTGGCTGAGCATGCCACGACCAACTTGGCTGTTGTAATCCATCTCTAAGGAAACACAGTCGTTAGTCAAGGCACGTAAGCATTATCACTTTGAGAATATTTGTTTACAGTGGCAAATGAAAAAAATGGGTATGACCGCGTTTAGCTGTAGCAAAGACCAAATATTGTAATCCTCAGAAACGGTCCTGAAAGAACATTTTTGAACTAGAAAACGTGGTTACCGTGAACCGCAAGTTGACTTTTTTGCAAGGTTAGTTTTCATGCAGCAAAGCCGAACCAGACCTTGATTCAGGATCATGTCATGGACTCCGAGATAGAGCACGTACTGCCCCATCTGCGAGTCCATGCCCATGTGCTTCTATTTATGAAATCTGCCACAACCTGAAGTGTGAGATTGAAGTTCTCCTTTCCTTTTTTTTCTACAGTCTTTTGCAACCTATTTTTCCCCTACTCCCTTCTGCCTTGAAGGTATTCAAATAAATTCAGATGCATCAACCCACAAAAGAAGCACCGCATGACGAGGTCAATTATACGCTCCCGCCTCCTCCATTCCGTTTTTCTAGCTCCGAAAAAGCTGTTAGCTGCAAGGAAGTAACAACAAGCTTTAAGAACGAGTAATTCTAGACTTTGAGGATATAAAAGGCAGTCTTTACCTTTCTGTTTCAGGATTGTAGACTTCCACGTAAGCAGTGGAACAGGTCCTCCGGCCAATCTGTACAATGCCGCCGGCAACCCAAAGCTGTCGTTTGTGGCTGCAGAACCCCATGGCCATTCTCGGGGAATAAAGCTCACCACTGAGCATTGTCCACTCATCGCTCTCTCTGTCGTAGCGTTCAAGGCAGCTCAAAAGTCTGAAAACACAATTTAGCGTGCGTACTGCCTACACAGTGCATCACTGGGTCGCATTGATTGACTAAGCCGGTGGTACCATGCACAGTTAATAAATATCCGTAACTTCCTTAAATCTTGGAGAGCGATAGAAGGAGAGAGAAAAAGCTTAATTCCAACTAGCACACGCCCAAACAAACGGCGCATCATGAAGATCTGGACCTGATGCATTAAGATACATGAAGCTGACCAATTAGATGATAAGGATAGATGGAAGAGGTACAAGTGTGATGCTCAAGCAGCTCGTCATCGCTTAGGCTTACGACATAACAAGATTTTGCTATCATATTTGACGAAACAGCGCTACAACAGACGAGAACTAAGGAAGGTACACACACAAGAGCTCGGCGTAGTCTTCGTCTGATTTAGCGCGGTTTTGTCCAATACGAACTTTTACCAATTAGACGAAGTTTCCCTGCTACTGAAGTCTTGCGAGTTGGTATTCTGTTAGGAAAAAGAAAGAATAGCACAGGAACTAAGTATTGAGAGGTATGTCCAGTTTTTGCCAATTAAGTAACAGTGAAAATGCCGAGGCGAAACTAATGTTGCCATGGAAGACAAATAAACAGGCTACTTTACACCTGCACAGAAGCACGAAGTATTTCTAGTGACAACGTTAAACTTGCTCTTCACAGCTAAAGATTTGCTTAAGAAATGCCATCATTAACACGTAACTGCGGGAAAAACAAACATCCCCTGTCTTAGGATGAAAGCTGACAAATGACGTATGCTGTAATGACAAATGCATTTTTGTTCTTTAATCCAAGATGATTCAGCTCTTGCTGGTGAACAACTATGTCGCAACAGCACATGCAGCCAATTTGATGGAGGTTGTTGTGGACAAGCAAGAGTTCGATCTCAGTGTGATTAGTAACGCAATAAAGCAGGTACGATCAGACCACTGTCAACCTCTTGCTGGGAACGACTAGAATGGGCGTGTCAAGGAAGATATGGGTCTTAAGGAAGGAGGCATATTGACGAAGAGCCGGCGAAACACAGATGTTGCAAGTTTAGTATTTACGGTTTTAGTGCGTAAGCATCCTAGGGCTACTTTACTCGGAAATCTGTCCGTCCGTCCTTCCGTCTGTCTGTAACGCGTGACACGATGCGCAGGTATACATGGACATGGGGTCCTACGGGGGTATGTATGAAGATGCCATATGACGGCCTATGACTACTGATATTTATGATTATCAATATATATATATATATATATATATATATATATATATATATATATATATATATATATATATATATATATATATATATATATATAGCAATGACAAGGACAGCATAGGGAAATTATTTGTAGTACTTCGATGTCATTGCTTGTTGACTTAAGGTTTGACGATATATGTACAGGGTGTCCGAGCTAACTTTGGCCAGAGTTTAAAAACATGCGAATGCCACGTAGTTGGACAGCCCCAAGGTAATGTTGCTTGCCGTCGCTTGGAGCCACTCAAATAAATTTTTTTTTTCATTCCGTTTAATTAGATAATTAGTCTTAAATAATTAATTAAATTCTCAAATATTATAACTCGATGAAAAGTGTCAATGAGAAAGTTGTAGAGTGACACGAAAAACTCCCGATACAGCTTTCTGTTGCTCAATACGTGCTACATGCAAGTGTTTTTCCGAGCGTGAAAGAAGCCCGCGATTACATGTAAAGTGCCTCGACAATTTTCCGTGCATTTGCGAGCTTCTTTCACGCTCGGAAAAAGTCTTACGTAGCACGTATTGATCAACAGAAAGCTGTATCGGGTGTTTTTCCATGTTGCTCAACAATTTTCTCATTGACACTTTTCATCTAATTGCGACAGTTGAGAAGCTGATTAATTAATTACTTAATTAATTACGTGTGTGTGTGTGTGTGAGAGAGAGAGAGAGAGAGAGAGTAAGCGACAGGAAAGACTGCTTACGTACGCACTATATGACAAGTCTCACTAGGAAGTTTCTGCAGGAATTTTTTATGCTTTACTAACGTCGTTGCGGTTCTAACTAGGAGGACTACGTGCTCATTCTGGGATCAAACAATTCAAGCAAGGAGTCTCCAGCATCGAAAACGCTTGCAATATTGCATCGAAATCCGATGCAATATTACGAGGTCCAGTGCCTGACCCGGAATCCGCGTGAAAAAATGATCGAAGACCTGTGAGAAACCGCATGTAGCTGGCGAGCCGCGTTGTGGCCACTCCTGGACCAGACTGATAATCTCTCGGTGTCAGTGCACTTTCACAGGATTATGCTAACCTGTTCGCACTGTCCACTCCACCGACGACGTAAATGTTGTCGTCCAAGATCGCGAGGCCATGGTACGCTCTTGCGTTGTTCAGGGGAGCCATGATTCCCCACCTGCCAGAGCTCACCTCGAACCAAAAGCAAGATCGGCTCGAAGCTTTCTCAAGGTTCATTGGGCTGAAGTTTTCAAAACCACCTGAACAAAGAGGACCTCTTGGTCAGAAAATTTCCGTTGTGATTGAAGTAAATGCTGTTATCGCAATTAAACTTGCCTATGATGTATATGCAGCCATCTAAATAGACAGCTTTGTGCCCATAGCGGTGAACTGGAAGCGTTTTTGTTTGGCTCCAAATGTTCCCTTTGATGTTGTAGCTTAGAATCGGGCACTCTGACGGGCTTTCGTTCGCTTCAATTCCACCAATCAGGAACAATTTGCCTGGCTCACCATCCTGAAATTTTAAGCAAAAAAAATAATCAAGTTATGGGCCCCACATGCACAACCATATTCAAAAATTTCCACACAGATTTGCAACACATTGCAGCGAACGACGCGTTCAGCAGCCATGAAGTCAATGAGTGAACTATGTTACTTCGAGTTTCCAGATCTGCTGTGCTGCCCCGTAGCGCAAGCCGGCTTTAGACAATTCGACCATGGCGGAACATACTGAATCGTTTCAAATAATTCAGAGGTCAAAAAATACCATACCGTCACAATTCCCGCCATGTACAGAATTTCTTGACATGAACAATCAGCGACGGCCACCAGCTGGATAAGAACTTAAACGCCGTTTTTCGATAACATTCAGTCAGACAAGCAACGAAATAAAATATAGTCAAGAAAATAGTTCCGACACGCCAAGACGCACGTCATGCATGTAGAGGTAGTTTTAAAGCGAAAGCTGTATATGACTAACCTTCCGTAGTTTTTTCGACGATTGGCAACAGAAACGGACTTAGTGATTTCTAACGAAACCATACGGGTGTAGTGCGGCGGCGCAGATGTCAAAATGCGGAATTGATTAGAACGATCGCCGTGAACAATAGCGTGACGTCAAGGTTATCGCAATATATAAGCAGCCCAATATATATCGGCGCTAAAAAGAGCTGCGTTATCGATGGGGCGGACACCTATGGTTCGCACACCCGAAGCACAACATGCGTACGAGGAGCGCCACACGGAACAGCTACGAGAATGTAAACGGCGCCGGAGCGAGACGACCACCGACGAAGAACGTCCCGCGATGCTGAACGAAAACGGCAATCGCGAACCCGGACACCTCCGAACGAGCAACGACGCCAGACTCGCAAGGCAAGAAATGACATCCATTCCACTCTGTGAAGATGGAATAGCAGCGAAAGATCTTTGCTTTTCGTTTGAGAGCTTTGACTGTCGTCAGCTTTCGCTGTCATTCCATCTTCACAGAGTGGAACGGTTGTCATTCTTTCCCAACCGAATTTTTTGCCTAAACGCGAGTGAAGGTTGAACTATCGAAATCTTTAGATATTCAGAACATTTTGAGCAGGAATAAACCATTTTGTACTGATGCAAGTTAGAATGGTTGTATGTAGCCCACGGACTCAGCTTTCATTTCTCCCAGACATAGGGCGCTTACAGATCACCGACATTTGCCCTGGATCGCGCAGTCAGGAAATTTAGCGCAGAAGTGGTTATAGTGGGTGCGTTCGATTCGTCGTGCACTTCGCGAAGCGCAGTTCACGCCTTTTGGGTACCAGTTCCGCTCTCGTGCTGAATGAGCCCGACAACACCGGGGCGAGGACTTCACTACCCAGCAAGCCCAGCTAACATGCCTGTACGAAGCCGTGTGTCAACGAACGATCGACTGTGCCAAACGAATGGTGGCGCGCAGATGCCGCCACGATGTACTGTCATGAATGCGAAGCACAACACGTATTGGCTGAAAATTATGTGCATGCAGGCGAATCGAATGGTCTCTTATGCTGTCCACCTCAAGAGCAGCTCGTGCAAGCGGTGGCCAGGCAGTTTTCACTATAGTGAGACGGCTGGTCCACCAGCCGAAAACGTTTAGTAAGTCTTCCAAAAAGTTCGTCGTCTCTTTCCTGCATATGTTACGTCGGGTCCTGTGTGCTGAACTGTGAGGAAACCCCCTATATATATATATATATATACCACTGATCGCCTCTTGCGAAAACGCGAACGTGAGCGCACTGTATCGCTTTTGACCCCAATTTATTTTCTCGTGACGTCTCCGATTATTCGACCATTTGGTCATGCACTGCGGGAAATTATAATATTGAAAGGTTAATATATAGTGTAAGTGGCAATGCATGTCGCGGAACGAGAATGCTGAATGAAATGGCCGAAATTTCTGTGATCTGCAAATTCAATAACTTCAAACTGCAGTCGACTTCAAAAATTGGCGCTGTAAATGCGATTTCTAAAGTTAGGGATGTCCTCTTTAGCGTTCTTTTAGTGCGCGAGGAACTTTACTGCAACACGACTTTTCACTTCATTTTGAACCATATCAACCGACAAACAAGCGAGTGATATGAGCAGATGCAAAAAGCTGCAGGACGGTGAGGCCGCAGTTTAGAAGCGATTATGCCTAGTGCCGTGATTGGCACAATAATGCGCAAGGAAGCCAATTTATGTGAAGCTGCCTCACAAACAACAGCCGACAATCAAAATATCTGCCTCTAATGTCAGCACAGCTATACATTAGTATTGCTAGCTATAGTTACTGCCAAGATTCGGGTAAGATGATTACATGCTATAGACTACTGTTTTTAGGAAGTACGGGGAAAACAAAGAACAAGAATGAATGCATAGCACCAACTTACCTTGCTTGGAATTTCAGTGAGGTTGTCTTCTGTTTGCACAGAAATGGATGCCAAAGGTTCTGTCAAGCACTGGGGTGAATTTGGGCTAACAACAAAAAAATCCATTTCCGGGTGCTCAGAAAGCAATGACGATTTGCTAGTCAGTGCTCCACGCTGGATGTCTGTTTGGCTGCCAAGCAGAAACCTTGTCTTCAAATTTCCTAGTTCCTTTTTGTGAACTCTGTCACCGTCACTGTGCATCGTTAGGCTCTCAGTATCAACAGACTGAGTGTACAACTTATCTTTCTCATAACTTGTAGAGCAGGAGTCGGCTTGAGAAAAAGAACTTTGTGAGTCTTGCGTCACAGTTTCTTCGTTGCTCTCCTGTGTGGTTGGACGTCTCGTCGCCTGAGCATCCAACGAGGAGGTGTCGTTGAAGCTGGACTCGCACGCATTCGTTGCAAGGCTGTCCACGGGGCTATCAGACTCGGATGTTGGGAACTGCACTGATAAGCTCGGAACTCGTTCAGCCTCACGCACGGGCCTGTAGAACTGCCTTGACTCCTCTAGGTGTGCAATCCAGGGCTCCTCCGTGCACCCTCGAGTTGTTGGCAGCATCCGGGCCTTCGCCGCTTCCAGCGTTACAGAAATTATTGAAGGCTGCTCCGCTCCACCCGCAGCTTCCGACGATTCCAGTCCTTTATTTCCAGGTACCTACACGTGCGATGAGATGGCAGAATAGAAAAACAGTAGGCGCTGGTGCGGTCCCCTAAAAATCAGCTCATCAGGGCACAATGCCCATTGCTTCGTTATAGCGCGGGACATTTAAACTTGCAGTACTTAAAAGATGCCTGAGGAAATGCGCATAAAAGTTCTACCAGTAGTTACACAAACTGCTCGCACGTGTCAATTTCAACAACGTTTCTGCTTAGAGCCATAGCGTGGCTGTGTGTACTTGGCAATGTTCACGCATGGTCCTTCATGCTTTTGTTAAACGCATGTTATTACAACTGTGATGTGTCAGTGTTTTTGGTGTGATTCCCAGAACTATATATAATGCGCATCTCAGCTTTTTCACTTTCTTCTTTGCACCAGTGCACCAATACACTGAGTTTATATGTCATACATACATTGTATGAAGGCACCATGCGTACTCAGCATGACAAAACTTAAGATATGAGTACGACTGTAGCGCATATAGACTAAGACGCAAGAAGGGCCACGAAAGGCGCAATACCAATAAAGAATTAGTTTCTTGATCCATAGATTTCATGCGAAAGCATCAAATGGCCCATTGCTCGAATAAGCCGGCATCTGTAGCAGCGAAAACGGCACATAAATTGCGATTATCTGCGACGCCACTGACGAGCGCGCCTCGATTGAGAGGGTGAGTCGGAACACCTGCTGCCGCCTTAGCGCGCCAGTTTTTGCGTGAGGGGAGAGGGCACTGCCGCGACGCCACGTCACCAGCACGCCTGGACGGAGAAGATACGGCGACGCGACGCCCCGGGGCGAGACGGGTTGTAGTCAACAAGGCAGTCGCGTGACACCCGTGTGCGGGTGCCGCCGTCTCGCTCTCGGACGCCGTTGCACGGGCCGTGTACCCCTCTCACCCTCCCCTCTCCACTGGGCTTAGCTGCTGCGCGCGCCTGCCGGCCTTGGTGTACAGTGCTGCTTCCTCGGTCTCTCGTCGCGCAGGACATCGGTGGCATGCCGCGTCCTTGGTTTCTCAGCAATATCGTCCAAATGATTCCGGTCTACAGCCAACATGCTAACGTAGAAAATGTACAAAAAAAAAAAATAACCCGCACGAATTTAATAGCAAAACTCGAAAACATTACTCGCAGAGAAAAACTCGAAGGATCACTCAGCGGCATTCGATCGGACATTAATGCGATCGCATGCACAACTCATAAGAAGTGCTTAGGTATTCTCGTATTTGTTTTCTGCTGTGTTCTAAAGCATCATTACAACGTGACATCTGAGGGGGGGTGGGGGGTATTCTGTAAGCGTCCACCTAGTGGACATGTCCATTTCGTCTGCTGCTGAAGTTGTGATTGGCTTGGCTAGGGAAGGAGACAGGTATCCCCAGCCAGTCAACACTTCAGTTAGCAGACGAAACGGACATGTCCACCAGGTGGACACTTACGAAATACACCTCCCTCCCCCCTCCCCACTGGTGGATGTGACTCGCGAAGGTTTTTAGATGGGCAATGTCTGTATTTCGTGTGCCTTCTTGCGTCCTCGTCTATCTGAGCTACAATAGTACTCCAAGATGGCATACCAACAAGTCCGCTTTGCAGCACTAGTTAAAACACAAAGTTTCACAATGTAGCAAAACCATGTTATGTCGGGACAGTCTCTAACAAACGCCTCAAACTTGTGGCAAGGGCAGAATATATCTAACCCGCGCTGTTCTTCCCTTGCCCTCGATGCCTCACGGCTGGTCTGGAGTGCGCACGCGTACTCCACGCCAGCCGTGGCTGCTGTTAGGGTTGGTGTCTGACACCACGTGGCGAAAGGAATTTCATTCGACCATCTTCGTCGAAATGAGGCGTGACTTCTCCGGCGATGGTTGGCGTCCCGCACCTCGCGCAAAAAGAACTTTCTCTCACCCGACCTTCTTCCACCAGGCCTCGTCGAAATGAAGCGTGATTTCTTGATTTGCCATGACCGTTTCGAGTGTCTACCTGTCTGCCGGAAGCCCCGCAGTGTACAGTCTCTTTTGTGTGTGCGTGTGCGAGTTTAGAGAGGCCCTTTCCTCGAATTGGACCTAGAAGAGAACTTCCACGAACCCGCAAAAGCGCAGAAGAGGCGGACAGGCGTCTACAATTCCGGGAGGCGGGATGACTCCTTCCTTTCAGCAGGCTCGGTATAACCAGAGGAGGAGGAGCCCTCTTTCCGTGCCGGTCACGTGACACCGACGGAAACAAGATCCCGCCCACGATTGTAGAGAGCCTATTAAAGGGGCTCCGAAATGTACTTTTAATCACTTCATGCTCTTCTCATTTTCTTTCATCTACCTTTGAATAAACCGTGCAAGTTTCGCACTAGAAAATCGTCTCGCCCTTGCTTGGTCGCCCTTGTCTATCGTATGTCTGCAGCCCGCCGACAACGCCACGCTACCCAATAAGTAACGTCCGTCGAGCTTCGATAGGCAGGCGCGGCTACTTCTCGGCAGCAGTACGATACGCTACCCTGGAGTACGCAACACTGCCTAGACTTTTGCGTTTTTGTCATACGTACTAGGGGACGCAAAAAGCATACTAGATGCAGATATCGCAATAGGCAATGGTTGGCAGGTAGCTATTGTTCAAACGCCTGTTGAGGCCCCCGATAAACATGTTTCATGCATACAGCGAAAGCATAGGTTTGGCTGTGTCAGGAAATGACGACTTCAGAGACGCTTAGGTACTTGGCAGAACGAAAACTTTATGTACAGCTTAAGCTGTAAGGATGTGAATACACGTGATGTTATAAAAGCAAAATGGATCCCTTAAAATGGACTCTTGTATTGGACCCCCAAACTTAAGTTGCCGAGCGCCGACATCCATAAATAAACGATCACTCAAAGAAGTTACCGCCAGCATCTTGGAATAAATTGTAGTTTAGGTTACACCTGACGACTTCGTGAACAGGCGGAGATGGGACCGGATGGCACAAAGTTCGCGTATGATATAAAGGACAACACTTGTTCACTTTCCTGACGAAAGCGACCTCTCTGGCACGTCAGAATAATAACAACAGCAAAAAAAAGAATGAGAAAAAAATGAAAGAAAAGCAAATGTGCCCCTCGCAAGCCAAACACAATAGAGTAATAACGCCGCACAAATGGTGCTCGTCTCTGTGAGGGTGAGGCAAAAAGATGCGGATTATGCACGTGCACGTGCGTAAGCTGCACTGCGTTATTAGGAAAGGGAACAATCTCGCGTTGGGAACTCCTCACCCCGCAAAAATAGCTACGGCACGCGCGCGGCGACAGTCGGAAGTGATTATCGCGAGAAAGAACTATAAGAGAGTAATTTTTTTAATGGAACGCACATTTGATCAGCCTCTGCAATAATGCAGACTAAACAGTGATACCGTCAGAAACTATATATGCCTCCTCCACCAAGATAAAGAGAAAGAGAGAAAGAAAGCAGAGTGGTCATGACGTGTGCGCATTGATGTCTACAAGTCAATCAACAATTTTTGCAACAAATTAGAGTCGCGAAACCCATAATTAACAAAAGCTTGTTAATTTTGTTGCCATCGCGATTATGGTACATATTTATGATGACAACGGTAATATAATCGTATTTGAAGACACCTCCACTCTGTTTGAATATTCTCTTGGAACACTTCTGTTCCGAGAGATTCATCATCAAATTTGGCACTCACTCAGCTAATTTCGCCTTCAGGGGCGTGGATATCGACACAACGTCGGGCCCCGTTGTGACGTAGGCTACTACGTGTGGTATATCGTTTGCAAGCATGGGCGAAGCTGATGACAGCTGCGATCTTGCTATCAGCTGGCAAAAATCGCAATGGCTGACTTTTTCCCTTGCCCTTACGGTGACACTCCCTCTTGGCTTGACGTTGTGTCGAGATCCACGCCCCTGAATGCGAAATTAGCTGAAGCCTGCAACGCCTTCAAGCACATATAATTCCTTTAATAAAGTGAATTGATTATTTTGTCTCTTTCTCCTGCTCTAATGCGAACACCTTTCTATGGCTCTCTCGCCCGTTTTTTGTACTCGGGGTTCCTCCGCTAAGGGCACGGTCTCTCGCGCAACCGAATTGTGGGGGCGCTTGTGCTGTCAGGCGAGAACTTTGTGGCGTCTGAAAATTTAGATGCCGTGGTCAGAGGTGTCGCGTTTTCCCGCCGCATGGGCTGACGGTTGCGGGCCGCATTCGTCGCCGAAGGCCGCTGCGCCTCTCTAGTCAAGATGCGCCGTTTCGTCTTGCCGGTTCATCTCAGCTTCGCTTAAACCAACAACCATGCGGTGTGGAGTCTGCCCAACATTAAAGCGAATGGTCAGGGGAGTATCTGGAGTAAACCTATTTGTGACTACTTTCACTGCTCCTATGCCCAATCAGGGACCGCAACTTCTGCGGTTTTCCAGTTTGGTCCAAAAATCAAATAGTCATTTTTTTTTTGCTTTTGTGCGGACGTCTTCGCAAGAGAACAGACAGGCACGGGGAGACGCAGGACGACCATACGAAGGTTGTTTTGTTCAACTTCAGACCCCATATGCAGCATACCAAGATGATATATGTCAGCACGGGATGCCACCCAAATAAGCATAGTGCCAGTGCGCTTGCTGGTCTAAACTGAAGCATATCGGTTGCTTATTTCGGTGTAATATATCCCCCGCTGCCATATGCCATCATGGCATGCCGCATGGGGCCAAATTGTTCAACGCCGGCCTGGCGTTGAACAAAAGAACATTCGTATGGCCTTCCTGTACCTGTCCGTTCCTCTGGCGAAGGCTTTCGCGCAAAAGGAAAAACAAATCGTACAGGCATGAAAATGCAGCCTATTTTCTGTGTCACAAGGGACTAGCGATACCGAGTTTGAAGAGACTGTGAGCGCCGCTGTGCGCACGAGTCATTCGTCTTTATTTCTCTCTCTGCGGTAAAGGAAGCCCATAGACTCTCGTACGGTATGCAATGTTTAATCATCATTGCAGTGCCTGATGGAATCTGCGTTTCATCGAAAATAAATGAGACAGTCTCTTTCTGAAATGTAAGCTGCTTTTTTGTGTGTTTCTGCTCATATGTATATTGTTCACGGTATTTGATGTTCAACTCAACAAATGACATTGCTTTCTTTGCCACTATTCGATAAGGCGGAGTTCACGAACGTGCAGACAATAGCTGCACAGGAAAGTATCTAGCAAAGCTTACGTACTCTTTAAGAAAATAGCAATACAGAAGAAGAAACACAAAGAAAGAATGCTGACTGCAAAAGGTTTTGGAGATGATAAATGTGCAGTAGGATGCGCCATCAACGCCACGCAGTACTACAGCCTTCGTTATGAGGTATGCTAATTCCAGAAATTATAAGGATCTTTCTTGTCTGCCTAAACTGCACCAAGGAAATCAGCTACAAATTTCAGTTAAAAAACAAAAATATCACTCATTTTCCAACGAGGCATGCTTACTGTTCAGTCAGTAAAACAGTGAAATGCCAGTAGATGCAAGCATCAAAGGTACATACCCCAGGAAGTTCACTCATATAGTGGCGAGGCGTGCGAGTTAGGTGCCCAACCTCCGTTTCTTTTCCAGCAGTTCTAGCAACCCAGAAGCTGGATAAGGAAGACATACTCTCAATGCACAGAAAACGAAAATGTTGAAATCCAAATCACAAGTCAAGTGTCAAATAACATCCTATTTCAGTACAGCCTTCCACGTTAAAAAGCACGGCGCATAATAGTAAGAAATCTGCTCCCTCACCACACAGCACTGAGGATCATGACGCGAACGTTGTGAACATCTTGAAGGCCAGGTGGAATCTTTGCTTCGACACAGTGGCTCAGCTCCATCAAGCTCATCAATGGGAATCGCACGCAGTACATCAGCCGCGCTGCCTGATCCATCCGTTCATCTACGTTATAGTTTAACCAGCGGCAGGCAGCGTTAAACACGTCGAGTTCTCTGTAAAGAAAGAATGTGCCAAGGAGATTTATTCATACCATGTATACACATTGTAAAACACAGCTAGCTAGCTCATTAGCCCAGTGCTCTTGTATAATAAAGCAAATGCTGTAAGCACGTCGAATCTCCAGATGTACACTGGTAATTTTATCAGTCATCAACAATAAACTCACAGCTGCACAAGCCCATATACACAAATAAGAAGAAGCGAGAACGCAGCCACATTATAGTTGGTCCCAGCTAACTTGGACCAAGTGTTAAAAAATATGGCCCGTTTTACTCAATGAAAACCTATTACATATTGTTTACAGTTGAGTTCAGAGGCCACCAGTATTTTTTTGTTGATGGCATTCAATCTTACAGACGTAGAAATGTAAGCAAATTAATTTAATTTATTTTTTCTTATTTACACAACAGACAACAAAACGAAAGCAGAATCTTACCCTTTGCAGCCTATGACATCAGATGATAGCAGTTCACAGACATCACTAGTGTCAAGCTGCAGAAACTCGTCTGACTGTGCAACAAGTTCGAAATTTGAAACAAGGTGGTAGAAAGCAGAGTTCTTCTCACGCACATTATTCATGCGCTTTGCTGTCTTGTATAAAATAATTTGTCTCCCAATTGCGCTTGAGCTTGTTTCCAACTGTGAAGAGAGATATTAGCACTGGTCAAAGAGAGTTTTTGGTCAAGAGTTTTGTTATGTATGGGAATTAGGTCTACATTAAGCAGTTCTGTAACAGTCACAAACAGTAATTTTAATAATGAATCGTCTTCGATAAAGATAAGCCTTCAATGTTTAGGTGATCCTAGTATATTGCTTTATGATGACGATAGTAAGAGTACACAGAACATGGGATGAGTAGTGCGCACCACGACTTGCATGTGCACAACACACACAGGCTGCTACTTTTTTTTTTCAAAAATAGACAGGTAGGCAGGATACATTAATGCCTTAGCTCTTATGTATGCATCACTTAACACGACTATTACCATAGAAATATTTCATATTTGTACTGATCTTCTGATTGCTGCATATAAGAAAATGAAGCAGATGGTGTAAAAATCATTTGTGATCACAAAAGAGAATAAAGAAAGAGAAAGAAAGAAAGCATGATAGCTAGCTATCGTAAGAGCTCTGTAACAAGCACATTGATTTTTAAGGTACTTAAGAATTCACTAAAGATCTTTCTTTGAAGAAAAAAACTGTGTACACACTCATTCAAATGTTCCACTTGTGTATATAGCCATTGCTTGCTCAGAGCAATAAGAAAGGGGATATCAATAAATGTTCATGCAGTGAGAGAACTACCAAAGGACGCCACGCAGCTTTCTAAGAAAATTAATGGAGAAAAAGTAATTTGGCTCGCATAGTCTCCATCTAGCTTCCCTGCCACAACTGATAAGACAACAGCAAAATACTGTCTCTTAGAAGCTACATACACTTACGTACAGTTAGTACCAAGCTTTGGATCATGACGGCAGCAAACAAGTCAAAAAAGAAAATTACCAAACAACTCAGAGCAATATAATAAGTGCTAATAGCCTAAAAAGTATAGAGGTTCATGTACACGACCGAGCTAAGACCGAATGGCGACGAAGATGAAGGCACAACAGTCTAAGAGACCAGAGACACAAGAGATGGAAGGAGAGGGCGACTATGTAAACTCAATAGAGTATCGAAGGCGCACTGATTTCGTAGATTTTTACATTTGGCGCCGTCAAGTACTGAGCAAGATGAGGACTACTTTCCACATGGTACAGCGAGACGGCCGACCTATCGGTACGATCTACAGACTCGATGGAGGAGACATCACGTCTGCACAAAGGAGGCGACAAATCCGGTTCTTCTAGAAGCTATAGCTGCCCAAGCTAATGCGACACTGGAAGACATTATCGTTAAAGGTACCGCAAGGATCAATATGGATCTGAAGGAGTTTAGGTTGCTGATTAAGCAAGATCTTTCCACCCCTCCCAGCGTCGCTGCAAATGCTTTTTCTTCAAGGCAGATATTGTCAGACGCACTATAGCACCTGTGGAAGTTCAAAGCCAGCAAGCCAAACGCCAACAAGTATTGCGAGAGCAATTATATAGACACCCCAGGTGCATTTCTGCCTTCGGCGTCGCCGTGATGTTCCCTATAAAGTCCAAGGACGATAACATCGTTGCGGCGCGCCGTATGCTGTACGTGCGAGTGCAAGCGTGCGAGGGTGAGTCGACGATGGTGAGTCAATCTCGCGCGCGCACGGTAGGAAAGCGGGGAGGAAGCGGGCCGTCTTCCGTCGCCCGTAAGGCACCGAGGAGAGGTCAGGAAGGGGGGCATTCTACTCCGGCGGCGGCTGCGTATGGCGCGCAGAGTGCTGATAGCTTCGTGCGCGCTGTGTTCTCACCGATTAGTTCGCGTTGAAGCGAGAGGCAGCATGGAGGTCAATTCGCTCGTAGCCGCCCTTTCTCACTTCAGCGTTTTGACAGCGGGTGTGTGAGGTCGAGTGAGATGTGTTCATGTTTGCTGGTGCGCGCGTGACATCATGCTTGTTAATTTAATTAGTAAGCGAATATTTACAAGTTTATACGGCCGATAAAACTACTATCCTTACTTCCTATCCTTACTACTACTAATTTGTTATCGCAATCGATGCTTCGCCTATCGGGCGAAAGTGCGACGTTTTGAAGTACGTTCGCAGTATGTTGTAGGAGCCGATCTTAAGCAGCTACAGAAGTATTTGACGGCACCTGAAATACATGGCACGACTATTACGACTACGCTTTCGAAAGAAGTATTTGGCGCATGGATATTGACCGCGTGATTAACATGTCGAAATACCTAAGCGGGAATGCCAGAAAATGGTTTGACCATTGTATCGTTGAGCATAAAGAACAGCCTTGGTATGTGTGGAAAAATAAGTATTCTCTTTGCTTTTCAAGGAAAGCGCTCGAGGTGTGGGATAAGGCGCCCATGTATAAGTAGAAAGGGGAAAAAATAACTTTCCGGATTATGTTGAAAAGTGTCGCCTACTTCAGCTAGCAGAACCAAAGCAATGCTTGGAATGGTGAGCGAATATCATTAACCGATACAACTCATGTCACCACGTTCTGTGGACCGTCTGTGGACGACCTTCTGAGTATGCTAAAGGACGTTGTTGTGACAGATTTTTGTAGAGAAGCGAGGGCCACACTCCTGGAAACAGCACAACCTACAATGGCATGGTGCCAACAGAAAGCAGGTGGCAAATTTCTGCGCACTAATCGCCATGACACCACTTCTGGACGAACCCTGCAACGCTTCGAGGATTGTGAAAGATCCTCGAAACTCAAACACAACGTAGTAATGAACAAGAGACCATGCTTCTTATGAAGACAATTGTTTTATATGTTCCCATGGTTGTGAACATTCAAGAAGTATCAGCACTCGTGGACACTGCAGATCATCAGTCAGCCTGGTAAGTGAAAAAAAAATTTATTTCAAAAAGATATTATCGCAGGAAAGTCTATTCTAGTTCATGGCTATGAGGGAACAAGAAGAGATTTTTCAAGTTGGACTGATGCGAAGAATAAGTTCAGGAACCAGGACACCATTGTCAAAATTTGGTACTGTCCGGATTCAACTTTGACTTTATCCTCTCTCGGCCTGACATTAAACGGTTAAAGATAAATATTTCGTGGAACGATATCATAACTACGAAGGAATGCACTGTGAGGAGGGTATAGTTACATGGAGTACTTTGTTGCGGTATAGTTGGATCATACTGAACGAGTAACCTACTGCGAAAAATACACCAAGAAGGGTGAATAGAGAGACAAGCGCTCTGTCCCGTTTTTCTTCCCGCCCTTCTTGATGACTTTTGCGCAATACGCAGTAGCTTAGCTAGGTCGTCTAGCACTCGGGACCCATAGGTCTGCTGTCACCCCCCCCCCCCCCCTCGGGTGTATTCAGGAAGACGAGGATATCGAAAATTCCCGGAGAGAGAGAGGGGGGGGGGTGATGTTTCAGCCCCAGCACAGCCGCCTTGGATACCGCGGCATGCCCCCCCGCCCCCTTCCCCCTTCACTTTCGTTCCCAGAGATCGCGAATGTAGCAGGTATACATGTATTTTCTGCACCAAATAACACAGGGTGCTGCACTGATAACTTGTGATAAGCGCATTTGGTCATCTGCTGTCAGACTGTAAGGCGTGGCAGCCAATACAGATACGGCATCGTGGAAAATATGTCTCACAAGTAACCGAAATATTCTAATAAAGTTTTAATTAGTGATTTTAGAGGCAATATTGCATTTGCAAAATTGAAGCCCGGCCGTCATATGTTGCCCTACAAGAACTTCACAAAAATCGTCGCAGGTACTACGGCGTGCAGTATTTTGGTTGTAGGCAGCCCTGAACCCAAACGAAAATTAAATTGTGTGTCAGTGACGCTGATCTCTCCATTATATTAGAAAACGCCACCTGCTTCCCGGCTGCACGGGCGCCAATGTGATGACAATTACGAGTTCTCTTCATTCTGATCGATAAAGCTGAGGCACCGCCACAAGGTTGGGAACGGAATAGAGCACGCTTCGTGTCGATTCCTGGCGTCACGATGCAAAAAAGAGAAGGCCGCGCTGAAGCCCGTGCCAGCGAAAGCTTGCGCTACTGTTGGTCTGCACTCGCAATGAAGAGGACAGAGAGATCGACGTCACTAGTGCACTACTTCATATTTCTTTCGGTACTGCCATACTGGGTCGCTCGCAGTGCCAAAGTACTGCAGGCTCTAGCAACCAAGACAATTTATTTTACAGAAGAAGTTTTTGTTGAGTTAATAATATGATATTGGGCCCTCAATTCCCGAATTGCAATGTTTCCTTGATAATTGTTAATTAAGCAGTTATTTAAGATATCCTTAATATTTATCTGCCTTATTCTGCACGACACCGAGTTCATAATGGTCACAAAGACACATTACCTCGTACAATATGGGGAAATATCCTGACAAAATTCCCTTTTTTTAAAATAAAATTCCGTGTAGCTGAAACAAGACACTGTTTCTGACATGAAGTCACACAACAACAAAATGATAAAGAGGCGGTTAGCTAGGACTACGAGACGGTGTCTTTATTCGACACCGCGAAACTGATACAAAACTAATATACTAATAATCATGACGGCGGATTTCCCTGCGCCTCCTCGGAGCGAGCGGGAGAGGGAAAGTGAAAGCTTTAAGCAGAACATCTCTCTCGCAGCGCCCGCGACTACAGTCTGTCTAATCGTCATACGCCGCCAAACTCTTCGGCCACACCGAATTTGAAGACGATCCCGAGAATCCCGTTCGCGTCGGTCGACGGCCGCACTGGTGAACTTTGCACCATCGCACTCGAGGCACGCTTGGCCGTAAACGCGAGGGCCGGGCGCGCTCGTTCAGCGCCCACAAGGGGATCTTCTCTTGCTGCTGTATTTGTTCGCCTTCGCAACGCGAACTGAGCGGAAGAAGGACCCAAGAGACACGTCACCAGACTGTATGTTTAGCGATGCCCGCTCTGATTTTTCTTAGCCCGCACAATGCAGCCGACAATTCTGCGGCTTTACACCTCTGGTACATCGGGTACATGAGCAAGGGCTGCTCGTTACCGGAGCATTCTTTACCATTTACGCCTAGTCAAGCCAGAGGAAAGAGGGGGTCTTCAGACATATGACACCTCCTCCCAACTGGCATCTGGCACCTGGCACCCGGGGCCCAGGGCCCTCCGTCCCCTCCCCCCGTCCCCCTGTTACTACGCCACTGGCAGTACGTTACTCATATAGTTACATATGGCCTGACGACATCGCATCCAAGTTCCCAGAGCTTATCTGCGTTGGTAAATACATGCCGCCAACAACGGCACTGGAGGTACCATTTGAGTTGAACACAGCCATAGTACGAAGAAAGTCGTACGCCCTCTGCAGTCACGAAAAAACTTTGGCTATAGCGAGAGCTCTATGGCATGCTCGATTCTGGCATCCTCAGGCCATCGACATCCCCATTTGCATCGCCCATTATTATTGTGCCCCAGGAACATAGTTCTCTCCTACTGTGCACAGATTACCCTTTTTCTTTTATTCCCTTTTCCAATGCCCCGAATAGATTAGATCATAGATGAAACTGGCGGATGTTAATGGTTTTCCAGAATTTATTTGCGTAAAGGATAGTGGCTATTGTTACCCTAGGAAGAAACCCGTTTACGGCATTAGTTACACTTTTTGATGTCTACGAGTTCAACTGGCCG
The DNA here is from genome assembly GCF_023375885.2 of Dermacentor andersoni. Taxonomy (NCBI): domain Eukaryota; kingdom Metazoa; phylum Arthropoda; class Arachnida; order Ixodida; family Ixodidae; genus Dermacentor; species Dermacentor andersoni. The sequence goes on along the minus strand of NC_092814.1, from coordinate 56,861,506 downwards.
CCTTTCGGATAAAAGAACTCTGGAGCGTGTTTTTAGAAGCGAATTATTTTGTCAAACTGTGGTATTCATGGGCATAATCTTCGATGGGAAAACCAAAAGTACCAAAGAAGAAAGTTTGCAGAGGGTTTCACGTCTCGTCAAGCCATATGATCTGCACTTCCTCCGAGTTTTCTTAGGTCTGGTGGGTCATTTCAGAACATTTATCATGGACTACCCAACGAAAACTCGGTGCTTAAGAGCCCTGACACAAAAAGAAGTTCCTTTGGTATAGACTGAAGAGTGCGAACGCTGCTACTTTAACCTCGTTAACATGAATTCCTCCGACCCCGTATTTATATTACCGGATTTTTTACTACCTTTTGAGTTGTGCACCGATGCTTCCCACTACAATATAGGAACTGTCCTCTATCAACATGACATACGGAAGCGCAGTGGAAGGCAGCAGGAAATAATGGTATGTATTCTTATATATTTTCAAAGGCTGAAGTGAACTATACACCACAACTGAAAAAGAGGCACTTGTAGTTGTAACTGCATTAAGCTACTGTAAGAGTTACTTTGAAGGCCTAAATTTCAAGCTTTTTACCGACTACCACGCGCCGACACCCCTTTCAGCTAGCCCAGCCTAAACGAATGGCTGGCTCGGTGGATAAGTCAGATCCAGCAGCTCAGATTTGAACTATCGCATCGCCCGGGACTCAAGCATCAGGACAGTTACGGGCTGTCAAGAGTGTACGTGGCGAGAAAGGAAAGCTCCGAGAGCGTAAACACGACAAGGCTCTGGAAAGGCACACAAAATTTGCAAATGAGAAACTGTCGGATACACGTACCTGAAACGAGCGTGCCATTAATACTCAAACATTACCACAGCAGCCCAGAATTGGGTCATCACGACGGATTCTGGAGGACGGACCGGAAGCTCACCCATAGGTTCACGTGAAAAAAATGAAAACGGACGTCGCCAGGGGATTCAAAACTTGCCACGAATGCCCAAATATACAAAGCAAACCCAGAGGAAATCATATGGTTACGCCAGCATATTCAAACGTCCCCTTTGAAGTGCCACACCTCGACTTTTAATGAGATAAAGAAAGGAAGGGCGAAGGCATTACAAAAACACAGGCTTTTCTCTTGGCAGTAGATTAGTTTACAAGGTTTGTTGCCGCCAAGACTGGAAGAGAGCACACAAACTTCGTTATTGAGCTTCTTGAAAGAGGTATATTCAAGAGCGTAAGGTTGTAATTACTGACAACCGACCTGCTTTCCGAGGTGACAAGCTGCGCATATAGGTGCACAGCAAAGAGGTATAGAGGTTCGTTTCTCTGCTCTATACCACCATGCAGGCCAACTCTCTTGCTGAAAGGGTGACGCGTGACTTGAAGATACTTATAGCACGTTTCCCGGACTTCAAGGACGCTTGGGAATATTCACTCGGAGTGGCCGTTGCCCATAATCGCTCTTATACTGCTATAGGATGCAGTCTATAATTTGAGGCGTTTGATAAAAGCGAATAGTTGGCAGCTGATAAAGAACGGGGCATTGCTGAGAAAGTGTTTCTTCGGGAAACGCCACTATCGGCGGTACAAGGGAATAGGTACCAGTGCACCATGAACAAAAACTTTGACAAACATCATCACTCAAATGTGCCCAATATGAATACCCGGGGACATGGTTCGGGTGCGAAATGGTCTTGACGCGAAGTCCCTGCACTCCGGCCCGTACACTGTGCTTAAAACAGCAAGGAATTCTGAGGACACTGTACTACCGATGATTGAGAGCAAAAACAGAAGAGGCTGCAGTAGGAAATATCCTTCCATACCATTCCAAGAGAGACGAAGGCAGAAGGTTGGGATGATATAAAAATTCACGCATATACGTATATGACCGAGCTAGCGTCGACGAAGATGGCAAGACAGCTTGTCTAGGAGGACAGAGACAGAAGAGACAAGGGTGAGAGGGCGACTATGTAGCCTCAATAAAGTATCAAAGGCGCACTGTTTTTGTAGATTTCTACGAGATAAATGGAGAGGTTTCTCCCTATATACCAAGAAGGGCTCAGAAAAGGTGTCTGGATTTTTTACACTCCCGCCCTTAATTATCCTCATGCGGTGTCAACATTGTGCATAAAATTGACTGGGTGTGACATTATTAGTAAAACTGCATGGTAATACAAGGACAAAGAGTAAGGATCACAGTGCACAAATTACTTTTCCTTGTCTCAAAAATATGTAGTTTAGTTAATCATTTTGCACCAGCGAGACCTGCGGCAACTTTCGGTTGGGTGTGCGATTTCAGTGGATTCTCCTCTTGGTTTTAGAGAAAATCTTTCTATTCTGCTGCTCTCCTCGAGAAGAACTTGGTAACTCCATGCACATAAAATGTTTCACGCAAGAGAGCACTTACCTCAATGCACTGATGAATGATATCTGGCATTTGAAGTTTGCAGGCAGCATGAAATATATCTGCTACATTGCTGCAAGACAATTCCAGCTTTCCAGATTTCATATACTCCAGGAGATCTTTAAACGTCCGGCCCCTCACTCCAGAGACGACTACCTGCATGAAAGAACGTACACTGGGTGTTTCACGAAATGCGGTCGAAATTTCAGGAAAATAGGAAAGATGAGATAATTACATTATTTACTCCGAATTGCTTTTATTGCAGGATGATACATTTGAAAATAACTCTACGTAGTAAATAAACAAGTAGTTATGTAAATTAACCTAATTAACTTTTCCACTAAAAAAGCTGCGCGATTGATCCTAATGGAAGACTTGAAGCGCGCTATCCGAGGAGTTTGTAACCGTTTCCAGAAATGCAAGAAATTAACGCTGCTAATTTTCACAACGTAATGAATTCTAGCCAATTTCACGCACAAAAGTGAACAGCCGACGAGCGCAACTGTGACGACCATAGTAGACGTCCATGAGTGACGTGACTGCTTGCGTGTCACCGTTTGGCGACCATGAAGCGATCGAGATTGTGGCTTGGTAAAGGACGCTCGTTTGATACTCGCCCACTTATGAGAAGCCACAATCAATCACGTCGCTCACTGGCGTCTACTATGGGCGTCACCGTTGCGCTCTTTGGCTGTTACGCTTCGCATTTTTGTACGAAATTGGCGGGAATCCATCACGCTGTAAAATTTAACAGCGTCAACTTCTCGCATTTTTTGAACCGGGGATGGTGCGCTTGAAGTCTTCCATTGGGATCAATCGTATCGCTCTGTTAGTTCTAATAATTATTCTAATTTGCATAGTTACTTGTATAATTACTACATTCAGTAATTTTCTAATGTATGACTCTGTCGTAAAGGCAATCCAGAGTAAATTATTCAAGTCTCTCTACTTCCCTATATTTAAGGAATTTCGAATGCATGTCGTGAAACACCCGGTATAAACTGAACTGCTTTCAGTACGAGTCAAGTGAAATGAAGCAACTAAAAAATGTTGTTTTCAGTCTTTCTGCTACGGTATTGTTGTTTAAAATCGTTGCAAATTAAACATGCAAGTACTGTAGTACAACTTTAGTCTAAAGGTATACACATAAAAAAACATACCCGTTTCTTTTTTGACTTTACGTCCTTGAAAGTATCTTGAAAGAAGGGGCTGGACTGCATTAAAACACCCTTGCTGAAAGAAACCACTTCATCTTCAAGTATCATTTCGACCAGGTCTCCATCTGCTGGAGATGAGCTTGTGGCCATCGTTGTCATGGTCTGTAAAACAGAGCTGACAACTGTCACAAACAAGAGCAGATGGGAAGAGGTACCAGATGTCATGACAGTAATTTTCTATTGTACCACTCTTTGGTGTGTGTGTATATATATATATACTACCAGTATTGTATAAAATCTTCACCAAGATAATTCATTCCGTGCTTGGAAGAATTACTCAAGCTATTAAATTGGGACGGCTTAGGAGTAAGGATAAATGGCGAATATCTCAGCAACGTTCGGTTTGCAGTGTTCCTGTTCAGCAACACTGGGGACGAGTTACAACAAATGATTGAGGACCTTAACAGAGAGAGTGTAAGAGTGGGGTTGAAGATTAATATGCAGAAAACAAAGATAGCGATCAGTAGCCTGGAAAGGGAACAAGAGTTCAGGTTCGCTAGTGAGCCTCTAGAGTCTGCAAAGGAATACGTTTACCTAGGTCAATTACTCACAGGAGACCCTGATCATGAGAAGGAAATTTACAGAAGAATAAAATTGGGTTGGAGTGCATACGGCAGACATACTCGGATACTTACTGGAAGCTTACCATTACCACTAAAAAGAAAGGTGTATAATCAATGCATTATACTGGTGCTGACATGTTGGGCAGAAACTTGGACACTGACAAAGAAGCTCGAAAACAAGTTAAGGACCGCTCAAAGAGCGATGGAACGAAGAATCGTTAAGAGACAGGAAGAGTGCGGCGAGGATCAGAGAGCAAACGGGCATAGCTGATATTCTAATTGACATTAAGAGAAAGGAATGGAGCTGGGCAGGTCATGTAATGCGCAGGTTAGATAACCGGTGGACCATTAGGGTTACAGAATGGGTGCCAAGAGAAGGGAAACGCAGTCGAGGACGGCAAAAAACTAGGTGGGATGATGAAATTAAGAAATTCGCAGGCGCAAGTTGGAATAGGTTGGCGCAGCACAGGGGTGATCGGTGATCGGAGAGGCCTTCGTCCTGCAGTGGACTTAAAATAGGTTGGCGATGATGGTGATTCAAAAAGGACCATTCTGCATTTCATTAAGGATATCAAGTGGATGAAACGCTTGCATTTTAATTTTTTTTTGCCATATACAGATTCAGCATAGAAGTTCATCAGAGAGAGAAAGGGGGAAATCAAAGGAAGGAAGATAGGTTTAATGAGAGGTAAGGCAGAGATTTGGCTGGGAAGTGTGGCTGTGCATGGCCTGCTGCTCCACACTGGCGTGAAGACGGGGAGACAGGGGATGAGGGTTGGTGATGAAATAATACAATGAGCTAAGCATCTGCTGTCCGATGCCAGTCATAGATGCGCTGTATCACCGGCAAGTTCACAGGAACAATACTACACAAGTACAAACTATATAAAAGGGTGTAGATGCACAATATCTCGCACAGACTCAAAAACAGCTTCTAATATGTTTAAGCTGCACTCAGAGGCCGGTACAGTTCATTAACAGTGGTAGAACAAGGAATGTTGCTGATGTACCGCTCAAAGTTTACGTGCGCAAAATATGCGCGTGCTACTCCAGTGTTCATTTTTAAATTAAGCTCCATGCAGCTCACAGAGTGACACCCAGCCCTTTAGTAATGTTTTTTTTTTCTTTAATGCTGAAGGTTCGGTCGTGAACTCCACAAAAAAGTGAAGCGATGGAGCGACAACTTAAGGTACAGCCACTATCACAGAACACTCAGACAAAAAAAAAAAAAAAAAAAGAGATGACCAGTTGAACTGGTTTATTCTTCAATTCCCAGTTCGCGCCAGCTCATTCTTGATCATGTCTCAAAGTATTAACTAGAAACAACAATGGTTAGGACAACATTCAAGTTAAGTGCAATAGAACATTTCGTCGAGAGCGAACAGTGCAAATGCGATCTGCTCTATTTTGCGAAGCTATGAGGCGCGAACCTAACACTAACTTAGCGACTAAGCAAAATGAATTCTGAGCAAGTGAGAGAAACACAACACAGTCAGCCATAATTGCAGCCCAACAGGCATCAGCAGGAACCGAATATTTGCACTGCGGCACACATTTGCCATCTCAACCTGATCTACGCCTTCCACATACATTCATATTTTCGCATTCCAATCAAAACAGCCTAGGTTGTAAAAGCAGCTTACCGAGAAAAAGCGGTACACGATGAATTGCATGGTTACGTTAGCAATTTAAAATCCGAATCGCTGCAAGGAACCAAGCTTACCTTACACGCCTGGAGTGTTCTTGCGAAGTACGCGCACTATTTCCGCGCACAGCTCGCTCGCGCATCTTATGCAAGCCACGCGGATGTCAGGCAAAATAGAAACATGCGAAATCCGAAGCTCATCGAGAAAGAAAAAGAAGCGGATGATCAGCATCGCAGAAAACCTCCACTTGGCAAACAGCGTTATTTTAAAAATCGCGCTTGGAAAGTCAATGTGCATAGTGGCCAACATGCCTTACGACAATGTAAACAATAATTTTACTTGACTGGAAGATTACGTACAGGGGTCTGATGCCAAGTTAAAATAAAAGGAAATAAAATAATGTGAAATAGAGCTTCGCTCTTCAACAACAAGAGAGAAAACATGTTTTTTATTTTTTATTTTGTCATTTCGTTAGCGGCAGCGCCGGAAATAACTTCCTGGCGGAAACATTCACGCGCCCTCTCGCTGCGGCAAGCCGCCGGACGAAAGCTCAGCGGCACGGCAGCGGATGCTGCTGACCAATGAATCGTTTTGGTATGGAAATGACGCTCCTTGTTTTCTGTTCTGGCGAAGTGTTCCTGCTATGCGATTGCTGCTAAGTGTCATACCACCATGACCAAGTGGACGCCTGTGCCGGATAAAGCAAAATATGGAGTTGGTAAGGCTGCTGGCTTTAAACATCCTCTCTTTCGCCTAAACCGCCCTGACAGTTAGCCTTGGCACCGTCGACGGCGTCTGCAAGTTATTTGACACTCGTGAATGTGTAATTGATACATCCAGCCCGTCGGGCGCGTCCCGTGCTCGCGCGTACATGTAAATTTTGTCCCAAATGAGTCACCGCAGTCGAAGCTGTACTTTAATTTGCGCGCGGCAACAGGTAGTTTGGTCTCATACTCAACATAGTTTACCAAGCGAGAACTTTCTTCATCAAATGAAACTCGGCGCTTCTTTCGTAACACGTGGTTATCTGTATACACGAAATAAAATTTCGATGATTCAGATGGTCCTTACAGCGTCTTGGGTGTAGTCGAGTCTCCGCGATCTTAAGGATGAGTAAGTGTGTGATGCTAGCCTCAGTAATCAAGCGTGTACTTTTTCACTTCCTTGCATACAGCAATCGCCAACTTCACAGAAGAAGGGGTCCACAGGCTTCGGTTAAACGTCGGCGATTCAGTGTACATCTACGAGGAACTTGAAGGTATACACAAACTGGAATTTTTTGTTGACCTCTGTCCCCGTGTACTCTTCAGAGATGTATGGTTTTACATATGCAGCAGTTTGGCGTTTGCATGTGTTGTCAGTCGCTAATTATTTGCTTGTTTCTGAAGGTGTGATGCTGGCTGAATGGGTTCCACCTAATCTCTCACAATATGATGTGCCTTTTGCATATATTGCAGCATAAATTCGTTTGGTCTGGCTGCCCATCACTTTATGAAGGAGCTTTACAAAGCATGAAACTTTGCTTCCTTTTCTTACTTCTACCATTTAGACTGGTACTATGGCTGCTGCAGCAACAGCAAAACAAAAAAAGGAATATTTCCGAAAGCTTACATTGCCGTCAAGGAGTCCATCATTGACAAGACTGGGTATCTTACTTTCAACCTTTAAGTTTTGCTGTCTTTTTCAGATCTAACGTTCTTAAATTTCCTCCTAGCCCCCATGAAGTGGTCATTCCTAAGGAGCCGTCCATCATCAAGGAGATTACGGCTGTTCTTCGGGAATGGGGTCCCATTTGGAAACAGCTGTACCTCGTAGGTTTTTTCTTTGTTGCCATATGTGGGTAGTTTAAAACGAACTTGTCATTGAGTATCGTACTTCTACTGAACACGAGTATTGCTGTTGCTGTAATTATCAATAATATTTTTTCATAAACGGGCACTATGTGTACTTGATCTTTTTCAGACGAACAGAGCAGAATTTGATTCTGTTCGGAACATGATGTATGAGTTGATGGACTCCAGAAGAAAAATTATGTCTGGAACTCTGCCAGTGGTGTGTGCCTCCTTTTAGTTGTTTTAGCCTTCCTTTGTAACATTTTTTGCTCTGCGATGTTTGTCTGTTATTGCAAGCGCCACTTAAATACCTGTAAATGCACCTGTAAATGCTGGAACTATTTTAACACGCCAACATAAATATATATTGCACAGATTGACCAGTACGTTGCACATATATGTCAAATCCACTCATGACCCCACAGCTTGTATGTAATAGTAAGTTCTGCTTACAAACGTGAATAATAGATCAGTCTCTCCATCCAAAGTTTAGCAGTTTAGCATTTATTGTAAATAATAAGGAAGAAAAACGAAGGAAGACACCATGGGATTTGTAACTGTCTTCTTTTTTCACTGTACACCTGAACTGTCCGCTGCCTTGGAAAACGTACAAGATGGCAGACGTAACTGGCGCAAGGAACAGGAAAGCTGCAGTGAAATAGTTTTATAGAAAAGAAAATGAAAGCACACAAAGAACCAATACAGGCGCGTAACTATACATACTTGGGCAACATTGTGCTCAGCAGGTTGCTTGAAAATTTTTTATATGGAGGCAAGCATGTACAAATGCATTGACATATTACTGTATACATGCGACCATAATTTGTTCTGCTGTGCAATAAATATTTAGGCATGGTATTGTTTGACTTTTGTTCTTTTGTCATTATTAAGCTTTCCTATTGAATAACCATTACCTGTCAATGGCCTCATGTAAGCTTATTCTGTGATCATCAGTCTTGTTGCAGCCACTGTGATAGCTAGTGCCTCCAATGGATAATTGCAAATTCTTATGATAATTGCATTGTGTGTTTGTTGCTGGTTGTGTACATTTCATGCTCGTTCTACATGTTATGTGTATCAAATTTTATTTCTATGTATCACACCATTTAATATACTGCGTGATTATTTTTGACATAACCACCACAGTGGCTCAGTGGACGGTGTTCTGCTGCAGGAGGTCACAAATTTGATTTTTGACTGTGGCAGCCACATTCCGCTGGAGGTTGAAAACAAAAACACTGATGTACTAGGTTTAGGGGCACACTAAAAACCCCATTCTGAAATTAATCTGGAGCTCCCTACTTATTACAGACTAAAGTTTAGCTTTGGGACTTAAACTCCAACATATTTTATTTTTGGTAGGTGAATGCAACTGCAGCGCAAAAAATTTGCAGAAATGTGCTAGAAAGCTGTAATCATAACAAGATTGTTTTTTTACCTTCAGGATGAGCTGAGAGAATTGAAGCAAAAGGTCACTGCAAAGATTGAAATGGGCAATGCGTAAGTTGGCAAGGGCACCTTGTAATACTTCATAGCAGCTACACATCTGTATTGGCATTCCTTTACTAATGCTTGCCATGACCACTTGCAGGATCCTTGACCTTGATTTGGTTGTTCGGCACAGCAGCGGCAATATCCTGAACCCAGACGTCACTAGTACCATTGACCTGTACCGTGCACATGTGGACGCCACAAAAAGGATCAAGCAGATGTCCTTGGTAAAGAACGAACTGATATCATTGGTGTCCTTAAACGCTGAAGGAGCATGCATATTATTGTGCAGTCATTCATCACCAATTTCTTTCCATTATGGCTTGTTCGTATTCATTTTGGAGTGCCTATTAAATTTTTTTACAGCATAACATCTCTTTTTCTAAAAGATGCCTAATTTGCTATTTCACTCCCTTTATGGGCTTCAAGCTTATTGTTAGATTAAAAATATTTTTTCTTTCAAATATTTTTTGTATTTGTTTAACATGCTTTGGAATAGTGTGTTTTGTTCCTTTGATAAATGGATTATCATTCGACTAATGGGCACAGCACAAGACCAACAAGGATGGAGAAATGAATGGCTCACATGGGTGACTGTGTTCATAACTTATTTTGCTGCCCTTTTCTCTTTACACTATTATCATTACTCATGTTTGTGTGAAATGCGAAAACATCCGTGTACTTAGATTTAAGTGCACGTTAGAGAACCCCAGGTGGTCGAAATTTTCGGAGTCCTCCACTATGGCGTGCCTCATAATAAGAAAATGGTTTTGGCACGTAAAACTCCATAATTAAAAAAAAAAGGCTCATGTTTGTAGCCAACTAACATGTCTTTTGAGTTGTTAAATGTAATTTATGCAAATATGAACACTGCAAACTATAGTTACATAGGAGTTTGATGTGTAACTCACGGCAGCACCTTGTAGAAAAAGGCTACAAGGTTCTCCCATAAGTTACTTATTATAAAAATATTAGCTGTCAGCAACTTGGAGCAGTAGTATCATTTCATAACAACGTTGCAACAAAGTCTCTGGTAAGTCAGCAGAATTAACAGGTTCTTCTTTTCAACAGAATAAATGGTAAACAGCTTGTACTGATGTCATCGTTACTACTTGCTGGTGAACCAACAAGTCATAAGGTTCAATGAACATGAATGAGCATTTGTTTCTGTCTTTTACTTTTTCCCTGCTATTTGCACGTGCTGTCTTCATTTCACTGAGCCACAGAGTTGAAGACAAAACACACTTGTGCACTTTTTGTGCATGTGCGACTGTCATTTTGCCAGTCAGTAAACAAGGGCACTGCATTCTCGGTGTTGACCTTACTGACAGAATGCCCACTGCTTCCAACGCAGCCTATGTTCATTTCCTTACATTGCTGATAGCTTGCCTTTATTTTGGTCTCCAGAACTTTATGTATAGCCTGTTTTTCTTTATTCTTACATTGGGTGAATTTTTAAAGCAATTGCCTGTTGCATGCATACCAATTGTGAAAGCCTCCACCACTGCTGGAAGTTTCACACTGTGAAAGCTCTTGTACCATGATGGCGTGGTCTATCCTCAAAGCAAATATTGGTCACAGTGTGGCAATTTTGTAGCATGGGATCATTCCAGCAGACATCTCTGCTGTGCTGAAGGAGGCTCGCTGTTTTGCGAGCATTTCTCGAGCATAGATTTCAGACATAAAGTGGCGGTGGTGGGAAGCCACAGTGTGGAAGATGCATCTGGGAGCGACATGTGCATATGCCCCATGCAGGAAGTAGCCAGGGTTGCACCAAATTTTGGCCACAGTTCGTTCGGCGCGGTGGCTACAGAAGGAATCTTCGTTGCTCAAAGAAGTTATAGAAGAAAAAGTTGTTCAGTTCTACAAGTGCAGCTAGGTTGCATGGACATGTGTATACAACTTGCAGAGGCCTGTTTCGCTTTTTGACCTAGCACCAGTTTTCTCTTACAGGATTTAGGCCATATTGTTATATTCCAAGTTGACGTGCATCGTTCACTAAGGCTCTTCTATCTTGTAAAATTCTTGTCACGTGATTGTGTATCAAGGTGTCTGTCATGAAAATTTCACTCCACCTGCCACATTTCACACTATACGCTCAATACATGCCGTGATAGAAATATGTTCTTGGTAATGTGGCAATGCCATGTGTAACACCATATCCCAGCTTCCCAAACCTGATAAGAGCTTCTCAGCTGGCTGAGTGAAAAAAAAATGTTGGTTGGCTTTGAGTTAGACAAATTGATTAGAAGCAACCTCAGTGCTTTTAAATGTGTAAATGACAGTTTAGGTAATAATATTAACAGTGGAAATGGCCAAAATGCTTGCCTTTCAGAATAAAAATTTGGTTAGTCGTACCTGATATCAACTCTGACAATTTAAGCATGTACACTAAATTGAGTAATTATTAGTAAACTTTAGGTAATTAGCCAAGTAACCATCACAGTGCATCTTTCAAGTTGTGCATCTGTGCATATAGCCCAGGTGTGAAGAGAGAATTGTGCTCTGTCATGAGGTTGTATTTGAGACAAGCATCTGAAGCGCAAAAGGAAGGGACAGCCTGTGTAAGAACTAGGGTTATGTGAATAGTAATTTCTGAAACTGAATTGAAAACGAATTGAATGTAGAATATTTTTTTATTTGTTTTTGAACAATAAGCACTTTTTTCCCCATCATTATGAAGCAATGTTAACAACACAGTGTTCACTACATTCACAAGTTTCTTTCATTGCAGGGCACATTATAAAGCACACGTCATCATAAGCTTGAATATAGCATTGTGGACAAATAATGAGGTTTCTTTGGAGCATGTGTGGACATTCATTATGAGAATGAAGTTTAAAAAGGCAGTTTTGTCAACTTATCTCTGTGTATACCTTTGAGTCTAGAACAAGAATGTGTGTTGACTGCAGCAATGGCAGAGCAAGAAAAACATTTATTCTCTAGTTAGAATTATTGCTGCAGATGGTGCCACTGTCAACTGATGTTGCAATGGAGCATATTTAGTGTCAATCCCAAGAGAACACACATTTGCAGCATTGATGAATAGCAAACAATAATCATAGAATGTTATGCCTGAGCGAGATTAAGCAGGGATGATTGCAGTTTAGCTGGGAGTCTGGAGCAACATAGTGTGCTCACATAACTTCCCTTTATTTGTTTACTGTGGCAGGGGTGAAATTTGCTTCATCTTGCTTCAGTTTCACAATTGGCCATGCACTGCTGGCAATGTGATTCAAAACCTATTAGAAAAATATTCTAATTTCCTAATAGTGACTGTTCGATTCGAGGACCAAATCGCATAGGGTAATATTCGAATTGTTAATAAGAAGTTTCGAATATTCGCACACCCATGATAATAATGCATAACTTGAGGCAAAGCGAAAAAAAACATGAGGAAAACAAAAGGGAACGAAGACACATCGCTTGTGTTGTCCTCATGTTTTTTTGCACTTTGCCTCAAGTTATGCAGTACCAACTAGCCTACCAGTTTGTTGTCTTGAATAATAATGCACTTTCCTGTGGTTAGTAGTTTCTAAGTGATGCATCACTTCAGCACTTTTGAAACCTTTTGTAACACAATATTTCAACAATATCTTGAGTCATATGACTGGTTTACTTTAAATTAAGTAAGGGTTTAAACCATACCTTGTTTGCTTGTCATGTGCGAGTCTGACCAGCCTGGGCAAATGTCTTGTGCTGGCTCACACTTTTTTAAAATTCCTTTTTGTACCAGACGCAGCTAGACATTGGGTCTCCCAAGGCATCAAGCCATTACTGCCACAATCTGTTTGTTGTTGTGAAAAACTTTGTCTGCCGCATTGGAGATGACGCAGATCTTCTCATGACTCTCTATGATGCCAAAGAACAGAAGTTCATCAGGTCTGGTCATCACACTGCCTACTTAAAAATTAATGCATTCAGCACTGATCTTTTTTCTTAGATGTCTACTGGATGTTTTTCTTTCAGTGAGAACTATTATGTACAGTGGGCCAAATGTGGTCTTATTAAAGACTTGGACCAGCTCAACAACTTAAGGGTGCTGTTCACTGTAAGTCTATGATTGCTTATGCTGCTTATTCCTCCATATAGGGTATGTGCAGGCATATTACCTTTTATTTACATTTTTTCTGTTTTAGGATTTGGGCAGTCGAGATTTGAGTCGAGAACGAGTCAACTTCATCTGTCAAATCATTCGCATTGGTAAGGCACCCCAAGTCACATATATAATGGGTGATGCCCCTTTGCATCATCACCTATTGCACTTGCTGTCATTCAGATACTCTATTAAAAAAAAAATCTTTACAAAGGTGCCATGGAGCTAAAGGAAAATGATCACAAAAGGTCAACATTATATTCAAAGAAGGCATGTGAATCTGAAGGCATGCGTCGACCATTTGGCGTTGCCGGTGAGTTGCGTTCTAATAATTCAGCAGGTGTTGCTTAATTTGGTGCACTCAAACAAAAGTTTGTATATTTCCATTGTCAAATGGGACAAAAATGCCTGTGCATTGCACCTATATAGCGCTTTACTTTGAACACTTTCCTTCACAAGCATGTTTCATGTTTCAGCCATGGACATTACTGACATCATCAGTGGGAAGATTGATAGTGATGAAGAGAAGCAGCATTTTGTCCCCTACATTCAGTAAGTACAGCACATAAGCAAAGTCTATTCCCACATTAAAAATAAGGAAATGCCTTAAATAACATTACAAAAACATGTCTTCATGGTAGTATACCTTCATGAGAGGGACACATAGCGATATGTTGGCATGAGATGTAATAACCTTGTCTGCAATTACATTGTATTGATCAAATCGCCTGGATCACTCATGAGCTACTAAAGTAAGGTTGTGTAAGGGATAACTTTTTTACATCTGATTATTATTTGTTATTACTTATTCTGTTAATATTACTTATTCTTCTGCTTATGCCACCACAAAAGCAGTAGCATCTTCAAAACAATTCTCATGTTAAATCCATATAAGCAGATTGTGAACTTTGATACCATTTTCAGACTACTAATGCCATACTTTGTAGTAATGCATCTGAAAGTCAATAAATTGCCTGCTCATGAGTAGGATACAATGTGCATTTTTCTTTGTTGCTCTTGGTTAGAAGTGTAGGTTTTAAAAGCCTAGAGATGTCAGAAATGTGACATGAGCGTGTTAATAATGACAGTTGTACACTGCTTTTAAAACTCTGCTGCCTATTTCATTGAAGTGTGCACCCCTGAAATATGAGTCAGCTGCACTGAATGGAGCTGCAAGCATGCCCAAAACTTAAGAACAACGCACAATCATGTTGGTAGCACTTAGATCCATACATGTGATGCACTTGCTACAGTGAATTGTAGAGTTTTTAGAAGCCTCCTAACATAATAAAAGAAAGCTTGTTGGGTAAAGACTTGCGGTGCATGCCAAACATGTTCACTTAACGATCTTAATAGCAAGTTTCTTTGGGAAGAAAACCTTGCATAGAACAGGTTTCTGTGATGTATTGTGTTAGCAGGCATATTTTTTTTAGCTTGCAGTAGAGTTTCTTTGATGGAGGTCTATTTTGTTCTTTCTGTCTTTGCTGAAGGGAAAGTGGTAATGTGGTAATCTATTATTTTCTTGCGGTTAGGCTAATTTGAGAGCTAGAAATACCTGTTATGTAACTCAAAGTGGCTCCTCATTCATTTTCATGGTGTGTGCAGACTTTGTATTATGTGCCAATGCACATGCAGTAGGTTGTGCTGTTGGTAGGACTGTATCATGCTTATTATGTACTATGTAATATGTATTTAGATCTCTGGCTTGCCAGCACCAACTGTCACAACAGAGTATGTGATATTGCTTAAGTGTTGATCACCAACGTCATGAAAGAAGTGTAATGAAGATGTAGTGGTGCCATCAACAGTGAGATGCATGGCTTTAGGCAACAGGACTGTCACTCTCATTGTTCTGAGTGTACAGTTGAGCATGGTTAGTGTAATACTGGCACATTGCACCAGAAGGAAATATAAAAACAAACTGGGTGCACTTATAGACCATTATTGCCTGTGAATAGTAACAGCTCTGAATGGTGGAAAGAAAGTGCAATAAATTGCTTCAATTTTATGGTGAATAGCATGCATCTTTGGTGCTCAGACATGCAATGCACTGGTACAGGGAGGGATAGGAAGCATTTTTGGCACCTCAAAGCTTGTTGTTTGCATCCAGTAGTTGGGGCTGCGTGATCACCTTTGAGCTTTCTGGGGGGCCCTGGCAGGTGCGGAGAGCGAGACTTCTTGGACACAGCCATCAAAAAGGCCTTGGCAGCCAAAGAGGTGACCCAGAAAGAACATAAAGGCCAGGGTCTTTGGATCTGCCTCAAGTTGCTGCATGGTGACAGCAAGCAAGTGCGTGAAGAGAACCCGCACCTTGTTTCTGGGACCACAGCTGTGGCACGCAAGATGGGATTCCCGGAAGTCATCCTGCCTGGTGATGTTCTTGATCCACTATTTTGGTGCCAACATCAACTGTTGACCACTTAATGAGATCTGTGACATAATGAAGGAAGGGGTACATTTAGCAATGGTTAACTTTTTGTAGTAGAGGCCACCTATTTTGAACTGGCATACCTCAAAATGTTGATGTTTAACAGTAGGTATATATCCCCTTGCCAAACCAGTATTAAAAATACGGCTTGTCATGCAAATAGTTATGTGCTAGCTTCTGTATTTGTCATTCATAAGGTTCAAAGCTGCACCATCCATAAACATGCGGTATGTTGTAAAAGGAAGTGACACTATGTCATTCTTGACTGGCTTTCATAGGTTCAGTTGATGGTGAATTGCACTCGTTTATTTGAAGCAGCATTTCTTTTTTGTTGTTACACTGTGTATGAATCATGTGCACTATTTCTCTGGAGTGAGTCTGCATGTTTCTTATGATCCTTGAAATCAACTTGTGTTGTGCTGGGTTGCTCTCTCATGCTTTTGTAGTCTGGGTGCAGGATTAGTTGGAAACTCAAGGGCATGTTTTGTTGGCTTCACTTACTGAGGGAGGGGGGGGGGGGGGGCAATGAGGGTGTCTAACTTTATTGCATTGTGCAACACTATTTTTTTTTCTGCCTCTTGAGGGCTTGAATAGCAAGTTAAGGCCTACTGGTGGCAGAGCTAACCGCAGTGATATTAAATTACCCAGATGCCTTAATAATCTCTCTCTGAATCCGCCAGTGACATGTGGGCACAGAAGAGACGAGAAATGTTCATGTTTGTTTTCTCTGCTGTATTATGATAGCTTTGTTGTTAATGGTTGCTTTTAACTGGAGAATTTTTGTTAGTATTCTTTGTTTACTGTATGGGTTGCATCCAGTGCCTGTTTTTAAATTTGTTACATTTTGTACAAACATTTATTTCATTACTAAATTCACACAGAAGGAAAAATGTTCTGAGGCAAAAACCAAATAATAGCAGTGCTTCTGCTCAGAGCACTGGTTTCATTATGATATTCTTACCTTTTGTACTACACGGCTGTGTTATCAGGGACTCTTATCAGACATCAGTGTCATCACATTCTTTGGATAGCCATAGCAGTACAAAGGCTTGGGCATCAAATTGGTGACAGGAAGTGTGAATCAGAGCCTTTTATCACATTTTGAGTTATCTGCTTGTGTGTCACTGATGATGATGGTCAAATGACTTCACAAATAAGTGAGTTGTTTAGCCAGTTTATAGTTTCTAGAAATGGCAAAGCATGACAGAGGTCTTCTGACTCATCTACTTACAATATGTACACAGATGCCAATCAGACTCAAAGCATTGTGGTTAAAGGTAGCTTGTGAGCAACAAGTAAGCATATAATATTGGGAAACTTTTCTTCTTTTGAGCTATACTGAGCCAACATATGCATGCACTAATACTGTGTGTAAACTTCTCATCAGTATTGTGATTAGTCTAAAATGGTTATTTTTCTTGCAGAAGAATGCCTAAGCCCTTTGAGATAGAAAATATTGTCCTGAAGCGGCCATGTCCTATGCAGAAAGCTGGGAATGTGTACAGTGGAATAAGTGAAAATATTTATGTTGTAAAAGATTAAAAAGAAAAGTCTAATGGTATATTGGCATGATGCTGTGTGTTAGTAGCATCTTGAAATGAGACTCATCATGTGACAATAATCTTTGTGTGAGGAGCTCTACCAGATTTATAGAGCAGGAGCTGAAGGATACAAGCATCTCAGTCACATTTTATTCCTTGTCTATGACAGCTGCATTGTTATTTTCTTATTAAAGTACTGCTTGTAGAGGGCGTGCTCAAAGTAATTGAGATATGGCTGCCATGGTGATGGATATGGCTGCCAGATATGGCGATGTCATGCAGCAACTAGCCTGTTGTGTACAAACCGGGAAAGGCATTGAAGTGAACTGTAAATAAGCTGTTGTAATGTGTAGAGAGATTTCCTTTCCAGAAGGTTCTCCGCTGCACATGCCATCTTGTCTTGTGGAGATAACAGCAATAGTTTTTTGTCTCTGTGGCATTATGCCTTTCACTGAAGCTTGCTTGTGGCATTGTGAATATTTTCTTTGGCCTGTAGAAGAAAAAGTTAATTTTCTTTGCATGGCTTTGTTTCTATAGCTTTTGCTTTTATATTATTACAGGTGATGTACGGAATGACCTGTACTTGACACTCGTCCAGGCCGAATTCTCTAAAGGTACCAAGACCTCAGACAGAAATATTGAGGTCACAGTGAAAGTGTGCAATGACAAAGGATCTGTCATTCCTGTAAGAATAAGTATTGATTCTGTGAACCTTTTGTGTTACAAAAATCTTTTGTGCTGCATTTATATTAGTGTGTTGTACCTTCTGTTTTGTTCCATAGCCATTATGGTTTCATTTCTTTTAGTGTTACATGTCCAACAGCAAGTAAGTATACAACAGAACACGTTACTTGCCAGTCTGGCAAACTGGTATGTTCATTATCTTGAACACTGTCATAGTTCCATAGGTGAGGAACCATAGATGAAACAATGAGCGAATACCTTGTGATAGAAGTTAGTTACATGCACATTCCTAATAGAGGTACTAGTAATTTTGAGACTCCTATCATTTTGTGGTGTGATCATCATAGAGTCTTGTTTATTTTGTACAGTGTACGTGAAGTCAGTGTGTCATCCATTCTCTCTCTCAGAAAGGAGATATGCTTCAGAACAGTGCTTCATAATATGAATGTTTATTTGTATGTTTATTCTTTCACGGCCGCTCGATGCAAAGCAAGGTGCGGCCAGCTACGTCGCGCCGCGGACAATAGGCGGGAGCGTCTTGGCCGAGTTTACAGTTGCGACCGCTTTTCTTGGTGAGGGTGCCACCGGTCGGGGATGCTTTCGCGTCTTCGCGCCGGGGCAAGCGGGCGTTGGTTCTCGCGTCAGAACGTGTTTGCCTCGTGCTCTATGTACTAATCTCGTGCTTTTTCGCGTGCGTGTGTGTGAGCAAGTTGGTTCGCGTCAGAACGTGTTTGCCTCGTGCGATATGCATTAATCTCGTGCTTTTTCACGTGCGTGTGTGTGAGCAAGTCGGTTCGCGTCAGAACGTGTTTGCCTCGTGCGGTATGCATTAATCTCGTGCTTTTTCGCGTGCGTGTGTCTGAGCAAGTTTGCCTGTGCTTGTTGTGCTTTGTTAAGGCTCTTCGGTGTGCGTGTGTGCTGTAGCCAGCCTCGTTCATGTGGCGCGGTGCCGCGCAACTGTTGTGTGCCACTCTGCGACACAAATGCCAAAAAGGACCCGACTGTGAAACATCACGAATTCCCATGCGACTCGGAGCGTCGAGAAGCGTGGCTAAAAAATATCTCTCGCCAAGGAGTGAAAAGGAAGCAAGTGGGAACTGAGCGATAGATCTCTGTTAGGTTCCCTGCACTTTACAGAAAGTGACTATAAAACGAACACAGAACTTAGGCTCCTGCTTCCGAATGCGGTACCGACCGTGTTTTGCAAATATTCACAGTACCTGTCAAAAGAGAATGTGCAGCCCAAAAAACGCCATCAAGGAAACTTTACTGATCACACAGTAGTTGAGGCAAGTGATAATTGCGGCAGCTCAGGAGAAAGCCCCAACATCGAAAGTGCCTTGCAGTTTCTCAGCGACTAGGTGGAAGCTCTAGTTCCAGAGACTGCCTTAGAATCATGCTCTGAACGTAGTTTTTCTGTTGACCAGGCCTGCCATACTACATTAGATATTGTGGACGTCCTAGAACAGTCAAAGCAAGCAGTCAAGAGATTGAAAAAAAAAGTTGTCCGTCAAGGAGAAGAGTTGAAAAAAATTGCAGTCCGAACGGGACGCAATGAAAAACCGCCTCTTAGTTTATGAAAACAACAACGAAATTCAGTTCTTTGTTTAGGTATTACAAAGAGTGGAAAAATGAGACAAAGCTGCTGTTTTTATCAGCAACCAAGTGGCCCACTTCACGGGAAAAAAAACCTGCCTACAATGAAAGAATACTGTGGGAATGTGTTTTATGGAAAGCATGCTCAAATAAAGGGTATGAGCATGTTCGAAGCACAGGCCCTTTGAAGCTTCGTTAAAAGGGACGCACTCCTTAGATAGCCTCTAGTATCACTCAATTTGCTTCGTTTTTATGAGAAACAATCTACTGATGATTATTTGCAATGATAAGCGTTTTTATTTCATCTAAGTTTGAATTACTTGGGAAACTCGTACAAGTTCTCCCTATGTAAAGCTTTTACTTTGCGTACGTGTTCACGAGAAGTGAATAGAAGTACTGAGAGATTGCTTCAAGCAGAACCTCTCGATGGAAGTGCACCACCCGGTCGTGCATCGTACGGGCAACCGTCACGGATAGCGTACAGGCGTATTCTAGAACAGATTTCCACCCCTGTGACAATCTGTTGGCGTTTGTGACGTAATCGGCACTTCCAATGACGACTTAAAATATTTTTTCTGCAATTTCCAAATATAAAACGCATTATTTACGCCTTGACTGGAGTGGAGATCGCGCGTGCCGACGCAGCTGGGAAGGCGCTCCCTATCAGCAGCCATCCCCGAGCGGTGGCGCCACAGCGGGCGCACGGAGAACTAGGCCCGAGACGCCGTTCAGGCGCGACGCAGCGGGCCGCACCTTGTGCTTTTGGATCGAGCGGCCGTGATTCTTTAAATATGTATGTTATGTCACCTTTACAACAATTGCATGAATTATGATGAACTCTGTGCTTAACAAGGTTTAGGAGAAGTTGATCTGACAGTGAACGCTTTTTCTACTCAGGGTGTCATAAGTGTTGGATCAGGCTCTGAAAGCCTTGATGAATACCACAGTGTGATTTACTACCATGAAGACAAGCCACGTTGGATGGAAACATTCAAGGTATAAAAATGTTTCTCAGTTTTCTTATTATGTATAGGTGAACCTGAATTGTTTTGTACATTGTGTTTCTAAAGCAAGCACATCTATAAAGATACAGCTGCCTGCTTTATCATGCTTCCTCTTATCAACATTTGTAAGCAAGTTTTGTGCACATGCAGGGTATCTACCAACCGGGAAAACCGGGAATTCTCAGGGATTATGGATAGTCTGGAAATACTCAGGGAAAACTCGGGGAATTTCTGCTTCTATCAGGGAATATTACCTGTCATTTTATTGCAAGGGAATGAAAGTCACCCTAATGCTAGCTTGAGTAAAAGACAGGAATCGTAACAAATTATTTGACGCCGTGTCGTTGGCTGGAGGAGTTGCCAGTGTACAGTCGGTGACCGATTTTCTGGACACCCGATTTTTGGGACATGCCAGATAATGTGGACGGCTTTACGGCACTACCACGTACTCCATGGACTCAAGTTATAAAAACGTCTGAAATTTCGGACGCAAGAACCCTTCGCTGTCTGATTTTTCTGACTTTTAACCGTGACCGTTGGTCCTAAACGCCATTAATCAAAACCAACACCGCCATTTTGATTATCTCGCCGCTTCGAACCGGCGCTCTCGCACGCAGATCCACTGGCATCCACCGCGGCAAAGCGAGGCCTAGCTGCTTTGACGTTCGCCATTAATGTTCTTGCCGTTCGGTGCCATGTTTTTCATTGAAAGAATTCGCCGCTGTCAACAATGGTACCGACTCTGCCTCTGTTGTTTTCGCCATTGGCATCGAAGCTTAGAAAGCATGGCGCGTTGCATAATGCCGGTTCCCAAAAGGCAGCTTCACCTCAGCATAGCAATGTTACGCGGTGAAGCTTAACAAGCGTGGGAAAGGGCAATGGACGGTTGGCAAAATAGTGAGCACCATCTGGCACACAACAGGCAAAGCTGCAGGTGCTCTGCATGTGAGAGCACGTGGTTATAAAGCAAGTTTCGTTTCTCAGCTTCTGCCTGGCCTCTGCCACGGCAACCACGTGTGTGCCCTGTGGCAAAAATATCTGAAGATACACTCCGTTCCAGTTTTCATACATGACATGGACCTCTGACTTCTCGAAGCGTACCATTCAACCTGATCGCGTGTGGCAATATCTGCTTTCTATAACTTCCGCTATTCGCCAGGCTCATTGAGGCTCAGCACTGAAGGAAGAAAACTACGTTAAACATATAGTATATTCGGAGGCTGCTGATGCTAGCACAGGACTGATGCAAGCGACATGCACTCCTTCAACAAAGAGTGGAGTGCACATCATTGAAACACGCTGCCAATGTGTCACAGAGTGTCCGCGCTGGGTTTCGCAGACTGGCCGCACGCAGCGACCACCGTGCAAGGCTCTTTGCATTAGCTCTTTGCTGCCGACAGAATAAAGAGACAACCAACTCTGTTCATGTAACCGTGGCCTAATTGTCCAGACACTAAAATGCTCACAAAAATAAACGCTTTGACTCGCAGCATTTTCATTCCAAGCGCCGTCGGCTGCTGCTTCAACATCCGGGAGCTATAGTTTTATATACCGGCTCGAGCAATCGGTGGCTGCCAACAAAGGCAGTGAACCGAACGTGATGCTCCGCTTAGGAGAGTTTCATCATCATCATCATCATCAGCCTGGTTATGCCCACTGCAGGGCAAAGGCCTGTCCCATACTTCTTTTGTATTCATATAGGAGGTTGTGGAGAAGTGCTGCACCAGGGTGGCCAATCCTGCTCTGGTGAGGGAGTGCATTTACCGGTTCTGGTCACCGGGATCAGGCCGCACTCCAGGCCTGTTTATGCAATTTTATCAACACTCTGATTTCTTTTCTTTTTTCTTTTTTTCTTGGCCCATCTGCAACAAAGCAAAGTTTCACACAGCTGTTTGTCTTATTACGATGGTCCTTGTTCGTGCATGGTAAATACGGGAAAGTCTCAAACGGCACGCCCTTCTCTCGATTGTATACGCACTAACTGCCACCGATGAAGACAGTAGGCCTTGCTCGCTGGCCGTGGGTGTCGCAGGTTACAAAGAAGCTTCTGCTAGCAATTGAACGCATAGTTTTTGCGAACTCTTGAACGCATGCATGAATATTAAGAGGCTAAATGAAAAATACATTTGGATATCTGTACATCTGTCGGCAGAAAAGAGCAGATCAGGCGAGCTCCGTCGCACAGTAGTCGCTCCGTGCTGTTTGTCGGCGACACCAACTGCCCTCGGATGGCGTGTTTTGATCACTTCAGTGGCATACTACTGGGCGCTGATTGTCATATCAGGCGCACTTTCGACATGACATTATAATATTTGTTATAATTGCATGTCAGCGACAACTGAGTGACGACGACACTGCGCTTTCGCAAGTGCTGTGCGTCCTCGTCCATGTTGAGCTTTCCACATTCCGGCGAAATGCGATGGCATTTAAGAGTGTCTCAAAGCTTGCAGGCCAAAATAACCTCACGGCGCTGGCATATGACGATTCAGTAACCGCAAGTAGCGCGTTGAAAAGCGGCTCTGCAAGGAGCGAGCAAGTTGTGGGCTGTGATGGCATCTCTGGCCGTCGCTTATCCATGCTGCTTTCTTCGCCGGATAGCTCTTCTTGGACGGAAACTGAAATAAACTCGTGCTCCGCTTGCTAGTGAAGCAATGTGTGCACAATGCACAACACGACTAGCTGGCCTTTTCACAAAAATACCGCGATCAAAACTACCACAAACTGGTGTCTCAAGGCGTGCTAGGGCTGCTTTGGTTGTCTGTCTGCTTCTCGTACCTAACCATGTAGAGGGCGCTCGTAACAGCCGTGTTCGCGCATGCGCGACAGTATTTTTGCAAACCGGCCATTGTCACGGGACACAGTACGTATTCCCTAATTATACACGCCTGCACCTGCCATCTCCTGTCACAGTACGAGCACCGATATGCTGAATAACTGCACTGGCAGGCCTTCAGAGCTTCTTCGGACGTGCCTGTGGTGATTTGAGCCCTTAATGGCAGTAAAAGACGCATTCATTTTTTCGGACTGCCCTATTTTTCGGACATTTTCACGGCCTCTAGGAAGTTCGAAGAATCGGACATTGACTGTACAACTGACCAAGAGGACACTTAAAATGGTCTGTGGGGCGAACGTGCGGCGGAACGTGGGCGAGAACAGGAGGGACCGTCGCATTGAGGCATCATCGGGAAAGGAACTGTGCCGCCTCTTCTTTGAAGGAGCTTGAGCTCAAAAAGCAAAGTGTTGGCTGACGCCGAGATGCAGGTGACCTTCATCCAAACCAAAATAAACTCTTCAAAGCAGTGAAATGCAACACTGAGGCATTGTGTGCGGCCTGAGAGTATGTCAGGACAGTTGAGGTTGACTTTCCAGCTGCTGAGAGAATCTCACTTGTGACAAAGTTCGTGCCTAATACCAATGAGCTTGCTATCAGTTAATAGAAATGGCTCATTTTTGAAAATATTTGCTTCTGTATGCATCTCTTTTTATTTTTATTTGAAAATGTTTGTTTGATTTAGAATGGGCTTTACCATTTATCTTTTCGAAGGTATTTTATTCGCTGTGCATTTTACTAATCCCTCCCTTCAGTTTTCTATTTTGAATAAAATAAGTACTACTGCTTACTATTCAAACTGGATTAAATCGGTTATTTTTAAATTTTTTTACATGATTACTAAAGAGTGACAGCATTAGGCGACGTGGTGTCAGCCCGTCTTGACATAAAACAAAGCTCTGTGTCACTCAGGGAATTTTGCGAAGGCACTCAGGGAAAACCTGGAAAACTCTGAATTTGAAAATGTCAACTTGGTTGACATTTGAGCAGCATAGATTGAGCAGCACAGATGACTAATTCAACTTGTTAATCACATGTGGCCCTTCTAAGTAGCTTTCTACACGTTTGTCTCTTAATGTGAAACCTTACAACAGACAGACATAGTATTCAGAAACTGCTTGTTTCACATCTGCTCTTGCAATATTGCGAAAAGTGTTTATAGCTTGTGGTTTTAGTGTGTATTTCTGAAATATTTGGCATTTCCTTTTTCGTAACAATGAGTGTTTGTGTTAACTCACTTTTTCTTCTTTCTTTATTTTTTCAGATTGCAGTTCCTATTGAACAGTTTTACAATGCTCATCTGTTGTTTACATTTAAGCACAGGTCATCAAATGAAGGTAAGTAATAATATGATGTTTGGGTGTTATCCTTAGATAAAGGGAGGGAAGAAATTGAAAACTTGTCTTTTTTCCTTCACTTTACCAGCAAAAGACAGAGTTGAGAAACCATTTGCTATGTCATTTGTCAAGCTGATGCAAGAAAATGGCACGACACTGAATGACGAAGTGCATGAGCTACTTGTCTACAGGGTGAGGGAGAAGTGTTTCTTTTAGTACCATGTCAACATGAAGTCTGATTTACTGTTTTGTATACATATCAGTGCTCGTGAGCAAAATGGTATGCTACAAAATCTTGGTGCTGCTGAGTTGATGCAGCTGTGCTTTCTTGTTAGCATTATGTGTATGAGGGAGGTTGAATGAATCGACTTTAATAGGGGCAAAGACATGTTAAAACTTGCTTCCATTAATGCCAACAGCCACGGCTTGTTACGTGCTCTCGGAGTGCACAGGAACCAGAGTTAAACAGTTAAACGAGTCAACACAATCAGCAGCCCGATGGCGGAAGGTGGTGGGGAGGAGCACTGGCCTCTCCGCCATTATAGCTACTTTTCGCACAACAGCTCTTCCATCTCCTTATTTTGATTTATTTCATGCAACCCAGTTAAGGTATTATCGGTTATAACAATAGAATCTTTGTGCACTTAAATATTGTTATAAGTGGGTTTGCCTGTATAGTACTTCATTCATTCTGATAAGCATGCAGGGCTAATATTAGAACCTATTTGATTTAAGGCCATGATTTTTCTGCAACATTCAAGTGTGGTTGTGTGTTTCTTGTGCGAAATGTTTGAGCTGCCATTTAATAAATGTGAACCCATGGCAGTTTGACCACAAGCGGCACACTGAAGTGGACACCGCCTACCTCACGCTGCCAGCAACACGCGGTGACTTCAATGCAATCATGCAAAATTCACCAACACCCAATGCACAGCCCAACAAGGCCCAGCTGGCTTCATTCCAGGCAGGAGGAATCAGTCTTGCTATTAAGGATTCATTTCAAATTTCAACACTGGTGTGCTCAACAAAGCTCACGCAGAATGGTGAGGGCCTGCCTGTTTATTATAGGTGCTAATTTTGGCATGTTACAGGTATTTGAATTGATCTCAGACACAATTGAATTTTGTTTACTAGGGACTGAGTGTCTCTTCAAATACAGTATACAGCCTACGCTCATTACAACGGACCCACATGCAACAGACTTTCGGATATAACGTACCATATTTCAGCCTTAGTTTGTTCTACCTATTTTATTAATGCAATGAAGTTTGCTTTTAGTGCTACAATGGACTGTAGGCTATAGCGGACGAAATTAGCGGCAATTTTAGTCAAAATTGGGCATATAAAAGGGACTTTTGCCATGTACGGGCTGGCAACTGACTTGCGAGGGTCAGCCGACGATCGTGGCTCAATATCGTGCGTGCGTGTGCACGCGCAAGAGAGGGGGGAAAGCGGGGTGGAGGCGTGCCATCTTTCGCACACGAGGCATGGGGCCGAGGCGAGGGAAAGAGGGGGGGTCTTACTCCCGTGGCTGCTGTTAACGGCGTGCCCGTGCAGGCGCCGTATCTTTAAAGCGATCTGCGATGTGGACAAAGTGCGCCCATGCCGGCTGCTTCGTATGTACTGTGCTTTCGATGTTTAGTTTGCGTTGAAGCAAGAGAGAGCACGAAAGGCAATTCGCTCGCCGCTGCTGCCACACTTGCTTAATTTGCTATTGCAATCGATGCTTCGCCTTTCGTGCGAAACTGACTTTTTTTTTTTCACGTTAGACGTTTGTCACTCTCTTTGCGGTGAAGTTGTTAGACACTGTGATGAAAGTTTCAGAAGTGAGGCAGTTAGAATATTACGGACTTCGGATAAAAAGGGCGTATTTTGTCAAACTATCAGGGTCCGTTGTAACGAGAGTCTACCGTATTTATTATATTCAGTGTGCATTAAAAGGATCATCTTGCACTTTACTCTTCCTGAGCGTTTGAAGTGTTTTGTTTTTCTTTGTTTCACAATAGGCAGAAATTTTTTTTTGGATAGAAGCAATACAGTTCATAACGTGCGTTATTCCTTTGACGTAACGCCTAATTTCGTGTGGCCTGGCTGAAATATGTAACATCATAGGTGACTTCTTTCTGGTAAGCACCATTGTTGGTGATTGGCAGTGAGTGCTACAATTATACAGCAGGTCTAAGAGACAAAACACTTTCAAAAATGACAAAAATATGCTCAGCAGACAAAAGGGACAGTGCTAGGGGTATGACATCGTAGTAACTGCACTAAGTTGGACCTGAAAAGATGTATGAGCATATATGAATATGACGAGAACAAACATGGGCACATTGTGCTTGTGGGTGCCCCTTCATCATTGTATACATTCTTCAAGTCCTACTTAGCACGGTTATTGCAATGGAAAAATATAAAAGAAGACACTGGTGTGAATTTATGAATGTCATAGCATTGAGGGAGACCTGTGATGTCACCTGTTGCTCCCTGTCTTGCTTCCTCAAAAGTATGTTTTGATATTTTCACTAGCTTGTACAATGTACTGGGAGACACTGTCATTTTATTGAACTATAACATATGGAAACCGCTTTTGCAATTCCACGTAACCGGGCCAAGGCCCCACCAGGTGTTCATATCGCCTTTAGCCTCTGCCCCCTTTTAGACCTACCTAAGGAAAAAGTTAATAAGAATAATAACACTTATATACTGCACATTTTTGTCCATTCTTGGTTGATTGAAACTCTTTTTTTGACATGACTTTTTTTTTCCCCTGGTTTAATACCAGTGAACTGTCCCTGAAAGAATGTAAATAACTAAAGTTCATAAATCAGTCCAGCAGTTTGGGAATAGTGATAGCGTCTCGCTACTATTTACTGAGGCAAAAAAAGAAGGAGAAAAGTTGATGCAAGGATACAGGGAGCAACAAATGTAGTTATGATTGATTATGGAAGTCTATGATTTTTATATAGATAGGGAAAAGGCTTTCAAGTGTTCTGACGAAAGAACAGAACGTTAATGCAAGCATAAGCAGAGCCATAAAGGCAGTTGCATGCATGAAGCACCAGTGCTAATAGTCAGCCACCTTCTAGTCTCCACAGTCATCTGAGCCCATCATGCTCAAAGGTTTGCTTTAATGTTGTCTACAGTGTGTCAGTAGTCGATTTGCTGTGTAGTTCAATCTTCTTGAAGGGCTGCTAGGCAGGACAAAAGATTATACAAGCGTTGAGTTGTCCTTGCGTGCAAGCCTACAGCTATTAATGCAATTAGCATTCTTGGGCTACTTCGCACAGTTTTTGCTTTGCGAACCATCTTGGTAAGCAGCCATTTTTCCCAACCCCTTCAATAAAGAAGAACGCTTTCAATATTTAATATTTACTCAGTGGAATTGAACCCACGTCAGATGGCTTCCTCAAGCACAGCAGCCTGATGCTTTAGCGAGCTGCACCACAAATGCCCTGGATATGTGCTGCTTTTCAATGAACCTCTTTCATGCCAATGCTTGGCTTGGCGTGAGAGCTGCGCCATAAATGCACTGGGTATGTGCCGCTCTTCAATGAACCTCTTTCACACCAACTTGGGTCATTAGGTATATGCGACGTACCTAGTAGCCAGTGAAAGAACAATTTTCAGCATTTGCTTACACCAACGCGCCACGCGTATCAGAGGTCATGCGCAGTACTGCTAGATGGTGCAGCATATCCAGAGAGAAGCGCGAGAGAGAAGTCCGGCTGCAGTACATGCCTCATGCATGACACGTTTCTCAGTATTCGCACCCACTGGCATGCCATGCATTTCAGAGGCCATACGCAAGCTTCGTGGCACTTCCACTAGGTGGCACAGTGTGTCCATAGGGAAGCGCGAGTGACTAGTTCAGACACGGTTCGTATGCACCGGCACGCCACCGGTGCAATCTCGGAGGTCACGCAGAGGACTCCTCACAGACTTTGTAGCAGTACCACTAGATGGTGTTGCATGTCTAGAGGAAAGCGCGAGAGAGGAGTTCCACTGCAGTACAGACCTCCTGCATGATGCATTTTGGCAGTAGCAATACATTGTCGCTACATTGCTTGAACGCTAACTGCATTACCATCCACAGTCATTGTGAGATGGGTTCTGCTGGAACTTCTGTTTTTGTATGTGAACTCCTGCACAAAGGTTCTTTGGCACTCATTTATATTTCCTGGTAACAGAACTTTTGACAGTGATACAATTGCTGTGCTAATTTCGCCAAACTGCATCAAGTGGACAGGCCTGCTACATCCTGCTACATTTGGGCAAAAATTGTATAGTTTGTGCCAAGCCTGTGCCTAGATGTTTTAGCGGTCTATTGAAGAAAAGGAGTACAGCAAGCACTCAAAATCTGTTTATTTATTTATTTATTTATTTATTTATTTATTTAGCATACTTCCAAGGCCTGATTGCATTACAGGAAAAAGAGTAAAATACGAACATTAGGCAGGTAAAGAGAGAAAAAAAGAAGCTTAAGAAGAATTAGCAAGATTAACAAACAAAATAAACAAGAAGCCTCTTGGATGGCAGCCTTGAAGCCTTGGTGTCTGTGATGGTGGCGATTGATGCAGGAAGGTGTCTCCATTCAGCACTAGTCTTGGGGATGAAAGAATAGTTACAGACATTAGTGCGGCAAGCTGGCACACAAACTTTGAAGTTATAATCCAAGTGAGATGATGCATACATTGGAAAACGCAAAAGAACATCTTTTAGAACTGGATTATAATGATAGATTTTGTGGAACAATGAAAGGCGAGAGCATTTACGACACAATGAGAGGTTAGGTAAGCCGAGTGTGGATTTAATGGATGAAACATTGGCATGATGAAAGTAATTTGATAAAATAAAATGCGCAGCGTGATTAGGGTGCGAGATTGCACATGCATATTCTAATTTAGGGCGAACAAGTATTTTGTACAGATGTTCCTTTAGCAATGATGGTGATAGGGAAAAATTATGATTCAAGTAATCCGACATGCGGTTGGCGTTGTTAACATAGTCAACATGCAAGTGCCAATAAATATCGCTACTGATGTGGTTGCCAAGGTATTTGTAAGACATTACAGTGTCTAGTGTCAGGCCATAAAGATTGAATGTACACTTGTTAGTGCAGTTCCAGCGAGTTATTTGCATGTTTTTACACTTATTGACATTTAGTCACATTAGCTATTTTTTACACCATGACGACACATTGTTAAATTCTGCTTGAAGCATCTGAGTATATAAAGTGTTAGTTATTTTCTTATAAATAATGCAGTCGTCATAAAAAAGGCTTATTGATGAGAAAGAAATACAGTCGGCGAATTCGTTTATGTAAATAAAGAAGAACAAGGGACCCAGAACAGATCCTTGTGGGATGCTAGATGAAACCGGGGAATGAGTGGACGAACAGTTGTTAGCAGTGACGTGTTGGGTGTGGTTAAAGAGGAAGTCTTTAATCCAGTGTAATGCTTTGGTGTCAATATTAAGTTTGCTAAGTTTAATAAGAAGCAAGTCATGTGCCACCCCATCAAAAGCTTTAAGTTAAGAAAATTGCAATCAACATCCAAGCCATTTTCAGTGTCCAAGAAGAGATCATTAGTGAAAGATAACAGCTGCATTTTGCAAGGAACCATATTCCCACTTCCATGCTAGCAGTTCGAGAAAAAGGAATTGTCTTCTAGGAATTCAATAAGATGAGAGCATATTACGAGTTCCAAAATTTTACGTGGTATGCATGTGAGCGATATGGGTAATATGGGTAAGTAGTTGTCGGGAAAATGTGCGTTATCCGATTTTTTGATAAGAACCACCTTTCCTACCTTCTAATAACCGGGAATTGTTGAACATTCTAAAGATTGAACAAAAATATTAGAAAGGGTAACAGAGAAATAGACTTCAGTCATTTTAAATATCTTGGCAGTAATAGAGTCGCAGCCGAATGATGAAGAAATCTTAAGGTTACTAATAATGTTACCAATACCGACAGAATCGATGCTAATGAGATCCATGGGAAGGAAGTTGCAGTCATGTAATACCTGCATAGAAACAGAGTTGGTTTTACAGAAAAAGGAAGCGAATGCATCATTCTTTACAGGACAACATTCTTTAGGAGGCACAATGGTGTTATCATCTCCTGTCAGGTAAAGAAGAAGATTATCCGAGCCGCTGATAATATTCCAAAACTTGCGTGGGTCTGTTTGTAGTAAGTTTGGCAATGTAGTGTTAAAAAAAATGAATCTTTGGCGCACACTATAGCATTCTTATACTCATTGTCAATTTCAGAGAAGGCAACCCAATGATTTGAATCATTGGTTCGGTTTGCATGGCGAAAGAAATGTTTCTTCTTCTTAGATGGCCGTTTTAACAATGAAGTTGACCATGGCAACCTGGGACTACAAATTATCTTTCGTAGTGGTATGAATCGCTCGATGAAGGAAAACATTTTTTTTATAAATACACCACTTTTTCTCACCATTATGCTTAGAAAGATTGCTCATTTAAGGAGAAACAATTTCATTTCAACCGTCATTGATGCAACATCTACTTGGCTATAGTTACGAATTCCTGTTTTTTGCTACGTGAAATCCATGCACCATGCATTGACGGTGAAGTAGGTTAAAGATTGTTAAGTCAGGAATGTGGTGAATACAAGTTTACGGATATTGGAGGAGGATGCAGTGGATTGTGTTGGTTGTAGAACAAGTTGAGCAAAGTTTAAATCTTTAAAAAGGTTTAGCAGTTGAACGTACTCTTATGACTGCTTTTTAAGAGCAGTAGAATGGTCGTCCCACACCATGCAGGAATAGTTGAAATCACCCAAAAGAAATAAAGGCAAGTTAGGGAAACGAATGTCCACACTGCTGAGAGCATCGGGAAGTTCATTACGAAACAACAATGTTGCATTGAAAGGCCGATAACACAGGCAAAAAATAAATTCTTGATAATCTGCTACCACACACACACACACACACGCACACACACGTGCGCGCGCACACATTCCAATGAAGACGCAATATGAGCAAGCCAAGAAATGAGTGGATCACTTAGGGAAATTAATGCACCCACCCAAGAATGAACATCGTGATCATACCTGTAGATGTGTTATATGCTCTCTCACAGTTTAATATTTCGCTGTCTTTTATTTTAGCAGAAAGCCATGTTTTAGTTAGGATAATGATATCTGCAGAACAAGAATCAGCAGCGCATGATAAGTCGTCTTGCTTATTAAAGACACTTCTGAGGTTTGTGAATAGGATAGATATGTTATTGGTTTTGGAGTGTGTTGTTAGCTAGGAAGGATTGGTGAGGGGCATGTTTCCCGATGTAATGTTAGCCGGCACATGTGTAGCAGAAATGGGCTAAGATCCACATAATCGAAGTATGTAAATCAACCTCCCATGACTGTAGTGTAATATTTAGTGGTTACTAAGATGTATGCCTCAAGTTATGTCTTGAAAATGGTGATGCCAGCATTGGGACACATGCTGTGCCTGCAGCTGCATCACTGTTTATTTTGTAGAGTGAAAGCACACATGGAACATTTGTTCATGTACAAATGGCTTGCGGCACGGAAGCACTTGCATAACAGCTTTATGTACTGACATTGATGTGCACAAATCGTAATTAAAGATTGTCACAAATTTAATGTTATAATGCGACAATTATTGTGTCTGCTACACAAGCCCAAGGCTAATGGCATATGTATATACTGATCGACATGGCATTATTTCATGAAGCAGTTGGTTTGTATGTTACACAAGAGTCATGCGAAACTTGCAGTTTTGTTCAACACAAGCACACGATACGCTCGTGGCCATATTGGATGAATTCAAATGAAACTACTCATGAGGAAAGGTGGCTAGGAAAGACATGCTTGAAAAATGAACTTATAAAATTTTATTAGGAAAGGGTTTTTTGCATTACTAGGCCTGGGGCTACGGAATTTAATAAACTTAGGGTTATACACAGGAAACTGAAAAGCAATGAATTAATTGAATTCTCTGGGTTATCCTATAGACAAGCGTAGGTATGCACTGGTGCATATACAGTTTGTCGTTGGCGAACATGGTAATATGCTCTACCTAATATTTGCGTGTGAATATGAGTGGCTGGTAACTGATCCAAACGGGTGATTTGATGCTCCAAAGGGATGTTTTAGTTGCTCCAAAAGGTGTTTCGAAGTGGCTTGAACCAATATCACATCATTGTTTTGATATTGTTTATTGAATTGTAAATGAGGAGTCATGTAGTAGACCACATATTCAAATAAACATAGGAAAAGCATAAATGTGTTTATAATCACCGTGTAACCATTGTGTGATCACTGAAGTAATTCGAATGGAATTTGTTGTAGTAAAGGGCATGATGGAGAACCATTCAGGCAGGTAAAACCATAACACAGCAATTATATATCTTGTCACTGACCATACAATGACAAACTTAACATTTTGGTGCCTGTATACCTACATTGTTCGAAATGTGAGAACTGCTGCGGACATGGTGTCCAAATGTGCTCTGAAACGTCAGTTTCGCCGTTTGGTTAGTGACAAGTTTTATAATTGATATATAATAAAATTTGTTGCATTTAAATAAAATAAAGATCATATTCTAGTAACTGTTAGGAGCAGCTTTTTTATCTATGCTCTCAAATTGTTTAACAAAAATTGGAAAGTAAAAAAAAAGTAGGATTGAAGCATTATGTTTACCATCTCTCTAACCCTTTAATTAAGACAGATATTGCAATTATGTAAACAGCAACTGACAGTGTTTAGAGTGGAGAAACTAATTATTATAACTTGCAGCTTACACAAAATACTTCGCTTGTGGGAGTTTTGCAAGTCTTATTCACAATTTCAGCCTATGTAAAACATATTCCTTCCAAACACTCACTAGAATGCAAGATTTTCATTTAAGTAAAGCTAGTGCTAATGTGTGATGTTTTTTTCTTTTTCTCTTACAGTTGACCTTCTTGGCCTCTTAAAGTGGTGGACTCTTCCCGATAACTTGGAAAAGAACCTTCACGCACTGATGAAGGTCGATGGTGAAGAAGTTGTGAAGGTACTGTGCATCGCAACTGCATTCATACATATTATTGAAGTGTCATTTAGGTTTCTGTTTATGCTGTGAAATAAATTTCCTATATGTTTGCTCATTTTACTTGAATCCATGTTATTTATTGGTTACAAAGTTGGTGCCATGTTGTTTTACGTGTGTTAGTTTGTTACCCTAGCTGTTTGCACTGGACCACACAAGTACATTTGGTTGTCATTAATTATCGAGCTGTGCTCACAAATCCTTTACAAGTGCCTACGTGATGTTATATGCAATGTCGCCTCCAGTACAAAGGTAAATAAACATTTGGCAGATATCTGGCTGGTTGGGGACAACTGAATTAAAGAGTAGAGAAAACTCTAAGCAAAATTTATTTTAGAAACCTGATGTTCCGGAGCCCGACCAGCTCCTTCTTCAGGGGTTCGTAAACATCAGGTTTTAAAATAAATCCAGTACAGCATACTTCTTACAACCAGAAGGGTTCTTCATTAGGAATAATACATAAAGACCAGCACAAAAATGCATGACCCTATTTGCATTGCTCTATAGCTCAGACACTATACTCACTTGTGTGTGATACTTTATATTCCAGTTCCTGCAGGACATCTTGGATGCCTTGTTCGACATATTGATGAAGAACTCGGACTCTGAGCTATATGACAATCTTGTTTTTGAAGCCCTGGTAAGATAATTATGTTGCTTTATGGCTTGTATGACCAAAGGGCCACTTATTTTATTTTTACTGCCATGCTTTGTGATACTATACTGTTATGATACAGTGAAAATGTAAGTCTAAAGAAGTTATGGCCATCCATTTTGATGCTTCAAGCAAAAGTTGTAGAATAATGAACATATAAAGAAAACAAGCTATTGAAAAGGCAAAATTTTCAAGACTTTTTGTTTATTCATACTCATGATGATGATGTACTCACCTTGCGAGTCAACACAGTGCCTTGCATACATAATTTATTTTATGTATGAAGCTAGTACCTGTCTTTCCTGATGCATTTACATTTACGTCGTTAATACACATTGATCAAATGCAAAAGAGTGAGGTCACGACTGCCTGCTTCTTATTTGTTGGACGAGTGATATTATTTTCTAGCAGCTGGTGCAAAATGTGGTGTAGCAATTTGGGCCTATATGTTCAATGCTGTTTGCTTTTTTTATGTACACAGCATCTTCTGCTCCAAGACAGCACTTATAGGAACAAAAATCTTGTGAAAACCATCAACAATGATTGTTGATGTAAGCGAATAGCCAAAAGCTTTCTAGAATGTTATTCTTTTTACTAAAGCAATGATGTGCTTGATCCCTGCCGTAGTGGCGTAGTGGCTATAGCATTGTGCTGCTAAGCCCAGGCTAAGCCCAAGTGTGGAATCGAATCCCGGCTGCGGCAGCCACATTTCAATGGGGGCGAAATGCAAAAACACCCATGGTACCATGTACTTGGTGCACGTTAAAGAACCCGAGGTGGTCCAAATTAATCTGGAGTCTCCAACTACAGTGTGACTCATAATCATATCCTGGTTATGGCATGTAAAACCTCAGAATTTCATTTTTAAATGGGTTAATGAGCTTGATAGCATATATTTGTTACAGTGAGGATATTTTGGTAGCACTCATAGTTTCATTATGTAATTCGGTATAGAACATAGCGGTTTACCATTGCATTTGCAGTGGTAGTCTAGGTGGCTTTACATAAAGCTGATTTGTCATGCGTGTTGTCTCTAGCGGCGTGAGCACCGGGGTGGAAGACGACTGCCATCCTCGTCTCCCAGCAGAGTTCACTTTTGCATTTCCCACAGGGGTAGGCGCTAGCAGGAGGAGAGGAGGGCTGTCCTGCCTGACCTCTCCATCGAAGCATCTAGAGATTCAGACGCTCCAAAATTCACACGCAACAGCATGTGCGTCTCAACGAGGTAGTTCGCGTTTGCATACAACGCGCCCTGCAACTTGGTCACTCAGCTGTGTGAGAGCACACGCCCTTCGCATTGTCATTTTTGTATTGGCTGTAAGTCCGGACACTGACCACCAACCACAAAAACGGACGAAAGAGGTAAAGAAAGCGATTCGCTTTAGAAAATGAGCCCAACAAGTGGAAAGTAGTTTATAAGGCAAGGCTGGGATGTGCGAAGGGGCAAAGTTAGTAGAACTTGTAAATGAAGCAGTGGGCATCAAGATGACTGGATGGCACTGCCCAGATGTCTTTTAAATTTCTTACACTAGTTCAAACAATTTCAAAACAGTTTTTGCATCATTACTGCTGTTCACTTTCTAAGCATAAGTGGTACAGAATTTTAAAATGCTCTGCTGTTGTTTGTAACATACAAAAGGCAGGCAATACTACTAGCATAACACCGAGCCGAGAACTGTTGAACAGTCTTTGTTTGCTATATCACATTCATGCTTGATACCACAGCTTGGTGTTACTGCCCTCTTTCCCAAGTGTGTCCTTCTATAGCGGATCAAATTAATAAGTATCCTGGATTTGGCACACATTGTTATACAGTAACACCTCGGTAAACCGTATCCGCTTAAACAGTAGTTTCGTTTTAAAAGTAGTAAAGTCAAATCGCCGATTCAGCGGCCATTGAACATAATGTGTTTTGTATCCGCATAAACCGTACCAGCTTATTGCGTACGTATCGGTTAACATGTAGTGTTTCCACCTTTCGTCGTGTAAACACGGTGGTGCATCGTCTCCATCGAGCGGCCCGGCAGAACAAGCCTCAGAAATCAGCATAACCGCCTCCAAGCGCCCTGTGCGTTTGCGCGTTAAGCCACGTCAACATCATTTCGGCGCCATGCCAGAGAGTGTTGTGGTGTCGTGCAAGCGAGAACTCGCGTCATGCTGAAACACGGATAGAAAAGACGCTGGGTGCTTAGCTTAGAAGAAAAATTAGACTTCGTTCGTGCTATCGAATCTGACGTGAAAAGTCGGCGCCGGCACGCGACATGGGTCTACTGTTGACTACGATGTGTGGCATTTGGAATGTAAAGAAGTTGCTCGGCAGCGCTGCTGGGACCGCAAAGAGATGTCGGCTGCAGAGTTCGACTTTTCGCCATTGTTGCCTCTGTTGTTGCCGAAGTGTCACCTACCGACAGTGATAAGGACAACACGGAAAGCGACAGCACGGGCGATTCAGGCCCAACAGTGGCAGAAGCTGCATGTTACGTCAGCTTTATAAATACAATCGTTGCAACGAGAACAGCACCCTGCAATGAAAAGGTGCCCCGCGACTTCTGAAACACTACCGCGCCTGTGCACGGAGAATATGTAACGCCAACGAGGAATCTGCCATGCAAGTGTTTGTCGAGTAGAGGGGGCTGGCTGAAAAGCTGGCTCACAGCTTAAGCAAGTTTGAGGCCCCTGTCGTCACTGCTAGGCCGCCGCGGCATCAAACAAAAATAACGTGTTTGTCGCGCGAAGTAAATAAATACTGCATGTTTTTTCGCCTTTCATTGCACTCTCTCCGAGTTCCATTTTTGACAGGTAAGTGGGCAATCTCATGCTATTTTGGTTAAGCAGTACTACCGTTTAGTACATACTTTTTCCGAGCTCCGGCCAACTACGGTTTAATGAGGTTTCACTGTATTGCGGTAAATTCGCGATTGTGTGTTCTCTCACAGTTGTTGCGGTGTCATCACTATGTGAAACTACTATGTGATAGAAATATGTGATAGAAAAGGAAATACACTCAGTGTATGTTTCAGGGTTCTGTCAACTCTGACCTAACCATTCATTCTCTCTAAGCTGTGCCTCATTTTATGAAGCATAAAATTCTTCTTCTTCCAGGTTTTCATCATCGGCCTCATTTCTGATCGGAAGTACCAGCACTTCAAGCCAGTGTTAGATTTGTACATTGAAGAAACATTCAGTGCTACACTAGCTTACAAGTAAGCAGTATGTGTTTTGATTTAGTTTTTTGTGATGGTTTGTATGCAAGGTGGAGTCAAATCTTGCAGTGTTTTCACAAATCTCACAACTGTGTGAAATTACGGAGCTTGTAACTTATTGTGGTCTCCGTGGATCTTTTATCTACCTTGACATAATTTGTAGTGCAATAAATACTGGAAAGATTAGCAGTGACAGACAGAGCAGAAAAAAGACTGCTTCAGTGCTGTCTGTCGCTGCGAGTCAGGTACGTACCCAGGGGGGGGGGGGTGCCCCCGCCAAATAATTGTGGCATACTCCCCCCCCCCCCTCGCCCCCCCACTCTCATGCCACCACTCCTCACACACATTCCTAAACCACCGGCAAATCAATCTTGAGACCTGACAGCTATTCGGCAGTTCACATTTTGCTGCCTTTTTCTCTCCTTTTGGATGGAGATAGTATTGGCATCTCCTGGGGTGTGAAAGCCTATTTTGTCATCGATTCGGTGCCTGCGCGGTTAACTTGAGGTGCATTCAGTTGTTGCCGTCTGTTAGAACGGTCACGTGCATCGCTGTTGCTATGTTGGTTCAACTTTCTTTGTTTAGACCGATCCATGGACCAGGAAAGGGATTCAGTTCGAAGTAAGCTGGTCTTTATACTCATGGAACGAGCTGTGGCCGGAGAAAACGGCAGTTGCATTTAACTTTTCCTTTTGCTTCATTATTTCCGTGCGTGACGGCTCGCCGCGACACTGGTAGATAATCGCAACCATATACCCGTGATATGGGTTAGATAAGGTGGAAAATAAAATCATACGAAACAACTTCCATCATGAAACCCTGCAATAAGTGTTAAGCCCATAGGCAATATATATGTCACCCATTACCTCGGCTCGTTTTTCTGGAATTGTACAGCACTTTTCGTGCTAAATTGGCAACTGAAAACAAGTCTCAAGGAATTGAGAAATTAAGCGATCAAGTAAGAGAGCCGAGGCAACAGCCAAACAGGAAGGAAAATCAAAAATTAACAAATTTAAGCATTGTTTGTGAAAATATTTATGGATCAACATCTTTTTATTTGAAAAGGAAGTAGAGAAAACACCGCCAGAAGTGGAGAATGATTTCGTGTGTGTTGAATGACGCTTCTACAGTTATCAGTCAAGCCGCCTGACGTAGCCACTTCTGTGCTGTGCTTATGTGGGTGTTTTTCTAACCTTTCGCGGTGGGCGCAGTACGTATAGAGCCGCAGCGTCCTGTGCTTACGCAGTTGTTGGGACCGGCGGCCACACATCATTACGCAATTTTCCAAATAACAGTACGAGTCTGTTTTGGCACTTGGTAGAGCAGTAAACGAGGGATCCAAAAGATTGTTTTGCAAATCTTTGTTTTACACTTTCGCTTGTTTACTTGTTTTTGGCAGTGTTCTTCCTGCGCTTCTTTCCTGCGCGAGTCCATTTGATGTGTCGGTTCCTTGTTTGCCAACTAAAGGAGAGGTGTATCTCAAAGGCATACCTGTGAGATACACCTTATTTCATTTCCCTTTTGCAGGTTTACGCATGTTTGTGGTGAACGGGGGCATTATTCACATTTGTACTAGTAAAGATACCCCCCTTCATTTACATAGGAAAGTTACCCTGGGTTGCCCCCCCCCCCCGAAAACAAATCTTGGGCCTGCTGCTAATTTTCCTTTCTGGTATTTTCACACTACAAAAATAATGTCATTCAGCAAGCACTAACTTGCCTAAGAAAAAGTTATTGTGTAGTTTATCTACTGTTTAGAGTTATTACCGTAATTTACATTGTTTAGGTCACTCTGCTTTTTTTTTTTATATGCAAAATGCATTTTATGTAGGTGTAATATATAGTGATCAATCAATCAATCAATCAATCAATATTTATTTTTGACAAAACAAATACAAGATGGGTATAAGTACACATTCGGAGGTCCCGAAGTAACAACTGTCGGGGGGACCTCCTAACAAAACATAAAAAGGGGATAGTAAGATCGTGGCAAACAGTGAGTCAATGTCATATATTATACAGTTTCTACATCGGAAATAAACGATAAGATAGGAAAAAAATCTGTTAGCAATGCACAGGCAATGCATGCCTGATGCAATGCATTGCCTGATGTTTATGTTCCAGAAACATTTTCCTTGTCTTCAGTGTTCACTTACTTTTAAAAATATGTATGTATTGTGTTCTGTTGCGTTATCAGGATGTCAAATGGCAGTTGTTATTGGCGGAAGAAAAATTGGCAGACTTGTGTGACCTTGCAAAGTCACAACCTAACATCCAATGAAGTTGTTAGTATGAATAACAGCTTGACTAAAAGTGACTAAAAAGCAGCAATTGAGCTCAAATTTCTTGTATGTTTAGGTATTGCACACATTTTATAGCCGTTATTCTTTTACTTGATCTTTTACGTACTCTTTCGAATGCAGAAATGTCAAGTTAATTGCACTCTCGCATTTAATTGTGTTATGGCTGTGTTGGCATCATGTCCCAACTATCAAGTGGAAATATTTGAATGCACATAAGTGCCGAAAACTGGTGTTTTTTTTTTTTTCGTTTCTACGAAATTTTTTTTCCAGTGAATGTTTTCTGCAAATTTTTTGGTCGAAAGCAGAAAGTTGGATGCCATATTGTAAGCAGGGTTTATAAGTATGCTAGACTTCATTCCTTGCTACATTTCATGTTTTGCTTGCTGCTTTGCCTGCCTTCACAGAAGTTTTGTTTTGTTTATACATTATAATCCATTTGCCTTTCAGCAAACTCATTGTTGTCTTGAAGTATTACATTGACAACATCAATACCAACACACAAGAAACTGAAGGCAGTCTGTTGTTTCGTGCTATGAAGAGCATAGAGTACATCTTCAAGTTCATTGTTCATTCCAGGAAACTGTTTGCTCAGTAAGTAACTACTACTTTCCACTGAACAAGTTCTGGTTCTGTCTCGTCACAGTATATGATTGGCCTCATAGTTTGAAAAATTAAAGGTATATTATGGTGGGCTGTTATGGCCTATTTATGAATCTACAGTGAACTCTCCTTACGAAGAACTGGGTTAAGCCAAATCCTCGCATATAAAAAACAACAAGGGAACATTTGTTTGGTTCTCCATAGACTCAAAGCAAAAAAAAGAAAGAAATTCACTTAAGACGAGCCGCCTCAGACGCGCTCTTTGGTTAAGACGAACATTCGGAGTGACTGTTACCGCCACCGATCCTGGAGGCTAGGGTGCCTCAATGCACCGCACCAGGCAGCGCGTGCATCAAGGCACCCTACTGGAGACCTGCGGCATGCATTGCCTGTGGACAGAGGCAAAAACAAGAGGTGGAAACAAAAAGAGACAGTGATGTTTCACTTCATGAACGTGGGTGACGAACGCGCAAGCGTATAGGTGCTATAGTGCATACGAAACTATAGGCCCTTAGTCAGCCTAGATTGTCTGCATCGCAGATCGTATTCAAGAAAGCAGCCGCCGAAGTAGAATGCCCCCTTGTAAACATTTGCTGGTGTCAAGCATGGTGTCAGCGCGTATGGTGTCAACGCGCACAGGCAAACATGAACACATCACACTCGATGACCGTGGACGCTCACTGCCAAAATGCTGGCAAGAGGAATCGCGGCAGCAGCAGTGAGTGAAGTGACCTTTGCGCTGTCTACCGCTTCAACGCAAACTGAGCAGCCAGAGCACAGCACATGCAAAACTACGAGCCATCGGCCCACCTAGACTGAGCCTCCAAAGCAGATCGCGTACAACATCCCCCTCCCTCCCCTCCCCGGTACCATGCACACAACAGAAGACAGTGCCCCCATTGACCATTGGTGGGAGTGGAATCCACAACCTTTGGTGTTAATTAAGGCACCCAAACCCACGACTTTGGTGGGAGTGGAACCCTCTACCTTTGGTGGGACCAAAATTCAATGGCACCAAAATTGATGATGCCACCATTGA
This sequence comes from Dermacentor andersoni, assembly GCF_023375885.2. Classification (NCBI taxonomy): domain Eukaryota; kingdom Metazoa; phylum Arthropoda; class Arachnida; order Ixodida; family Ixodidae; genus Dermacentor; species Dermacentor andersoni. The sequence goes on along the minus strand of NC_092814.1, from coordinate 56,819,963 downwards.
TGGTCAAACCTACGATCATTAGTGGGAGTCAAACCCACGACCTTTGGTGTTAAGGCAAAGTTAATTAAGGCACTCGAACCCATGACGTTGGTGTAAGTCGAACCCTCTACCTTTGGTGGGACCGAAATTCTATCTCACCAAAATTGACGATGCCACCATTGATGGTCAAACCCACGATCATTAGTGGGAGTCAAACACATGAATTTTTGTGTTAAGGCAAAGTTAATTAAGGCACAGTTAAATAAGATAGAGTTAATTAAGGTACTCAAACCCCCACGACCTTTGGTGGGAGAAAACAAGTAAAAGAAAGTAACAAAGCATTCGGGTGAGAGTGTCAAGTAATTTAATGAATGTCTCGTGAGCGCGTAGGCTTTTGCCTTCATCCTCTTTAGCGTATGCTAAAGTGGCTGTCAACATTTTTGCTATTACATTGTCCATATCTATTCTTGCATTGTGTATATGTATTTAATAGAATGATCTCCATAAGTGCTAGAGATCAGTTATCATAAAACAGATGTAGGGACAGGAGTAATCCGCATTATTTTTGCAGCCTGCCTGGCCTCCATAGAAGTAATGTTGCAATTACTCCAATATTGTGCACATAAGGTACCATTGCATATACTACGTTGAACTCACTTATAACTATGCCCATTTTAACAATACATCGGATATAACAATGAGCAGCCACTGTGAACTTTTGTGCGTTCTATGGTAAAACAAACCGCTTACTACAATGTTCCCATACTTCGTTGTCAGTTATAACAATGAAATCTGGCTACTGGATGTGTGCGCCGAAACGAGACATCCTTGAAAAGAAGGGAAAGAAGAGATAGAGAGAGGAAAAAAATGTGCTTCCGCAGTGAACGCCTTCTTCACATCACCAGCCTCGTGTGCCTCTCTCTCTTCTTTCCACCCCTCCGACGTCGCCAGTGTCGACTTGTGCTTCAAAGGGGTTGAAGGGAGATGATGCAGAGGCATGCTAGGGTGGCAATATTGACATGTGTACTTATCTTTATCGGGCGACCACGTTTGGCCGCCTAACAAATGTTATCGCGCAGCGCAGGACGCGTCGACATGTAAAAGAAGTTTCTGGAATGTTATCGATGGTTCCGTCCACTGTCTTTCACCACAACTTGTGTAATCTGATTGCATGTATGCGCCACGCGAATAGTGTAGAACTTTGTGGAAGACACGCGAGTGCCATCGGTTAATCTGGAACATTCGACGACTGATCTATAAAAGCCGACGCGCTTGACCCGCTGATCAGATTTCCGACGATCGCCGACCGTGTTCGCCGCTATTGTTGTGCTATAAGTGTAGCCTGTTTTTGTGGGCACAGGTTCGCCCAATAAAAGCTAGTTTTGTATTCCACCGTATTGCTGTTTTCTTCACCGTCACTACCACGTGACATCTGGTGGAGGTGCTTTACGTTCATGTACCGGACGCGCCCAACAAGCCGTAATCCAAGCCCGGACCGCAAAGACAACACCAGCGCCGTCCCGGAACATCGAGCAAGCCGCCGGCTACAGCAGCTGCCCCCGGAACACGGAATTCTACCAGAGACGACCAAGAAGATCATCAGAGAAGTTCGTCCAGAGACGACAAAGAAGACAGCCCCAATGGCAGCCGGAGCAGCCCCAATAGTTCTGCAGCAGCCCAGGGAGCCACCGACGTTCCGCGGTTCCACATTTCAGGACCCGGAAAGCTGGCTGGAGACGTATGAGAGGGTCGCTACGTTTAACAGTTGGGACAGCGACGACAAGCTGCGGCATGTCTATTTTGCATTGGAAGACGCCGCCAGGACCTGGTTCGAGAATCGTGAAGCCACCTTAACGACGTGGGACGTCTTCCGAAACGGCTTCTTGCAAACGTTTACAAGCGTCGTGCGAAAAGAGCGAGCCCAAGCACTACTAAAAACCAGAGTGCAGCTGCCAAACGAGACGATCGCGATCTTCACGGAGGAGATGGCCCGTCTTTTCCGGCACGCCAACCCGGAAATGTCAGAGGAGAAAAAAGTCCGCTTCCTGATGCGGGGCGTCAAGCAAGAACTTTTCGCCGGACTTATTCGTAACCCGCCAAAGGCCGTAGCTGAGTTTCCTGCAGAGGCATCGACGCTCGAGAAAACTCTGGAGATGCGCACCCGGCAATATAACCGCGAGGGGCTCACGCCGCAGTACGCCATCCAAGGATTGGGTTCCGACGACCTACAAGAGACCATCAGGGCCATTGTGCGCGAAGAACTGCGCAAGGTCCTGCCTTCGTCGCAGCCTCAAGGGGCCTCGATCGCCGACATCGTGAAAGATGAGGTTCAGCGATCGCTTAGAGTTCCTGAGGTGCAACCTCAGTTACCGCAGCCCCAGCCAGGAGCGATGACCTACGCCGCCGTCGCACGCCGTCAAGGCCCCCCTCCGCGACCGCGCCAGGGCCCCGTAACGCCGCAATTCCGTCGTCCGCCGCCGCCGCCGCCAGCACGCCCACCCGTCGCTCAGCGCACCTACGCGAGGAAGACGGACATTTGGCGCGCCCCCGACCACCGCCCGCTCTGCTATCACTGTGGAGAAGCTGGCCATGTGTATCGCCAATGCCCATACCGCGATTTGGGACTGAGAGGTTTCGCTGTCAACGCGCCGCGTCCACTGCTTGGAGAGCGCCCACGTGACATCGCCGACTACCTCGCCGCTACTCAATGGAGCTCTCGACGACCGTCCCGTTCGCCGTCACCAGGCCGCTACCTGTCACCGCAGCGCCGACTATACACCGGCCCAGCCTGGGGCCGCTCTGCGAGCCCATATCCGGAAAACTAAAAGCAGCAACCGATGGAGGTGCGGTTGCTGTTCGTCGAACTGACGAAGATCCTCCGCCGCCGCCGAAGACGACGAAGAAACCATCTCGACGACATAATAACGACACGCCGCCGTCCCTACGAAGTCAGGAAGCCAAGACTACACCGACGAAAGACGACTTGACGACGCGACGTACCAGCTTCAATTCAACACGACGCAGCCATGATCCGACGCCAAGACCCAACTGCAACGGCAGACAAAGAACCACCGACCTCGACATGCTTCTCGACGGCCACGCAGTCACTGCCTTAGTCGACACAGGGGCCGATTACTCCGTAATGAGTGGACACATCGCCGCCCATTTGAAGAAGGTTAGGACTGCATGGGAGGGCCCCCAAATTCGAACTGCTGGAGGACACCTCATCACGCCGACTGGAATCTGCACGGCAAGAATAACCATTCATGACAGGACTTACCCTGCCACCTTCGTTATCCTCCAACAGTGTTCACGAGACGTCATTCTCGGTATGGACTTCCTGAACCAACACGGCGCAATCATCGACCTGAAGTCGAAGTCAATAACGCTGTCGGAAGATAAAGCGATACTGCCGGAGAGCCCTCGTAGTCACCACGCCTTGAGTGTGCTCGAAGATCAAGTGAGCATCCTGCCTCGCTCCAGCATTGTTATTTCGGTCGGCACCGAAACACCCGCTAACGTAGAAGGTGTCATCGAAGGCGACCAACGTCTACTGCTAGACCGTGAAATTTGCGTCGCAAGAGGGATCGCTCGACTGCGTGGAAGGAAAACTGAAGTGTTTCTGACAAACTTCAGCCAGGAGTTCAAGCACATCAACAAGGGCACGAGGATCGCGTACATCGAGGAAATTCTGGAAACCAGTAATGCGTTTGTCCTCTGGGATTCCGCCGCATCTACCCCGACGACGATGGTTCCCAAACCAGACTACGACATTAATCCAAGTCTCCCCGTGATTAAGCAACAGCAGCTGAGAAGTCTGCTCCAACGATACAAAGGCTGCTTTTCGACGTCATCGAGGATTCGACAAACACCAGTCGCCAAGCATCGCATAATCACCGAGGAGTGCGCTTGACCACTCCGCCAGAGCCCTTACCGAGTTTCGCCGCGAGAACGTGCAGCTATAAGAGGACAAGTCGATGAAATGCTGCGCAACGACATCATCCAGCCATCCAAAAGCCCGTGGGCATCTCCTGTAGTCTTGGTGAAGCAAAAGGACGGTACCCTACGTTTCTGTGTCGATTATCGTCGTCTGAACAAGATCACGAAGAAGGACGTATACCCCCTCCCACGAATAGACGACGCATTGGATCAGCTCTGCAACGCTAAATACTTCTCGTCGATGGACCTCAAGTCTGGCTATTGGTAAATAGAAGTCGACGAAAGAGATCGCGAACAGATGGCCTTCATCACCCCAGACGGCCTCTACGAGTTCAAGGTTATGCCATTCGGACTGTGCTCAGCGCCTGCAACGTTCCAGCGCGTCATGGACACGGTGTTAACAGGATTGAAGTGGCAGACCTGTCTCGTTTACTTGGATGACGTCGTCGTCTGCTGGAAATTTCGACAATCACCTCAAGCGGCTTGCGACAGTACTAGAGGCCATCAAGTCGTCAGGAGTTACTCTGAATCCGGAAAAATGCCGCTTCGCTTATGATGAGCTGCTGTTCCTAGGCCATGTAATCAGCAAGTCTGGTGTCCGTCCAGACCCGCAAAAGACAGCTGCAATCGCACAGTTCCCGCAACCGATCAGCAAGAAGGCAGTGCGTAGATTCCTTGGCATGTGTGCCTACTACAGGCGCTTTGTCAAGGACTTTTCACGCATCGCCGAGCCGTTGACACGTCTAACTAAATGTGATGTTGAGTTCAAGTGGGAAACGCCGCAGGCCGACGCATTTGAAGAACTCAAACGACGCATGCAGTCGCCGCCGGTACTTGCGCACTTCGACGAGTACGCCGATACAGAAATCCATACTAACGCCAGTAGCCTAGGCCTCGGTGCCGTTCTAGTCCAGAGGAGAAACGGAGTCGAACAGGTGATAGCTTACGCTAGCCGGTCGCTGTCAAAAGCGGAAGACAACTATTCTACGACCGAAAAGGAATGCCCCGCCATCGTTTGGGCAACAGCTACATTTCGCCCTTATCTTTATGGCAGGCCATTCAAAGTCGTCAGTGACCATCACGCTTTGTGTTGGCTAGAGAATATAAAGGATCCTTCAGGACGTTTGGCGCGGTGGAGCCTCAGACTACAAGAATACGACATCACTGTAACCTACAAGTCCGGACGAAAACACTCCGATGCCGATTGCCTATCACGCGCCCCCATTTACCCGCCGCCGCAAGACGACGAGAATGACGACGCCTTCCTTGGAATGATAAGCGCGGAAGACTTCGCTGAACAGCAACGGGCAGACCCGGAGCTAAAAGGCCTCGTCGAATATTTGGAAGAGCACACCGACGTTGTCGCCAGGGCATTTAAGCGCGGATTATCTTCCTTCACGCTTCACAACAATCTACTCGTGAAGAACTTCTCACCAGTCCGCGCCAACTACCTTCTTGTTGTCCCGTCAGGACTTCGTCCAGAAGTATTGCACGCCCTACATGATGATCCGACCGCTGGACACCTCGGACTTTCCCGGACACTGTCGAGGATACAAGAAAAGTATTATTGGCCGCGCCTGACCGCCGACGTCGCCCGTTATGTCAGAACATGCCGAGACTGTCAGCGACGCAAGACACCGCCGACAAGGCCAGCCGGATTACTACAGCCAATCGAGCCTCCTTGCCGACCATTCCAGCAGATTGGGATGGACTTGCTGGGACCCTTTCCGACGTCAACAACCGGAAATAAGTGGATCGTCGTGGCGACGGACTACCTCACCCGCTTCGCTGAAACTAAAGCACTGCCGAAAGGTAGCGCAGCCGAAGTGGCGAAATTCTTTGTCAAAAACATCCTGCTGCGACATGGCGCCCCAGAAGTCCTCATCACCGACAGAGTAACGGCCTTTACAGCGGAGCTCACCCAGGCCATTCTGAAATACAGTCAGACAAGGCACAGGAGGACAACGGCCTACCACCCGCAGACGAATGGTCTTACGGAGTGGCTGAATAAGACCCTCGCCGACATGTTAGCGATGTACGTTGACGTCGAACACAAGACCTGGGATGCGGTCCTGCCGTACGTAACATTCGCTTACAACACGGCGGTGCAAGAAACAACACAGAGCACGCCGTTCAAGCTGGTCTACGGCAGGAACCCGACGACGACGCTCGACGCCATGGTGCCGCATGTCACTGACGAGGAGAATCTTGACGTCGCTACCTATCTCCAGCGCCGAAGAAGCCCGACAGCTTGCCCGCCTGCGGATCAAGAACCAGCAGAGGACCGACAGCCGACACTACAACCTCCGACGACGCTTCGTCGAGTACCAGCCCGGCGATCGTGTTTGGGTATGGACCCCGATACGCCGACGAGGACTCAGTGAGAAACTACTGCGACGCTATTTCGGACCCTACAAGGTCATCCAACGTATTGGCGCACTGGACTATGAGGTCGTGCCAGACGGCATTTCGCATTCACAGCGGCGCCGCGCACGATCTGAAGTGGTCCACGTGGTGCGCCTTAAACCCTTTTATGGACGCTGACGAACTTCCTTATTTTGTTGTTTTCTTTGCTACGACTGCTTCTTTTTTTATTACTTTCATTTGTTTGCAGCATCGGGTCGATGCTTTTTAAGAGGGGGGTAATGACACGTGTACTTATTTTTATCGGGCGACCACGTTTGGCCGCCTAACAAATGTTATCGCGCAGCGCAGGACGCGCCGGCATGTAAAAGAAGTTTCTGGAATGTTATCGATGGTTCCGTCCACTGTCTTTCACCACAACTTGTGTAATCTGATTGCATCTATGCGCCACGCGAATAGTGTAGAACTTTGTGGAAGACACGCGAGTCCCATCGGTTAATCTGGAACATTCGACAACTGATCTATAAAAGCCGACGCGCTTGACCCGCTGATCAGATTCCCGACGGTCGCCGACCGTGTTCGCCGCTATCGTTGTGCTATAAGTGTAGCCTGTTTTTGTGGGCACAGGTTCGCCCAATAAAAGCTAGTTTTGTATTCCACCGTATTGCTGTTTTCTTCACCGTCACTACCACGTGACAATATGGTGAACACGTGCTGCCGTATGGCATGCACGGCACACAGGAGGGTGCTGCGGTGAGCATTTTTTTTTCCTGGTTTTTGAGAATATCATCAGGCGCAATACCCAGAAGCCAGATTTAATTTTTATAGCCGATAATGCAGCATGGGAATATTGTAGTGAGCGGTTCATTTTGCCATAGGATGCACACAAAAGTTCACAGGGCTGCTCATTGTTACATAAAATTGTTGTTAATGATTGGTAATGCTATCAGTAGGTTCGACTCTACTTCTTTCTGCATAATTAAAATGTTTTGGATGTTTTTTCCGCATGTTATTTTTCATGCAACCCGGTTGAATATTAAATATTGTTAAAGTGGGTTTCACTATAATTGACACCCACGATAACTACCCTTGAGAAAGAAAAGGAAATGCTTAGGAACTGGGGACATAACCATATTACAAAAGGCTGATACTGATTATTTTACTATAATTGACACCCACGATAACTACCCTTGATAAAGAAAAGGAAATACTTAGGAACTGGGGATATAACCATATTACAAAAGGCTGATACTTATTAAGAAAGACCTGCCGTGGTTGCTTAGTGGCTATGGTGTTGGGCTGCTAAGCACGAGGTCGCGGGATCGAATCCCGGCCACGGCGGCCGCATTTCGATGGGGGTGAAATGTGAAAACACCCGTGTACTTCGATTTAGGTGCATGTTAAAGAAGCCCAGGTGGTTCAAATTTCCGGAGTCCCCCACTGCGGTGTGCCTCATAATCAGATTGTGGTTCTGCCATGTAAAACTTCACAATTTAATTTTTTTTATTAAGAAAGAGAATTATGGCTTTAGATTGTTTTAGATTGTTTTGTCACAAACCTGTCATCATAAAATGTTCTTAATATTTACTCATTTCATGTTTTAAAGGGGCCATGAACCACTTATCGAAGTCGAGAAATGCATTTGAAGTTAAAATAGACTATTTCAGAAATAGTTCGCCATGAAATGTACTCAATGTGTTGAGCAGAAGTGGAGTTTTTGGCAATCGAACATGCCCTTAAGCTGCGTTTCTGCTCCTTGTTGAATTACTTACACGGCGAAGACTGCCTACAATGCTCCGTCTACTGAACGTCACCATTCAAATTTGATTTTGGATCTTTATGTAGATGCCATTATTTCCAATTTTGGCACCTACGAAGCGCCAAATGTGGTTCTTCACCGAGCCGCAGTGCGCTCAGCCAGCAGACTCATCGTGGCACCCAGAGGTGGCCACGACAATATCTCCGCAACATAGCTGACCGCAGCTACATGTAACTGTAGTGCTTATGCACAACGTTTGCTTTGTGCACAACAGGGCTTGAGTGTGCACTCGCGCTCATAGTTTGACCGTGCTACATGGTGCGGACTGGCTTTGTCCTGCACCAGCTTGACTGACGGATAGTAGCCACATCCAACTTGCACATTTTGAAGCGCTATCAATAGCTCAATCCGAAGCAAAGTCTGTCGAGGTATCTAACCAGGAGCAGCCAGGAGTGAGCGGTACTGGCAAGTGCGTGTGTGGTCTGACCTTAAGTTTCGCGTGGTTCGAGGCTAGTTGAGTGTTCAAAACTAGCCGAAATTAACGAGACCTGATGGCTACAGCACCGATAGGCAGGGTGGCCAAAGTTTAATTCTTACGTAGGCGGCCATGGCCGAGCGTGCGCAGACGATAGTCGGCTTCTGCTGTAAGTGCGTAATTATTATCCGAATTCGAAAGCAGGCTTTTGCTTACTTCAACCTGTCAGTAAATATACACAGTAACTGAAGGAAGGAAGATGTGCACTGATCCAAACACCCTTCTTGATTGATGTCAGCTATTAGCCAATAGCAGCCGCATATGGGAATCTGCTATATTATGAAATAAAGCATCCAGAAAAAAGTGAGGAACAGGCTTCTGTTAAAAAGAGAACGTTTGAGGAAAAGGTCTCTTTGCATTCTGCTTGTGAGCTCCACGCGCCACGCACAACTGCAAAGTATAGGTGAGATGTTCACACCCGGGTGTGCTTATCCATGGACTGTGTTTTTTCACCAAGCCTGAGGGGTGGTTCAGCACCTCTTTAAGCTCCAATATTATTTTTGAGAGCAACCTTTTCTGTTGCAACAAGGCTGTTAGTGAAGCTGTATGTCTTGAACATATTTAATAACCTTACTTATTCACCTTTTATGCAGTGAGAATCTACTGACAGTGCACAATTCTACATTTGTTGGCCAGTCCAGGCACACATTATTGCAAAGCCATGCTATGCTACAGGTTTGAATAGTGCTATACTCAGTGTGTCGGAACGTAGCAAAAACAAAAATTAAACAAAACAATATTTTGACCGGAAGAAAAACGTAGCTGAAACGTTATTTATTATTTTGTTTTGGAGTGAAACCGAAATATTTTTGATCGGTTTTCAGTTTAAGGGGAAAGTCGGCAATCCGAAACAACCGACGTCAGGCAGCGTCAGAATTAGCACGTATCTCAGGGGTCCGCATAAGCACGTATCTCAGGGAGGGATAGTGCGAGCGATAGCCGGTCGAGTGCTCCACTAATTTAAGCCTACCGCTCGGTACACTAGCAGATTGGCATCGTAGCAAAAACCAGGACTTGGGCGCTCAAGAGCTTATCGTCATTTTCTACGGGTACAATGCTTTGTTACCAAAGTTTTATCGTTCGTTTATGTTCGTTTAAGTTCGTTTTATTGGAACAGCTATCTCATTTCAACGAGCACACTCGATGACATGCAGCTTCTGAGATCATGCTCAGTGCCTTAACTCAAGGCCTGTAAAACACGCTTAGCCATTGGATGTCTGACCTTGTCAGGAAAGCCAGTCTCTCAGTAGCTAGGGGCACAGGTTTGCGAACAGTGAGGGTGCACTCTTTTGCAGGTTTCACCCCCAATCCTGAGCTTATTGCTTGACAACATATGCAGTGAGTGACGACTGGTGCAAGTTTAAATGCCTCTGAGTTTACGGTAAATTTATGCAGTATAATAAGGCACAGGTTGGTGGAACAGACAACTGGCGGAAATTACTCAATTTTCCAAACCTATGGGATGAAGTGGAGATTAGGACTGAAGCCCGTCTGGTCAGGTTTTCATTGGATTTCTATCTCAAGGATTTCATTGTGAACAAAGCTCCCGTAGGGGAGCCAGAACGTAAATATATTTTTAACCATTTTGGTCGGTGTCTGGATCTCTTCCTTCTAAGTTTCCAAAGCTAACATGAGCTAAATACACAATCTTTTAGTATAACGGTTTACTAGTTTAACTTTTTTACCCTTAACAATGTAATCGCAATATTACAACATGTTAAAATAAACCAACTTGCTAATAAGTGCATATGCATATCATTATTCGATATTCTATTTGACATTCGATGCTAAATATTTGTATTCGACTCATATTAGAAAAATTTTGATATTTGCACACGCCTACCCTTAATGGCAGGAGTGGACTAAGTTCATGCACGTCACTGGACGCAAGGAGTGAAGGCTGCTGATAAGTAGCCGCATTTGCTCACCTTATTTCGGGCGTATAAAAAAATTGGATCTTACAGTTTCGTCTGCTTTGCCTTACTGAAAATTTGCAGAAATATCACATTTAATTGGTCGGGTGGTTCATTATAGCATATGGTGCTTTAACTTGACCAATTTTTAAGAAGAAAATGCAAATTTGCTTTAATCTACGGAGAAGCAGGCTGTTGCCGAGATGGCACTAGCATGGACCTGTGTCACCCCCTATCGGCAGCTGTTGACAGCAAAGCCGTTGTTCCAGCAGGGTTTCCACGTGGAAAAGCTGCTTGGTTTGAAGGGGCTTATACCTAAAAGTGATTGGCTACACTTAATATGGCAGCGATTCCTGTCTGTAGAAAATTGTTGCCGCTGGACGGTGAATTAAGGATGATGATGAGGATGGCAAGGACATCGTATGGCAAACAACTCGCAACAGCGAATCTCATAGAATTTCAAAACTATGATGTTCACATCAAAGTGTTGTGCGATCAGGTGACCAGCTGTGTTTCCAAACCTTGTGTCCCCTCTCATTGCTTTCTGAAATCTATGCTTGGACTAATCTCCATAAACAACGCTCCAAATAATTAACCGTCGTGCACTGAAGCAAATGAGGTTTCGTGCCAGGATAACTGGGTCATTAGCTACTTATTACAACAGAAAAGATAAGATCCAAAACTTTTGTGTCAGTGCCTCTTGAAGGCACATTTCTCTTTGATGTGGAGAAAGTAGTCGGCGACTCTTCAGCACAGTAGTGTTATGATCGTGTAAGAGCAAATGTGTGAGTGCATAGTGGTGATGCATATGAAAGGTACCACAGTGATTCAGGGTGCCAGCTACCAACATTCCAGCATAATATTCCGATATTGCATCTGCTGTCTATGTGCAGTGCTTTTTTTCTTTTCATGTTTGCTGTGGTTTGTTCGTGTGCTTCCATAGTCTGATAATCGTTTTAGTGTTTGTTTTTATTTGCTTGTTTTTAAGGGGAGGACAGAATGTTGTCTACTTAATGTACTAATTCTCTGTTGGCTGACCTTATGGGGTGCCACTCTGTATAATATAAAAATGCTGTACCACGGTAAGTAAAGGAAATTGGACTTGGTGTGCCATTGGTGTGAAAGCAACCCCTTGACCCATGCTTCCTTCAACACTAAAGCTTTATTTCTAAATGTGTCAGTATAATCTGAAATGTTCGCTTGGGGTCACCCATTTTGGAGCATGCATATAACAATTTTAGCTGTGTAATGGTTGGTATTGAAAATAAAAAACTTCCTTTCAATTGGCATATTGTCCATATGTTTACAAGAAATCTTTTTGTTTGTTTCAGCTTGAATGAAGGCAAAGGGACTCAACAGTTTGAGCTCTCTTTAGAGCAGCTTTTGAAGTCTATCACTGGCATGATGCTGTACAAGGCTGACACTGTGCTGCTCATTCAAGGTGCCTGCCTGAAATACTTTCCTGCCACCATTCCTGACATCCTGCACGTCTTCAGTGCAGAGCAGCTAAGGTGAGTGCGAGCACTATCTGGCACGTCAGCTTAAGGTCTCTATGAACCAGCTTCATCTGGACCACTTTCTTTCAGCCATATTGTTACGGAGCTGCTCAACAATCTGCCACCTGAAAGGCTCACAAAACAAAAAATGATGTGTGTAAATGACATTGTTCATAGTGAGCTGTTTAAGTTTCCAGGTAAGCTAAATTTTTACCACCTATGGAGTCCTTCCCCATTACTGCTCAGTGCTTCATTTTATACAATGTTGGACTCTAGGTAAAAGAAGTATAGTAGGCTTAGTAGTATTTGGCTACTGATACTGTTGTGTATTTTCATCTAAGCATATTGGCTAAGGCCTGTTAATTAGAGTAGTGTAAGAGCAGATTGTGAAAACTTGACTGGACTGTGCACAAGTTTTGAAGTGCTTCTCTTAGCTGGCCTTTTACTCTAGAGTTGCCTAAACTTTATGCATTATAAGTGGGCATTATGCTTTTCATATTTACTCCTTACTGCTGAATGTAACATGAAAAAGAAGACGCTGGGGAAATAAGATTGAAAGCACATATCCAGCAGTGTTTTTTCTGTCACAGACACTAAGCTTTGAAGAGATATAAACATATTGTCATTTTTTTACCTACCTCAAGGAAAAAAATGTTTAAATCCCATTATTTAAGAGATGTCCAATATTAGGTAAGTTCGTACTTGAACCATAATGTTTAAAAGGGGCAAGGATGTCACTGACACACTGTTAGTTGCCACGAAGTTTGAAGCAATTTAGCAGCCATACCAGCATGAAGCATTTTAGTGGTATGATTGGCATCCTTTGTGAAGAAAAACTTGCTTCCATTTTGTTGTCCTTTTTAGGTAGTTTTTTGTCCGATGCAAAAGTGTATTATATCATTTTGTTGTGTTCACAGGTTACAGAATGCATCAAACTGATCCTTGCTCGTAGCTTGTGTCTCCTGCTCTGTCAGTCAGCAGGAAGATCTTTTTTTTTTGGCAGTAGACACCTCTTTGTATGTTTGGAAGGTAAAGGGACTATAAAGGCAAATATTAAGTCAGTGTGGACTGTTAATATACCATTCCAGAATCCTCGCAAGGCTCATTTCGTGCCAAGAAAGGACTTAGCTATAATATAACATCAAGTCTAAAATGTCCACATACCTCTCGTGCAATTCAAATCTCTCGCCCCTGAGCGGGGAGTGGAGATGTTGCGCACACCATCACCACCCTTTGCTGCTGACATTGAGCAAAAGAGTGCCTGACAGCCGGCGCTATGGTTTCTTGCACAAAACGCAGAAGCGCGGTCAGAAACCAAGCCAAGACAAAGCCAACAGTGCAAAAGCAGGAGGGAAAATGCATGCCCAATCGTAAACACGATCTTCAACGTTCGTTACGATGGACCTCGTTCTCTGCTACTTACAGTTCGTGTGAGGATGGCAAGCCAGCAATACCAGCGCTGCACTACGCGAAAATGAAACCTTTCGACTGCCGGCATCATTGTCAAGGCTAATGTCAAGAAGCTCTTATTAGAGAATCGAATAGAAGTAAACGAGTAGCATTTTCTTGCATCTTATAATGCAATGCAATGATATTATAAATGATTGAGTAATATTGACAGCATATTAATGAGGAGTTCATACTTCATCAGGCTAGTGGAGTCTCAAATCGTGTCCTGCATTTACCTCAGTTTTTAAATTACTAAAGTTCTGTTTGGGATAATGTTGGCGCCTTAGAAGTTCTCGAGCATTAATTTGGCACTTTAGCTTGACTTCATATTTGCTTTTAGTGTCCCCTTAATGTTAGATTGTTAACAATTTCTCTTCTGTGCTTAACGAGATAACGCTGGTTTAGCGATGACTGAACATATTGATCCTGTCTACAACAGTTTCAGAAGCTTTCCATACAAATACGTGGCTGATGCTTTTGTCAGTAAATCTTGTGCATGTGCACACTGAATAATTTTAAGAATAGCAGCTGTTACAGTGAATTATTGAAAATAAGTGTACCTTAAAAGGATTATTTTTGTTTCTGGACTGTGCAGGGTAGATCATAGCACTTTATATTGGGACCACCCCTCAGCTGGAAATTATGTGGCTAGACACAAAAGCTCTGAGTCTTACTGCTGCTTCAAGAGCTATCTATGTTACTTTTACAATGGCATTGAATATGTACAGCGACACTTGGTAGTACTTGCAACATTTGAATATCCCAATTGCTAAGCCAGAGAATTACACTGTTTACATTCTGCCTCTGTGAAGCATTTGTATTTAGGTGACTTTTAAGGGGAGACACTCCCCGCAACAACTTATTTTTTATTGCTTACACCACAAGTTTCAAAATCAGCTAATTATAGAGTTCTTTATGCAGATTTCAAATATGTCATTACTTCTTGTGTAGCTGTTGTAGTGTTTGAGTTATGTAATGCACCATGGCAAAATATAGTCATCTTTGTGGGCACTTTCTTAGGTACTAAATTTTCACGAAAAGCATCGGGCTGTAGCTTGTTTAGCTCTTTGTAGATTACAAAGTGCCGATATCTAGCCAAACAGCATGTACAATTTCTGGAACTATGCAAAAAGATATAGCATTTCAACTAATTTTTTTCCTCGATTCCTTGAAATATAACCTTGTGCTTTTGTAACTAGTGCTGGAAGATATTGCAATTTCAAGAAGGTATCAGCACTGTACATGGCTTCAAGAGTATGTATGCCACATTTTTTTAGTACATGTATGACAATTCTAAATGTACAAGGTTATTTTCATGTGATTGTGAAAAAAGTTTGTTGAAGTGTCCTATTGTTTTTTTTTCATAGTTGCAGTAACTGTAGATGCTGTTTGAATAGATATTGGCACTTAGCGGTCTACAAAGAGCTAAATAAGCTGCTGAACAAAGCTTTTTTGCGAAAATTTATTACACAATAAAATGCCCACAAAATCACTCTGTTTTGCCATTGTCTAGGAGATAACTCAAGAACTATAGTTGCTACACAGAAACTAATCACATATTTGAAAGCTGCTTGTAATGCTCTATAAGTGGGTTGCTTTTCAAATCTCTAGTACAAATATTTAAAAAATGTTTTTTCGAGGAGCTGTAGGAGCTATAGCTGTAGATTCCTGTCTTTGCTTTGGCGACCCTTTCAGAAGAAACTCTATCACCGTCTGCAGTGTGTTGACAGTATGCTGAGCAAAACATAGAAAAAAAGTGAGGAAGGGTGTTGATCTTGAACCAATTGATATAACATTCTTGAAGATGATTATAGCTTTAGAGACACGAGCTGAAAAAAAGAAAATGTGCAACTAGGACTAAGCCCTACTTGAAATCAAGTGAATGGGGAAAACTGGCACGGGCAAGTAGGTGTGCATGTGCTACAGTACAAATGGGTTGATTGACAAGAATATAAGCATGTTGCTTGGGTGTCTTCATGTCCTCTCTGTACATGTTCTTTCTTTTTTCCAGTGTCTTTGGGCTGTAATCAGCCTCAAGAATTGAAAAAAAGGGTGTTCTATAGCTGCAGTTGAAACCATTTTAATGATCCCAAATATAACTATTTATCAGCTATAATGACCACATTTCACTGCAGTTACAATTTTCCAACCCTGCCTATTGAAACTGCGTCCAGATATAACGAACATTTTCAAAAGTTGCAATTGTTACAACAAACACTTCAAGTTTGTTAGTGGCAAAAGGAGGGCACATGTGAAATTCTGAAGCATGAAAGCGTGATTGAACTGGGTGCACGGCAGCAGGCCCTTCCACAGTAGCCCAACCGTAATGGAGATACGACCACCAAGAAGAGCGAGTGCCATGCACGAATGTCAAAAACTGCGAGGAAAACTCTTTCACCCATGCTAGGGTAACTATGCTTTCAAGGCACGCATCCAGTATGCTTCAGGGTGAGGCAGTACGGTAGCTGTAGGTTCAAAGCCGAAAGCCACAGTTCTCCATGAGGCACTTTGGTGGCACCGCGTACAATCTTGGAGGCTACGACGGTGGCACCATGTGCACAACGCTATTATGTACTCTGTTTGGAAAATCTGGACTAAAGGCCACCCAAATGTTGCCATCGATACTCCCGCAGCCCAGGTCAGCGTGAACATTGTGAACACAGCACGATGCACCACTACCATGCAAAGTTGCAAAGAATCGGCGCTTACGGTTCATGAACGCTTTGTTTACACATTGCTGATAATGATTCTTTTTGGCTGAAGTGACATAGAAAATTTAACTTTGCAGCTCTTGGTGCACGTTTAGCCAGCTCTGCAGCTGTAACATCAAGACCTCTGCAAAATGACGGCCTGCCGCAGGAGTTTTAGCTTCCGGCCAACTAGAATGCTTCGCTAGCATTTGCAGAATCCATATACCGTGTCCCACTGATTGTATGATATATGACAAACTGTAGGAGAAAAAAATGGCAGCAGATGCACTCCTAGTTTCAAAATGGCAGGTGATAGGAACCAGCCACATGTCATTTTGAAAGCACTATGATGCTGTATTTCGTTCTTTAGATTACATTTTTAACGAAAACTTACAGCTAGATGCAGCAAAGTACCAGGAACAAAAATGAAGGTACTCAAAATCTGATTTTCGCACCTAAGTAGTGTCGAATCATAACTGCCGGTGACAGCTTCAATGTCATTAATTTTTTCGCATTTTGAAGGGCAAGTCTACATATAATGAACTACTGATGCGACAGCAACTTTTCACTGAACCATTCAGTCCGTTATAAACAGGTTCGACTGTATTGTCCTATTTCAGCAAGAATTTGTGTCTGTCAGACTTTTACATCTTATGGCTTGCAAATCAGGTTGAGAATAAACAAGTGCGTTAGCCATTGCTTTTATGTCATCATTTTAAATGGTAAGATGATCGTGGCTTTTAGCCTAAATTTTTAAACAGTGTTAAAGCACCAGTGATTTCATTGTAGGATTTTTCTGATTGCCTACTATGCCAGATTTTTGCCATGCAGGATCACATTTGTCATGACAAACGTGATCCTGCATGAGTTGCACCGCTGGGTTGGAGCGGTGTGGCAGAAAGAGCTCTAGAAGTAAAAATGTTAGTTTTTTGTTGTTTTAGAATCCCAGCATTGTGCGAGTTTGCAAAGCATCAGCATATTTAATTACTCTGTTCTACCTAGAATGCCGTGCCATTCTGCTGCCTGTGATCAACCAACATGTGCAACTTCTCATGGAGAAAGGGGAAGAGCTAGAGCTCTGTGTCAAGATATTAAGTGACATCATGGTGGTTCTTCATGGCCATGACCGGACACAAACTGTTGAAGACATATCAGTGGTCATGCATTCAGTCCTGAGGACTGTGATCCAGACTGTAATTAGGACCAACCGGTCTTTGCCTATTGTGGTATGTTCTTATGAACTAAAAACTTGATGTCAATTGACGTGCATGCTTGTCTTCTGTTATTACATTCCACCGAGGTGTGTCATGCTAACTTTTTTTTTTTCCTCAAGGGCAACATTGTGGCTCTCATGATTTCAATACTGAGGCAAATGACCAAGTACCACTATCACAGCTACCTAGACCACTTTCAAACACCCACAGATCTTCTTGACTTTCTAATGGAAATTCTACTAGTCTTCAAAGATCTGGTCAGTAAGAATGTTTACCCGAAGGACTGGAATGATATGATAATGCTACAGAACAGGTACTTGCCTTTCCTCTTAGCTTTTGCTTTGCACTTCAAAATGCACAAACTTTTCAACTGTATCTTCTGCCTCCTCAACCTCTTCTCTGCTTAGTGTCATGCTGAAGGCTCTGCGTCACTTCTCGTACACCATTCGAGATAGATTTACCAGTCCCTTTGATTACCAGGTTTGTACCTGTTTCCTGTTCTACTGATAGTAATTCCATCATTGCTCAGAATGGGCAAACATGATTTCATTTCTTGCAACAGGTGTGGAACAACTACTTCCACTGTGCCATAGCCTTCCTCACTCAAGATGCACT
The DNA here is from genome assembly GCF_023375885.2 of Dermacentor andersoni. Taxonomy (NCBI): domain Eukaryota; kingdom Metazoa; phylum Arthropoda; class Arachnida; order Ixodida; family Ixodidae; genus Dermacentor; species Dermacentor andersoni. The sequence goes on along the minus strand of NC_092814.1, from coordinate 56,802,010 downwards.
GCAGCTGGAGAACTTCTCACACAACAAGCGAAACAAGATAATTGCCAGGTTTGTTTTGGTTCACTGTCATTTCATTTGGAATGTTTATAGGCTTCACTAAGCATCAGCTGCTTTTAATTATCTTGGCCAATTTTCTTCCAGGTACAAAGATATGAGGCGGGAGACAGGATTTGAAATCCGCAAGATGTGGTTCAACCTCGGTATGGCATTACTTGTCACATTGGCCTCGTGTGGCATTTTTAGTTAAAAAAAAATTTTAATATCACTACTTGGATCTTACAGAGCAAATAAAAGAAATCTCACATTTTTGCTCTGAAATTTCGCATAGTGACATGATTACAGTGTTCAAATTGAAAAACACCCATACTTGAGGGTAGTGCTAGCTTGGTGTCTGTCACTTAAAAGCACAATGTTTGTTTGCTTATCCTTATTTATTTGTTTGTTTGTTTGTGATGGTTTTAGACGAGCATGTTCTTGGATGACTAGGCTGAAGGCAGAAATTTTCTACCTGATGTAAGCTTTGCCAACCATACACAGCTGAACAGAAATGTGGCATAACTAAGGACAAGAAAACATACAATATTTAAATCACATGCCTAGTCAGTATTTAAAAAAAATTATGCATATACAGAACTGATGACATTATACAATGAAATCAGCAGAAGTATTTGGAGATAAAAGAATTACAGACTGTTTGGCTTCACCAACCACGGAATATCATATGAACGTACATTTTCTTGCACCAAATTAGCCATTTTCTTACACCAAGTTAGGCATTGCTAGGCCGTTGTTTGACCGGTTGCTAATTAAATCCTTTGCAGTTGTGATGTCATTGTTAAACTGTTGTTTTATTGCACACATGATACTCATTGTCATGCACACTGGGTTGCATAATGCATACAGGGTTACTCGGGGGGACACAGGAGGAGGAGGATTGCAGACTTGCACAAAGGCCGTTTTGTGGGTTCACACCGTACTGGCCAGTGTTGTAGAGTATCCTTCGCGCTTGCATGAAGGGTATGCAAGGAGAAATAATGCACTCCTCCATTGCTCACAGAGGACAAAGGCACAGAGTACAAAGGTTGAGGCAAGCGAACACTTACACGTTGTACCCACCTTAATTGAAAAGAATTCTTCAACCTCGGGAAAGGTCAAAGCCAAGGTCGTGTACAGGGGGCCATGATGCAGTCCAAGTCCTTCTTGTGTCACAGTCTGTCACACACAGAAGACGCAAAGCAAAATGTGCTGTCAATGAAGTCCCTCTTGAAGATGGTCGTCGCAACCGTTGCCAAAGACAGACATTCCTCAGCCTTGCAATGCTGGTGCGCAACGTGCGTAGCTAGTCGGGCTTGCCGCTGTTCATCTGTTTCGGCAGCGCACTTGACATGCTTGTGCAATCTGTCATTCTCCAATAGCTGCTGTCAATCTTCAGCAGATTCAGTGGCATGTTTCAACGCCATGCATTGTTTTCTTTGTTGCTGCAGTCGTAATCACTTGGCCACATCTTCGTCAGTCGACTCCCATTGCCTCTGTTGCCAAGCTCGTTGTTTGCTGCACGTGGTGTGACGAATCCTTTTTAAAGACGATCCTGATTCACTTTTTATATGTGAACCTGATTCACTTTTCATATTTATTTCACACATACGCACGCGGACATATTTGTGAAAAGGAGAAGAGGCTGTGCATGTGAAATGTACGTGAATAAACGCGCGTATGAAGAGGCTTCACACAGACAGAGGTGAAATCCAGGTTGGTAGGCTAGTAGTGCTTTAGTACTAAAATGAACCAGTGAAAGTGTAATGCAAAAAAAAAAAAAAAATTGGGGACATACTATAATGATAAATTGGTAGCACAATGCCAAGAGAAGTAAAAAAAAATGGTCAGCACATTATACAAGCTGCTGCTTAACACTTCAGTTTGGTTGAGGTGATGGTAACAGCTGCCTATAGTGATTAAGTGAAAGTGAATACTGTTTGTCACAACGTCTTTGTGTCATAATTTGTAGGGGAATCTTTACTTGTTTGAAGCCATCAAGAATTCAGGAAGGATTGCATGTTTTAAGTTGCCACATCCTGTAATATTTATGTGCTTGACTTCAGAGCAAAGGAGTAATGTTACTCAAAAAGAAAATTTTTATACACCCATAGAAATAGTACAAAAGGAAGACTGTTTTTGTTTATTGTGTTTGATCACACCTGTGTGGATGGTTTAAGATTTTATGATTAATAATTATTTATCACACATTGCGCCATGCAAGGGTGTTGAGAACAGTCAAGAATTAAATGTGCAAGTAATATGAAGCACTTCATTGTTGAAAAAAAGAAAAAGAAAGAAGCTCCTTCCAAGCAATGTGCATGTACCTGAAAGCACGGCTGTTTTCATGTGAGCCTATTCTCACTGAGAATGCCTGAATTTTTTTATTGTGCAGTTAACTGGCATGGCTCTAGCCATCTTACTTGAAGAGCTCAAGCTCACTACTGTTTTGGTGAATGCGGGGAAACATAATAGTGAAGTCCTACACTACAAAAAAGGCATCTAGCATCGTAGAATTGCATATAATATCAGTTGGACACCCGTCCTGCAATTTCTTAGCTGAGATTTGATGAACTGTGTGGACTCAAGCCCTAGTCTATTGAAGAGCTATTTGTGCAAAGATAGTGGATGAATTTTGAGCATTCCTGTCACTGTATCAGAGGAGAGCCTTTAACTCGCAGCTCCTGCAATGCATTCGTAGCAGCCATTCTATGTAGTCCATCACAGGAAATGGCAATGCAAACTGACAGTGTAAAATGTTATCACTGCTTCCCTTTTCCGCTTATCTTTAAATATGGAAAAAGAATGAAACTAGGAAACAATGAAGGGAAATTGTTCTGCTGGGGCATCTTGGTTTTTATTCTCTTATCCTAGGCAGTTTAGAATTTCTAATGAAAGAAAAATCATTGATTAGGGTTGCCAAGGTTTCATTCATACGAACAATGTTTGTAGTATTAGAGACTAAAATGTGCAGTCTCCTGAGGACATTGTGCATTTTCAGCCTTTTGACTGCATAAGCAGAAAGTTTCCACATTAACAAATTGTAAACACATTGGACAAACTTCATTTCCAAGAAAGCTGTCATAATTCAAGTAATCCATAATAAACAAGGGTCATAATAATGATGCATGAGTGTAATGATAATGACCAAATTGTGAAAAAACATATGATGACAGAGTGGCATTTGTGATAGCTTAATTGTTTCTGTGTTGGTGCAAAATGTGCAGGCCAAAACAAGATCCACTTTGTGCCCGGTATGGTGGGTCCATTTCTTGAGATGACCATGATTCCTGAAGTGGAGCTGCGAAAAGCTACCATTCCCATCTTTTTTGACATGATGCAATGCGAGTTCTACTCCCCACGCAAGTCGGCCTCCATCCACCAAGATGACTGCTATGTGCACAACCTTGAGATCAAGGGAAACTTCCAAGAGGTGGATTCTTTTCCTTGCTACTATGCAACCAATCACTATACTCCTGCTCATTTCTTATTAAGAAAAAAGGAAGTCTCTAAATATACATTGCATGTATCTGGTAAATCTTAGATATGGTGAATCCATAGGGTGAAACCTATTCTGCAAAACCGCATCCTGTGAAGCTTCACACTACCTTCAGGCTGGTTAGAATACGTACAGCACTGTCCAGCATATACACATACTGTGCCGTCATCACATCTGCTAGGTGGGGTTCAGCATAAACATAAGAGAGAATCTACATGCAGTAGCTCACATAGATGGCAATCAGTGCCAACGTAGCTGTGGGCTTGCTTTTCTAACGAAAGAGGCGTCTAGAAGTGGCTGTAGGTGTTAAATATGTTATAGGTGGAAGGTTAGAGGAGAATGTATGTAAAGCACACAAGAAATGTGCCTTCAGAAATGCCAAAAGTAACGAAATAATGTAGCAGAAATCTCGAAAGTTTGCAGTGAGTGAGTAATATAGCAAGTACAGAAGTGCCACCATGTAGCTCACTGTTGGCGTTGTGGTAGAATCGGTTGTTACTCTGTGATACCCAGGTTTCATTTTTTTTTAGATGCTCTACAGCAGTTTGTCAGACGTGGATAAAACCTTTTTTGCTGCTTACATATGACAATGACAAGATGACAGCAAGCAGCATGTCCCAACTACCACTCAACAACCACATCTATTGGACCATCGGGTCACGCATTTAAGTATATTTATTGCTCTGTTTGTAGAGTATCTTCATTCTGCCGCTGCGCATGCTCCCTAGCACATGTAAAAAAACACGTGATATGACAGCCTGGTTGATGTGGCTGTCAAGCTGGTGTGAGGGTGCACTGCTTGCTGTCATCTCGCTCTTGTCGGGTGTAAGTAGCAAAAGTGGGTTTCGCAAGGTCAGGTGAACTATTGCAGAGAGAGAGAGAGAGAGAGAGAAAAGAAGAAAAAAGAAAAGAAACAAAAATTGTATTTTGCTGACATCGAGCTCCATTACCCTAGCGTCACAATAGAAGATTCTACCACAATGCTTAAAACAGGTAACTTCCAATGATTTTTGTGCTCGTAATAATAGCCACTGACTGCAAACTGTTGAAGCATGTGCTGCATGACTTTTGTTGATTTCGGCATTTTCGAAGGCCCATTCTTGTGCACTTTATGTATGTTCTGCTCTAACATTTTATTTATGGCACATGGAATGCCTATAGCAACTTCCAAACATCTGTTAAAAAGCACGATGCCCTATATAACGCCAACCCGCTGTGGTGGCATAGTGGCTATGGTGTTGCGCTTTTAAGCCCGAGTGCAGGATCAAAACCCAGGCTTGGCGGCCACATTTCGATTGGGGTGAAGTGCAGAAACGTCTGTGTACCATGCATTGGGTGCACTTTACAGAAACCCAGGTGGTCAACATTAACCCAAAGTCCCCCACTATGGCATTACTCATAATGAATTGTAGTTTTGGCACCTAAAACCCCAGAATTTCATTTAATGTAATATTACGCTGTAAGGATTACTCACACCTGTTCGCGAATGACAGCTCAAAGCTACTTGAGCAGTTAGCAGAGCTAACTGTTTGATGAGGAGTTACGCTTTGCTGCTTCAGGTTAGTTAAAATTTCTGTTAATTTGTGCATCACAGTTTTGCCTTCTGCATGTTAGTAATTGCAAAATATGCAGTCAACAGGCAAGAGCTGCAACATGGATGCATTTCCACCAATCAATCAAGTGGATAGGTAGCTGAGTGTAATTGCATCTGTGGTCATTTTTGAGAAGCACACAATGTCATAATGTCGCATCGAGAGGCAGTGAATGGATGAATGTTCGTTCTGTGAAAGCACACATAATTGCTGTGGAAGCTGGTGTGGCAGCTGTTGCAGCACTGATGAGTGCGCCAATCTGTCGCACTGCGCTCACTCAGCAGTGCTCCTCCGCAACACAAAGAATAGGAACATTGACACGAGGGAAGTGCATAATTAGCTATTCCACATGCTTTTGCTCAACATATCTTAACATGAAACCTGCCGAAATCAACGAGATAAAGTGGACGTAAACAAACTGCCAGATCTGTTTAACGTGCCTGTAAAAAAAAAAAAAAAAAAGTTGAAGGCATATGTCGGGTGTACTTTTAGCCACAGCCTCAAGAAAGGGGGGGAATGGGTGAGGGGGCAGAGCTGTCATTTTAGAATTGTTGCTTCTAGGGATCTCACATTTTTGTGCACCCACCATGGTAGCTCAATGACTATGACGTTTTGCATTAAACATGTTGTAGGTTCAATGCCCAGATGTGTAGTCACATATCAATGGGGGTGAAATTCAAAAAGTTAGTGCGCTTAGATATAGGTGCACATTAAAGTACACCAGGTGCTCAAACTGGAGCCCTCCACTATGCTGTCCCTCATAGCCGTAGTATTGCTTGGGCCGTTAAGCCCCATCAGTCAATCAACCAATCAGTCAGTCAGTCACTTTTTATGTGCATTGATTAGATTAACATTGGGAGGGAACACAACACAGCTTTTTAGTTGGTGCACTTTTCATCAGCATTATTTTCACATTGTGTCATTGCACAATACATTGGCAGAATTGGTAGTATAAGTCATCCTACTGAAAGGCAAGCATGCAAACAAGGGCTCAAGAAGAAACAAGAAAGACAAGATAAATGGCAATTATCAACTGAAAGGTTGCACAATGGTAGAAAAGAAGTAACACACAAAACTTCTCTGCACATGCTCAAGGGAAGGCAGCGCCAACCCGTCAATCATGGACACGTGTGGGCACTCGCAAAATATAACTGCTTAGGCATCACAACTCTTCGTGCAAAATAATCAACAGCCGATTTACGTGTGCATTACCACCAATCAATAATATGCCAATCAATAATATGCATTACCGCTATCAATAATATGCCAAGCCTTGACCATGAGGGGAATTTTCTTGCTGTGATGTCTGCACTAAACTAGACTGTCTGCAAACTTTGGAGGGCACTTGCAATCGCGACAGTGGAACGAAACGTTGGACAGTGTTCTACTGGTCAACAAACGTTTATGCTGAGTTCATCTCCAATTGATATGACTTGTCTGCCCTACGTAAAAGTGACTGCAGCTAAAAGGAACTTCATAAACTACACCTATTCAGCATTCTGCGAACTGTTGGTGTGCTTTACATTACATTTGTCAGGTCTTTTCTTGCAGTTCAATTGGTCTTTCTTTACGTGGTGGTGCATATCTTTCCTAACTTATTATCAGCTGTAAACACAATGTTAACGTCACATCAGCTCCCTAGTAGAAGTGTTCTAATCGCAAGAAGAGGCCTTCATGCAGTGAGGCATTGTGTCCCAAATGCCACATCATGTGAAAGTGACCATTCTGGAATGCGGCATAATGGTTTGAATCATATCTAGTAGGAGTTCAGCTAACATCCGTTTTGGGAAATGTATGTGCTTAATTTACATTGTGTTGAACGTCACAAAATATTTGGATGTTAAGTTTTGTAAGGCAATATTACCTAAATGCTGCCTAACTAGTGCTTCATTTTTTACTTCTTTAGTCTTAGATTAAGGCATTCTATCAAATGAAAAGAAAATGAGGACAATATTGTGTATATATAATGAATTTTGAAATCAGATTATATATCTATGGAACATTTTTAAGGTTTGTAGTAAAATTGTAATTTTTGACAGTGGAGACCTCTTTGAATAGTGCAGTGTGACAGACTTGCTTTATAGAAATCACCTTATTTTTTATTATCATTTTCTCCACCAATAATGTAAAGATTTTCTTGCTAGGGTTGTGCCATGATTTATAAAGATAGAAATGTTCCATTTTCCTGTTTGCTTGTTCCTCTCTGCAGTTTGAAAATGAAATGATCACTAAGCTAGACGTTCTAGTCGAAGGTGGGCGAGGAGACCAGCAGTATCAAGAACTTCTTCAGCAAATGTATGTTTGCTCTCTCTGAGCATAACATTTCATAACATTTCTTTCTCAGTGGGCCTTGTGTACATTATTCATGCAATTATTTGGTATATTTTGCAGTCTGTATGACTTGTGTGAAAACCATGCTGCCCTTCATGATGCTGGAATCAGGTTTATCAAGACGGTGGTGCGACTGATGAAGCGTCTTTTGGAGTACCGCACCATCATCACAGATGAAAACAAAGAGAACCGCATGAGCTGCACTGTGAATTTGCTGGTAGGGACCCCTTTGAAGCTCACATTGTACAGCATTGCTTTCAGCTGTTTTGACACTTCATGGAACCTAAAAACTGAGTTGTGCAGCGGCGTAAACGTGCTATTACTGCAAGTGATACATGTTAATTGAAAATCAGTGCAATGAATCTTTGTTGAATTATTGGAAGTTTGAATTCATAGTCGGAAGCTTGAGCGATACACATATTGCATGCACCTGTTATACACAAAAGGCATGTTATGTTGACATTTTTTGATAGTAGGTCTATTAGTGATGCCCTACTTTATTGTTACACTACTCTTCAAGTCCAAATTAGAGCCCAATAATTAAAGTGCCGTCTGTTGCTTTACTAAGTGCAGCCATTCCTTATGTGTGCTAATGCCTTCTGATTTGTTGCTTGAGCCTGAATCCATATAGACTTAAGACAAGCAGCTGCCTCCTTGCCTAGCACACTTAAAATGTTCAGTATGAAGGACATGGAGTGAAGAGCAAGTGTCACTAAGTAGGGGAGGTTGGCATTACTTACCATAACTTGGTTGGCAGAAAATGCTAGTGATCTTAGCCCTTTGAGGGTCTAATTTTTTTGCAAGAACCTTGTCCCTGTGGTCAATCTTTTTCTTTTTATCTCAGTTTCCAGTAGTAGGAAATAATTGAAAGCGTATGAATAAACAAAAATTTATTGCAAACAATATTTTGTCTCAAGAAGGCTTTACTCACACCAACAGTATACATACAGGTATGCAGCACAGTAAGAGATTGAGAAAAATGTCTAACAAAATTTATGACTGTCAATTTGTTTTCCCAAAAACACGTTTCATCAGAAGAAGCACGTCAGAAACTAGCCAGGAGAAGAAGCACTTGAGCAGTCGCAGCGAGAACAGGCACCGTGCATGGCTATACCGATATCAGGACTGTGCACAACCCAGTGTGCGGGAATATGCGAACTGCAACTGAAAGGTGAACTGTAGCCGAAGGCCTAGAAAAAGGAAACTTATTAGTATCTCTGAACTTCGGCCAGAAACTTGACAGTTACCGAAAACATGATAGCAGCGACCGTAAAAAACGATGGGATCTCTCCCATGCATGCCTTTGAGGTAGCATACGACGCGTGTGCGACCATGTGAGCAAGTGCTTGGAGGTAAAAAAATCGAGTTGTGCACGCTGGTGAGTGGAAACGCAATTTCAGATGACTTTGGGCGGCTCCGTAGATCGCAGAACCTCTCAACAACCAGTAGTGTCGGATACGTGTGAAATATCAAACATAAGATCGGCGCCATACATGTATGACAAAAACCCTCAAAGGGTTAATAGATGTGGTCGATGACTGCCACCATCTCTTTCAAGAAATGTGTTATTTATTTATTATTATTTTTTTTTTCATTTTTGAAGAGATCTTTATTTGATGCCCCGGAGGGGAAGCAAGATAGGATCAGATACAATGTGTACGTGACTGAGTTTTAAATGCTGCCAGTCTATTAAAGTAACAAGTCACAGATACATCACACTTTCTAAAGTCTTTTGTGGCTGAATGTAAAACTTAACTATGATAATTTAGCACCATGTGAATGTCTATTAAAAGCTGCCTTCGGCAGGAGACACCGTGTTTCACAAGAGAGGAAGTGTGAATTATTTGAAAGTCACTGTTCTATTTTCTATGTTTATTAGGAAATTGGTTGAATTTACTGAAAGTACAGAATATTTGAGGCTTTATTGTCACAAGCTTAGTCTAGGATTTTTAGCTGTCCATATAAAAAGCACTTTGCAAAAAATAAAAAATAAAGAAAGAAAAAATATGTGGAATATGATTTCAAAGTAAACTGTTGTTTCAATTTGCTTGGATATTAATGATTATCGTGTCTAGAGCCACTTGACTCTGAAAGCCATTTTCAGCTCGGTCTGTCTTGTAAGAACTGTCATTTTTAAGGATTCATTGCTTGAAGTTTGTCTTAGTTGTGTGCCTTATTGCAGAAAGTGGTTTCAGGCACTTTATCTTGCAAACATTCAACTTATTTCTTGTAGGAGTTCTACCACGAGATCAACCGGCAAGAAATGTACATACGATACTTGCACAAGCTGTGTGACCTGCACCTGGAGTGTGACAACTACATAGAGGCAGCCTTTACACTGCAACTTCATGCCAAGCTACTGCGCTGGTCGGATGAGAGTTTACCGAGCCTGTTGCGCAGTGCCAAATATCCCCAGTGTGAGACCAACCGTGAGCTCAAGGAGCGCCTTTACCACGATATCCTTGACTACTTTGACAAGGGCAAGCTCTGGGAGGCCGGCATCACGCTGAGCAAGGAGCTGTTGGCACAGTACGAGAATGAGACATTTGACTATGCCCAGCTGAGCTCTCTGCATGCACGCATCGCCACCTTCTATGAGAACATCATGCGCCAACTACGACCAGAACCCGAGTACTTTCGAGTTGCTTACTATGGTCGCAATTTTCCAGCCTTTCTTCAGAACAAGGTGAGCTGCCTTTCTAGGAGCCGACTTCCACGTTGCTGAGAATTATTTCTGAATAAGAAGCACTTACTTTTTTAATAAATTTCATATAAAGATAGTATTTTATTGATATGCACCATCTATGTACCACTGCTTTCCCAGGCAGGGAATGTCAAGTAGCTTGATTGTGTGGGAACCTTCCACTTGTTACTACTTGTAAGTCACCATCAGGTTATTCACTACTGTTGAACCTCATTGTAACGAATTTGCATCTGACACAAAAATACCTTTGTTATATCTAATATCCATTTTAAGCATACACGCTAATGCTAGTATTTCCAGCAAAAAAAAAATCGCGATCAAGTCTTTGCGAAAGAAACACAAGCGTGCTGCCTCCATCAGGCCAACAAAGGGCCTCCTGTGGATTTTGATGGCCCGTTGGCAGCTTGTCGTGCCAATGCATGGCACAGAAATAACAATAAAATAAATACACACACTTTGCGCTGTCACTCATACGCAACCGTGCAATCACTGTGATCGCCAGGGATCGCAACGTTGGCTTGTCAGCTGTGGTCCAACCAAGCCAAGTTGCAGGCCAAGATATGCATGCACATCCAGAATGGGCCATTTCAACAGAAGGGCCATGCACTTAAGTTGCACTAGCTAACTATAGTCTTGTAGTAGCGCAACTATCGCCTCCAAAGCCGGTGATGAAGAAGAGGGCTCGCATATAGTAGCGCAAGAATAGAACACGCTAGGCTTGCTTGACCTGAGCCGCCGCGGTGTCGGCCACTCCCAAGATCCCGCTGCACCATGGCTGGCTGGCCTAAATAAACCGTGGCTACGGCGGCTACCTCTTTGTGCCGCCTCCCACTGTCTCAGCTTTGCTACTATGACTGTTTATCTAGCCTGTGCGTATGATCTCACGCTCGATTGCCAATGGGGTCTACTGGTGAGAACATATTTTAGAGAACTTCTTCGGCAGCCACTCTGCCAGCTGTCAGCAACTTTTCATCAAGGCTGTGCTGCTTTGGCCATTAGGCCTAATTATTAATCATTGCTGCTTGCACAGCAGTTGGCAGTCGAAGTTGCGGTTTAGCGGCAACTTTGTTCATGGCCACGAAGTTTACGGCTTAGTGCATACGCAAAAGACAAAAGACAGTCTTTTGCGTATGCACTGTGACACCTATGATGATAATAATAAAGAAAGAGAGACGGAAAGTTCACTGGAATGGAAAGGAAACGGTAAAAAGCACATTAAAAAAAAAGGCATGGCATATGTTCATGCTTCTGTAGCGCCAGACAATGAATATTGTACTGGATTAAGAAAAAGAAGCAGCTGGTAATTGCTCGCTTAGAAAACTGATAAACATACAGTGCGATGCAACTTGAGAAATAATGATAGTGAAGCTTCCAAGACTTTAGAAGAAAAGGAAAAGAAAAGACTGAATCGTCGTGACGGCACATCACAAGTCACCGTAGGCATTGAAGTCCCTAGCTATAATGAAATTATTTTGTAGCAGCTGTGATAGTGTCCATGCAACTATGGTTGCTTGCGTACTGTCAAATGCTCATATGCTGCAGCATAAAGCTCACGGCACAGTGCGAAAATGCGCTCGTAGTGAAAGCGAAACTGTGCGCAGACATGCCTGCAGAAGCATAGTCGGTCACCACGAACCCGTGCGATCGCTGCATTGAAGCTTCATTCTGTTGTGCTCCATTTAGTTACACAGACAGCCCTCTATAAGAACATATTTCACATAGTTTTCTCTCAGCAATTGCCTACCTTTCACGCAAGAAACCGGTTCGGAGGAATTGATCACGGCGACCACGCACAGTGTCCCAGCTTACTGTACGTAGTAGGTAAAGGGATAGCGTCTGTAAACCATTCTGTGCTTTCTGTTTGTGCAAGGTTATTATTTTAAAGGGGCCCTGAACCACTTTTTATCGAAGTGGAGAAAGACATTTGAAGTGAAGATAGGCTATTTCAGAACCACTTTGCCGCAAAAAATACTTCAATGCGTTCAGCAGAAGCGGAGTTATCGGCAATCAAAGACGGCCTCAGCTGTGCTCCCCTTCCTCCTCCAATATCTTGCACTGCGAAGGCTATGGCGGAGATGTCATGGTGGCGCGCAGTTCAAATTTCCGATTTGGTGACTACGCTGTGCTAAACGTAAGCCAAACGTGGCTGTCCTCAGAGAGCCGCAGTGCGCTTAGCCACTGGACTCATGGCGGCACCTCGTGGCGGCCGCGGTGTAGCCGAGCGCAGCAACCAATAGCAGCCGCGTATTGAAGTGTGCTTTATGATGAAATAGAGCACACAGAAGAGAGCAAGGATCATGGGGTTATTGAAACGAGAACGTTTGAGAGAAAGGTGACTTCGCGCTCCGCTTGCAAGCTCCACGCACCGCGTACGACAGCAGAACTTGGCTGAGATGTTCACAACAGCGTATGCTACCCGCGGTCTATGTTATCTCACCAACCCCGAGGGGTGGTTCAGGGCCCCTTTAAAAGTAGAATACTTCTGTCATTTCAAGAGTACTTGCAAAAATGTCCAGGAGGGCTCCTGCATAGAATCTTTATTTAGCGCTGATAGCCAAACCTATGGGGAGTACGCAGCGTTATCCCTCAGACTATGCAAGTGAGGCGCTTCCGACAGACGGTGACTCTGTAAGTCCTCGCCCCCAATACCGACATCGTTATAGTGATGGCCCCGTCGCTACAGTGCTGTTGTTAAAGTGACGGGCCCCGTCACTGTAGTGCTAATGTTAAAGTACCGGGCCCCGTCATTGTAGCCACTAGCAAAAATTTAACTTGTGATGCTTATGCATTAGCCCTTCGTTTCTCATGAGTATGTCACGTGAAAACATATATTACGGCCTCTTCTTTAAATGTATGCTTTTTAACAACTTAAGGTGTCATGTACAGTGCTATTAAAATTAATTTCCCACCTAGCCTACAATGTCTGTAATACAGTAACAACACTTGTACAGTGACAGCAACAATTTTTGCCATTAGTGAACAAACGATTAACTGCAGCCCTGAGAACTAAGCTGCAACATTGAGTTTAGGTTGATCAGAAAGATTATTTTTGTTGTGCTTAAATGGAGAGTGTAACATTGTGTAAAGCACTGCTTCATTTTAATATGTGTGAAGCACCAGCTTCACACTAAGGGTTGACTGGTGTACAGCTTGCGAAATAATGCTGTCTTCCTCATGCTGACATTGCACAATATCAGTCCATGTACAGTATTCAGTGTGCTATTTGCATGCAGTGTGATTTGCATGAAATCATTATTCCTGTTCATTGAGCTAATGCCTTAGTGTGGTGCTGCAAGCACTGGGCCACTTTGATTTGCAACGTTTGGGAAGTTCGTTGTCAACCAGATGGCAGCAGGAAAGTTAAGGGATAATGTTATAATCACATGAGCTGGAAACCTGAGGCAGCTCGATCTGTTGAGGGTGTAAGGTAGCCGGTGGTTGGCTTGCAGTTGTGCTCCCCTACTCAGAAGCATGCTTCCTCTTGCTATCACCTCTTGGTGATAACATTGCTATTTGCCTTGCTTTTTGAGCTCAATTCACCTCATGAGAATGATGACTGAATTGACAGTGAGTGTCATTTCTGCAGCTCTGTTTGAAACTTTGGGCTTATACAATAAATTAATTCTGTTGAGAATGCACCAATGTTCGAGTTGAGAAAGCTGTGTGCATAGTACTTATATTCATCGGCACAGTTGGCTATGTCAGAAGCAGATAATTAAAGATCCGTACAGTTGCCATGCTCGCAAGACTGCTTGCAGCATCGTATCACTTTTCACTGTTGCAAACAACTGGCTGTCAGAGCGAACAATGCATGTGTTGTTACGAGTGCAGTGCCAAGCAAAATAGATAGTAAATTCCTCTTCATTTAATGATGAAGACTTACTTTAAATAAGTAATTGGATGAAGCAGCTGTACTGGTACAAGCCAGTAGTAGTAGCTTCAGTAAACTGTGTTCTAGTTTTGCTGCTACATTGTATCTTGTTAGCCCAGTTCAGGTTCACTAGCACAGTTGTGCACTAATTGAACTGGCACTTCTCCACTGGTACCAACATGCAGCATAAGTACTGAGACAAACGTGTGCACACAAGGCTGCTACAGGCATGAAAAGGAAGGTGTGAAGGGGTTCATTTATCAAATGTGCAGTATAAGGTATTTTTTATCTGTATGAGCACTAAAGCTGTGCCTTGAACGCTTGCCTACTAGGTTTTTGTGTACAGAGGAAAAGAGTATGAGCGATTGAGTGACTTCAGCACCAGGCTGCTCAACCAATTTCCCAATGCCATGCTGCTGACCAAGCTGACTATTCCTGGCAAAGATGTCACTGAATCACAGTCCCAGTACCTTCAGATAAACAAGGTGGACCCTGTGATGAACAATCCCCAGCGCTTTCAGAATAAACCTGTCCATGAGCAAATTCTCAAGTACTACAGGGTGAGTGTGTTGTCAACTTCTGTCTTGAATTTGAAAGACATGTTGTATCTAGCTTATACTCTGTAATCAAAAATTATAATTTTGCAGAGAAGTGCATTTGTTGTAGTGCCATCTTTTGTCGTCAGGCTAAAGTACATAGGTTTTTTTGCTGCAACTTAGTCGTATAGATTTAAAAGTGTTTTTTTAAGCATATCTAGTAACTCCAAGTAATTATCTGTGTTACTGTTTTAAATGGGATTGTAGAAATTGAAAAAGTGAAAGGTGACGCAATGATGTGTACGTATTGAATGGCAGTACAACCTAAGGAAGGTTGCTTTCTATAGTTGCCAAAGTAGAAAATGCTAGTTGAACAGAAATGAAGGTGTATTTCTGTAAGAACTGTGGTCTCTAGAGAAGCAAGCTTGTTTACTTTGCACTCAGTATATTTCTAAATATTTTTTGTATTCTCAATTTTCTGCATTAGCATTCTCTTTTGTTTATTTACTTCT
Organism: Dermacentor andersoni; assembly: GCF_023375885.2. Lineage (NCBI taxonomy): Eukaryota > Metazoa > Arthropoda > Arachnida > Ixodida > Ixodidae > Dermacentor > Dermacentor andersoni. Next base: position 56,786,932 of record NC_092814.1, on the reverse strand, counting down.
CTGTTGTTCTTATCATGTTCTTTGTAAAAAATAATAGTTACTGCCCTTCAAATGAAATGCAGATGTGTCTTTGGGTTTCTTATTCAGGTGAATGAGGTCAGCAAGTTTACCTATTCACGTCCCCTGCGGCGAGGCGAGAAAGACTCTGACAGTGACATTGGCAACATTTGGCTTGAGCGGACCACACTAGAAACTGCTTACATGCTTCCTGGTATCCTTCGCTGGTTTTCTGTGATCAAAGTTCAAACTGTTGAAGTCAGCCCACTACAGAATGCCATTGAGACTATGGAAGCCACCAACACCAAGATCAAGGACATAGTGCTGCAACACAGGGCAGACTCAAGCCTTGCCTTAAACCCATTGAGCATGCTGCTGGGAGGCATTGTGGACGCTGCAGTTAATGGAGGCATCGGCAACTATGAGAAGGTAAGAAGTTGGTACAGTTTTTGTGTTCTGCAGCTGCCTTTTGTTTTTCTGGCTTGCGTCAGATATAAAATGTCCCATGTATTGTAAAATCGTACTGTAGTAGGGAAGCGACCGTGATTTTCTTTTCCAATGCATTCATGGTACTTCTGATTCCATGTGCTTGTTTACTTAAAAAATTTGGAGGTTAACAAAGAAGCTTGAAAATAAGATAAGGACCATGCACTGAGCTATGGAACGAAGAAATGCTAAGCATAATGTTAAGAGACAGGAAAACAGCAGTGTGGATTAGAGAGCAGATGGGGGTAGCCAGTATTCTAGTTGGCATTAAGAAAAAAAAAATGGAGCTGGGCAGGTCATGACGCAGATAACTGGTGGTCTCTTACGTATTACAGAATGGGGTGTCAAAGGAGAAGGGAAGCACAGTTGAGGACGGCAACGAATCGCTTTTAAGTGGTGTGATGAAATTGGAAAATTTGGAGGGATAAGATGGAATCAGCTGGCACAACACAGGTTTAATTAAAAATCACTGGGAAATACCTTCATCCTGCAGTGGACATAAATAGGCTGCTGCTGCCGCTGCTGATAATGATATTGAGTGATTTTGCTTTGATGATTATAAAACTGTTGCATCCAATGTTGACATATTATGACTGTGCATATTTACATACGACTGTGCAAGTACATTTTTGTGTGCTTGCCTTAGTATTTTGTTTTCATGTTAGCCCTGTATCAAATTAATTTGAGCTGCAGTGTCTTTTCTTTTTCTTATGTGCACCACCATACTGGGCCTTTGGCTCTGGGTGAGTGCTTGTGAAAAAAATGGAATGAATGAACTTGATGCTAGGTTGCTGCATGCTAGTAATAAGTCAATTTTATGTTGATAGGATTACTTCATTATTGTGCAAGTTATATCATGATATGTTGTACCCAACTTGCTGGAACTGAAACACATATTTCTATAAAATTGTGTAAGAACTTGAAGGCTTTGCCTGTCTATAGCAGCGTGAAATGGCTTAGAAATGCATAATTCGTTTACTTCTTGTGTATACAATAGCATGTTTATAAGATGTAGAAAGCTGTGCTTTTCTTGCTTCTGGTAACGAGAAGAGTATAAAGTGACTATATTGATTTCCTTTTCAGGCATTCTTTACTCCAGAGTTTCTTGAAGCAAACAGGTCAAGTATTGATGGAATCAACAGGCTAAAGGAACTTATTGCCTGTCAGGTAAGAGAGGAGCAAGGAATATAAAATTATGAATGTGGTGATTGTTATGCTAGTCACAAGTTATGGTGGAGCCGTGGAAGTACCACTGTGGAAGCCTTATTGTGGTGTCAGCCAGATTATTATAACGCCAATGTAGTGCTCTTGCCAGTTGAAACAAATTATTAAAGTTAAAGACATCTTTACTCTTTCATTGTACGTGCTTACCAGAGTTCAGACTTGAAAAATTGTTTAATGGACATCTGTCACATAGCCGGTGACAAATAACATAATAGCTGAAAAAGCTGCACCTCTGTCAACAATGCACATTTAGTTCTGGTAGTTTTTGTTACTTCAAGCCTCTATCTTATTGTGAGCTTTTTTCTTGTTTAGTTATGTACAGAAAAAGTAGTTCAAAGTTGGATGTGAACAACCAGTGTTGTGGCTTCAGTGTTTTAGCCAACTTATTGTGTGCAGTCTTATTCACATAAATGCTAAAATAAGTGCACATTGTGTGATTTAGTGTTTGTTTCACCCTGACCATAGTTTTTCAAATAATGTATATTTCCTACAGATACCACTGCTGGAGGCTGGCATTGAAATCCATCGAGACAAGGCCCCAGAAAGCCTCCAGCCATACCATTCACACATGCAGGAAAAGTTTTTGAAACTGAAGGCACACATTGAAGAGAACTATGGCAAAGCAGTAAGTATGGTTTGAATGACTCATCTGCTTAGCTGTAAGTAGTAAGCCAGTTTTCGTTAAATACAGTCAAGCCTGGATATAGCATATACCTTCTTTGCACAAAATGTGTTTGCCATATCAGCAGTTTATTATATACAGGATGTCTCAGCTAACTTTAGCCAGAGTTTAAGAATATGTGAATGCCACGTAGCTGGATAAAGCCAAGGAAATGTTGTTCGCAGTCGCTTGGAGATACTCAGATTCCTTTTTAATTCTACCTAATTGCATAATTAGTCTTAATAATTAAACAACTTTTCAAATATTATAATTAGATGAAAAGTGTCACTGAGAAAATTGTAGAGCAACATGAAAAGCTCCTGATACAGCTTTCTGTTGCTCAATACGTGCTACATAAAAGTGTTTTTCTGAGCATGAAAGTAGCCCGTGAATAACACAAAATGCCTCGAGCAGCCAGTTGTGCAACAATTTTGTGTGCATTTGCGGGCTTCTTTCACACTCGGAAAAACACTTCTATGTAGCGTGTATTGAGCAACGGAAAGCTGTATCGGAAGTTTTTCATGTCGCTGTACAATTTTCTCATTGACACTTTTCTAATTATGATATTTGAGAAGTTGATTAATTAAGACTAATTATATCTTTAGGTGGAATGACAAAAATTATTTGAGTATCTCCAAGCGACGGCAAACATTACCTTTGTCCTGACCAGCTATATGATATTTGCATATTTTTAAACTCTGGCTAAAGTTAGCTGGAACACCCTGCATAGTTAAACTTTCCCTGAAAACGAGCGTTAAAGAGCAGAACAAGGCAGAAAATGGCACACCAAAAAAATGATGCGCACTGCTCTTATACGGCAAAAATCTGTGAATAAAGTAGCCTCCTCCCCGCTTAAAAAAAAAGAAAGAGAAAAATCAAGCCATACAGCTTGTGTGTAATGTCACAATTGCGGCAGCACTTGCATAAGTGAAAATTTGTAAAAATGAAAGAACTAATAAGAAAAAAAAAGTGCAGCACTGAACTGATTAACTCTGTTCATCTGGCATGCACCGTGGAGGTTTCTTGCTACCTTCTCACCTCCCCCGGCTCATCAAGATGCCACCATGCCACACTTTATTCCATTTATTGTAACCTGGTCATTAAAATATTTTACTCCCTCGTAGACTTGAACCCAAAAGCACTGAAATTTTGGCAAGCTTGTACATATTCATAAGATGCAGACAGAGGAGCAGAGAAATAATGTATTATATTTCATTCTCAAAAAAAAAAGTTTGTGTAAAATATGATTTATGATCAACCCATGCTATAGCAGCCATATTTTAGTCGGGCTAAGTAACCTGGGAACTGCTGGAGGAACCTGATAACAAGCCTAAAAGGTTTAAATTCTTCGTAGCTTCTTTCTTACTCCAGTTTCTTGCGACATACGTCATATTTTATTCTTCATCTTATAGTTATTTGTATTACCAACATAAATAACAGTGGTGTGCAGGGCTAAGCTAGTGCCCTTGCTTAGTTTCTTGTAGATTGATGCATTGCACTTCTGTTAGCTGTTAGAAAGCTAGGAGTCTTTGGCATTTATACCCACTATCTACCAGAGGTTTTCCGAAGTGTATCAAATTCAATCTCTGTCTAAGAAACACATTAGCAGGCTTTAGATTCAAATAGCATTTATTGGAGCTATGTTGCTGGACCTCCTACAAAGTTTATTTTAGCTAAATAGTTAAACAAACAATAATTAGGCTAATTAATGATTTAGCCTCTGCATTGCTATTATTGTCACCCAAGCACACCGTGTAGCCAATATCGTAGTCCTCCAAATCAGAATTCATAAGAAAGTCTTGAATTACTGTGTTATTAAGAAACCGTGTGGGCTTCTTGTGCCGCTCCACCATGTCTGAAAAGAAGAAACATGATCTCGTAGATAGACGTGAGAAATACAGACAGATACAAACTGGATAAGCTTTATTGCGATGCCTGTCTGGTACAAACAAAAGCTGTCATGTAATTTCAGTTTAACCAGAGGGGTTTCACATTCGCAAGTTAGGTACCTCGGGAAAGGCAAGAAGTGAGTGGAAATTGTCACGCAACTTTACTAAGGCATGGCTAGGGGTGTGCAGAGGCACCCAGACGAGCTGACTCTGGCTTGGCACTTGAAGGATCAAGCTGTACAGTTTTCCAAGGTTCCTTGAAGTTAATTTTAAAGGGTATCTGCTGTTAATCTCTGTGGTGGCAATACTGCAGACACTGTGCTAGCCTGTTTTTTGATTACTAGTTGCAAGCCTGAGCACTTGATTTTTTCCTCAGTCACCTCCTCCAGAGTTGATTGAGCACCCCATCCTCATCAGGCGATACAAGGTTGTCCCTGCACCTAATCCATCTTCACGGACAGAACGTACTGACAGCTCTGTTTTCGCGCCAGATAGGTAAGAAATGCTTCACTGCATAAGATATTATTCTTGGTAGTTAATACAGTTGAAGATCAATATAATGAAAGCATATATATTGAATTATCTGATAAAATGAAGTAAATCTAAAAAACAAATGTTGCCAACATCAGCTGGTAATGAATACATGCTTATAGGAAATATTGGATGTAGCAGGGATTTACTTGTTGTATGTGACTTCATTATAATGAATTTTGACTGTAGTTGTGTGCGTGTTTATAGAGGCAAGTTGTTTTGTTAGTTGCATTCTAGTCACCTCTTCAGTGGACACTCTTGACAGCATATTCCAGGGGCAGTTTGTGGAAGTAGCCAGGACGACTAAGCATATGCATTTAATACAATAGATTTTTTTGTAGCTTCTTATTATAAACAAATTGTTTTGTGTATTTTACGGGAGTGTAAGCCATTTTGAACTGCCAAAGGGTGTATTCAAGTGCAGTTTCACATTTTTGTAGTTTCACAATATGAGATCTTCTCAGAAAGTTTGCATTCTTTACGAATGCAGTGGAATCATGATGTAACAAAGTCATATTGTGCCGCTTCAAAACTTCATTGAAGTGATTATTTTCGGAAAGCGAGACTTTACTGTTTAAGTGGTCCGAAGAACTCAACAGCTTCTTAACTTTTAATGCACTTGTCGTCTCTAAAACCTTGTTCATAATTATTGAGGTATTTTTCTGTGTATTAGACAGGAACAAGAAAGTGGACACACACAGCACGGTGTGTCCACTTTCTTGCCCCCAACTAATAAGCTAAAAAATACCTCATAATGCAGAACCAATTAGCCCTACGATCAACCCTGTTAGTAAGCATTTATGAATCAAATCCTGCAAGAAACCAAGCTGACAACAATTTTATTATTGAGGGAGCCAACCCCACTGTACATTGCTGGCAGTCCACAGATTCACTTGGGGGCCTGTGGCCACACTGGAGCTTTTTCCTTTTGGCTTGTAGGTGCAGAGGCAGACTTTCTCCTAGTTTGCTGTAAATCAGCATGTCGCTTATAGGCTGCCACCAGCCGAGCACACACACACATATGCCCTGGCTGGCAAGTCTGCTGGCAAAAAATTTTTGTGGCAGCAATTTATGACAGCTGGCATGCCAGCTGTCATAAATTTTTTGGCTTCCACTGCTCAAACACAATGTCCCAAAGCTATTGCGAGACTCTTGGCAACGCGAGCACCATGTCAGTGACCAAAACTCACCCCCATGGTTTCGTGGTAGTAATACAATCAAGACTGCTTCACTATTAGGCCTAGTGGCAGAATACTGAGGAAGCACCTTGCTACGAAAAGTGTGGCTGATGCGTCATTTAGAAGAGCTCTATTTGTAATTCAGTAGCCTGTATGGCAGTAGAAAAACCAGGACATCGGAGTACTCCAAACAATCGAGTGACTTGGAAAACTCACCCACGTATTCTAGAACGTCCCTCCACTCGGCCCTCTACCTCTACTCAAGAATGAATGGCGGCATCGCCCTTCAAAAAAAAGTTCATGATCTTCCATGGCAGTTGTTAAGAAGTGTAGCGTCTCCATCAGTCAAAGGGTGTCGCTTTGCTCAACTCGGGGCAGTGGAGGAAGAACTTCGAGTCTAGAATAATTTGAGAATAGGGGGTCAGTCAGCTAGTGTGAGCATATTGTATACCAGCATAATTAGCAAAATGACAGCAAGCTGCGTCAGTGTATTGTGGTATAGTTACTTCATTTAATGCACACTGTATTTAACACGCACCTTATTTTCGAGATAAGAGGTCAGACAAATGTCACTTCCACATTTGGTAGCGTACAACCTTTAAGCTGAGTGAGGAATTCTGTTCTGAGGAAATCTGCTTGCATAAGCTGTGCAAAACAATGCCAGGTTGCAGGTTTTTGCATTCGAATCGGTGTTGGTCAGTCAGTTTTCACACAGATGTGTGTGTTTTCATCTCAGATTTTAGAATCACAAAAAAGAGAAAGAGAACTGTATAATGCTTGTGCTTCAGAACCCACTTTCCAATCAGCTTTTCAAAGCAGCGCGCTAGTCAAGCGACCAATTCAATCTGATGCAGAGTAAAAAAAATAGTTCAGTAGATTTGAAAATGTTTGCAAGGGCATCTCGGTAATGTATGGAGCTTACCTTCACCGTACGGAGCTGAGCACTAGCACTGCAGGTTTTATTTTTCAAATTACATGGCCTGATGCCATGTGTTAATCTTCAGTTTCATAAAAGTAATTTCATCCATGTTTAGTGCGTAATCTTTTCAAGTGTCATGTTGACACTTGCAGGTGCCACATTTGCACCTCAGAATTATAAAGCACAAAGAATACTAATCAATCACATTTAAAGTGTGTTGCCTACATTTTAAGACATTTCTGATGAGATGTGCACTGCAAAATCAATAAATGGGAAGTTAATTAGAAAAAACAAGGGAAGATGTAAATCTGAGTAATTTTTGATGGTACCAGTATTGTCATGTAAGCTCTCTCTTTATTGTTTCTTCCAGTAATGCATTACGTCAGGCAAATTCCTAAAATTGTTTTGTGTGTTCCAAGTACAGTGCATGCAAAAGGGTCAAATTTATCCCATATCTGACATTCATTTCTGGATTGAGGCACAGCGTTCATATTTGTAGGTACAGTAAAGCAATTGGGAAATTCACTAATTCATCTCTCTACTGTTATTGTCTGTCTTTAATGATGCTGAAGCTGGAATAAATGGATAAAGGTTACGTTTAAATAGACGGAATCGGCATCACTGCACATGTGCAGAAGCCATGCTCAGCTTGGGTTCATTTGTATGCTGAGCAGGTAGCACACACTAATGTTTGGTCTGCTATATGAAATGAATGTTTTTCTTATGTGAAATGCTTACAAATCTGTTTTACCTGCGCCCCTGCCATTTCTACAGCTAGGCTACATGGATAGCTGGACCTTAGCAAGAAATATTTCAATGCTAATTTGGCTAATTGCTTAAAATGTGCAAATAACTCTTTTCTTTTTTCATTATTCACTTTAATGTGCATGTTGAAATTGCAAAATTGAAGCCAAGCAGTAGTGAAGTTATGTCTGCTAGCAGAAATCTCAAGACTAGCACCACTTTTGAGATACCTATCCTCAAAATCTGCTAAAAGAAAATGCATCTGCGTTCCAGTTAAGATCATCCCGAACTGCTAGAGAAATGCTTTTGGGAAACCTAACTGGAATTCTGAGGCATTTTGTAACACGTTTTAAGGACAGGTAGTATCTCGAGAAAGTGGTGCGAGTTTAAAGATTCCTTCTAAGCAGGCAGGCTTCGGTACTGCTCAGCTTTAATTTTACAACTGCAACGTGTGGCCTAAAGGGCATGTTTAAAATTTTTAGGTAATTAGTGAAATCATCATTGAAAGTTTTCTTGCTGTTAACATCTGCCTAGCCTCATCGATTAGCTTTGAATATGGCAGGGGCCTAGAATAACTGTTTTTGCTTATAAGTGTTTAATGTAAAAAAAGAAATTTAGTATAAAACTGCCTAATGGGCTTGAAATTTGGTGGCATAGCACGTGGTTTGAACTGACACTACAAATAACCACATAAATATCAATTTTTTTTTTCTTTGTCGGTAGACAAGGTGTCCAAAAAGTTGATGGCTATTGTAAATTTCAAGAAAACTTTCGTATAGCACTTGTTCATTTTTGCAGTAACTCTGGTATCATGTTCGTAAGGTATCCGATTCATGCCTTAAGTTGACGTATGGTACACTGGTCGATTGGTTCAATAAATTTTTTTGCATTGTAATGCCCGTAACTGTATGGAGTGCCTATGGGAGAGGGGCTAACTGCCCAGCAGTGTCCCCGTCATGTCCATAAGTGTGTATGGAGTGCCCATGGGAGAGGGTCTAACTGCCCAGCAGTGTACCTAACCCTTGGCACCTTCACTGCCTCACATTAACCCCATACTATCTTGCAGGAGAGTTTCAGAGTGCCTCAAATGGAGTCATCTTTTGCTGAAATTAAGGCTTAGGAAGCCTGTGCTTACTATATAAGTACAATGCTATTAACCTTGCCGATGCTTATGATATTGTTCTAAATTACCATACTGAAGGTCTAAGGCGTAGCACACCCAACATTGGACATAAGAGCGACGCAGAACACACACACACATACACATGAACGAGAAGAAAGGGGGTTAACCGAGGGGCCCGATTTTTATTAGTCGTATCATCAGAAGCCAACAAACACTGACACCAAGGACAACATAGGGGAAATTACTTGTGCTCAATAAATGAAATAAAGGAACATTAAATTAATGGAAATGAAAGTGGATGAAAAAACAACTTGCCGCAGGTGGGGAACGATCCCACAACCTTCGCATTTCGCGTGCGATGCTCTACCAATTGAGCTACTGCGGTGCCGTTTCCCCATCCACTTTCTTGGGTATTTATGTTTTCTAGTAGAACCCTGGGAGTGTTAGCCAGTGCCACCACTCGCAGACGCAGGCATCACGAGAACGTGATCTTTTTGAGTGAAGGCAACCAGTGGTGTTAGGCTGCTGAGCACGAGGTCGCGGCATCGAATCCCGGCCACGGCGGCCGCATTTCGATGGGGGCGAAATGCGAAAACACCCGTGTACTTAGATTTAGGTGCACGTTAAAGAACCTCAGGTGGTCGAAATTTCCGGAGCCCTCCACTATGGCGTGCCTCATAATCAGAAAGTTGTTTTGGCACGTAAAACCCCATAATTTAATTTTAAGGCAACCAGTCAATAAACCCACACATGCTACTTGAAGGCATCAATGTTGCCGGATTCGAGACCCTCATTATGTAATAAACGAGAAGAAGAAGCCAACAAACACTGACATGAAGGACAACATAGGGGAAATTACTTGTGCGTAATAAACGAAATGAAGAAACGATAAATTAACCCTTTGAGGGTCGAATTATTTTGAAGAAAACTTTCCCGGGTGGTCAAATTATTTTATTGCGGATATTGAATGTACAAGATGTATAAAGTCGGGAATAAATAGTAAAAAAAATTAGGGAACAGTATTTTGGTGTCGGCATCACTCAGAACTGCAATATGTTCAATAGTATTTTAGAGTGTGGTACTCCTTGAAACACGAGTCTCCGCGCAGCCGCAGAGAGCGAGAATACCTCATGAGCGGCGGTGATAAACGAGCTAAGAGCCGTGCCAATCAAGATAGAAATCAACTTCCGCCGCCCCCGCGATAGCGTGCCGACAAAGATAAAAATCACGTTTCACGCGCCTCCGTTGCGGCGGAACCGAAACCGCGAAAGCGCGTTGCCGCTGAGAGCGAGAATACCTCGCGAGCGGCGGTTATAAACAAGCTAAGAGCAGCGCCAATCAAGATAGAAATCAACTTCCACAGCATTTGCAAGAGAGTGCCGACAAAGAGAAAAATTACGTTTCGCGCGCCTCCGTTGCGATCACGCGGCGAAACCGAAACCGCAAAAGGGGTGTGGCCGCAGTCTGCGCGACGCGCTGAAGCTTGAAGTCAGTTCTGTTTATCTCCCCAAGAAGGTAGCACAAATTTCAAACGCTTCTTGTAAGACCTAAGAGGTGGCAGCACCTCCCAGTAAGCGTGCATCGTCATTATGGCGCGAAATTTCAAACGGAGGGTCGAAACCGTACCCGTACGGCAAAGACCTTGCGGGACAGAAAACCGCCGCCGTACATGTACGGCAAAAACCGTCAAAGGGTTAATGGGTACGATGCTCTACCACTTGAGCTACCGCGGGGCCATTTCCCCATCCACTTTCTTGGGTATTTATGTTTCCACTTAGTAGAACCCTGGGAGTGTTAGCTAGCACTGCCATCTGCCGCCAAGGCAGATGTGGAACATCCCTTCTGCCTTTGGGGATGATATAGTAATTTAAGGATGTTGCTAGTTTGATAAAAAATTATTGGTTTGTATACAACACTTGCACATTTAATTTCCAGTAATAACTGAGCTTCTGACCCGGACAGCAGGTGGTTTAGTTTTATCTACATTGTTTTATTTATTTTTTGTCGCCAGGTTGTGCACCATACGTTAAGCAATCAAAGCGGTTCTCTGTATGTAGGCCGCGGCTCTAATAGGGTTTCGTTTAGCTGTGGCTGAGCTTTTTATGGTGGATGACTGCGATTAGAGTTCCGTCTGCACATCCCACAACTTCGAGAATCTTGCCACGTCAAGGAAGTGTTCTTGACTGCGGCTTTCTCCTGCAACGTGGAGAGAAATCATATACCCCTTTTTCTTTTCCCTCAACCGTAAGGACCCTAGCGACGACGGTAATGATGTGACTGACTGACGGTTGCGACAACCCAATAGCTTCTACATTCCAGATGCACTGCTAAAAACGAACCATAGGAAAAAGAAAGAAAAAGCACGCACAGCATTTATGTCGCAGCGTCAACACTACTAAATCTTGTGGTCTGCAATATTCTAGCTCGTCGCAAATCCATCGCATTGTGTTTTTTGGGTGCCTAAAATACCTTCGGAACTCACCTACGCTCATGTCGAACACGCGTCGTGCCATTGCCTCACGTCACTTCGTTGTCTTTAGCCAACGCTCGCCAATTACACAGCCAAAGAAGCCATTATCGGTGCCCCTCTCGTTGCGCCGGCCATCACGAGACTAGCAGATGACCAGGGTTGCCCTAGCAACCCACAATATCATGCTCGCGACCGCGCGCGACCCTCGATCGAACCATTTCTCCGTGGTTCCTCTCGTAGCAGATGACGAGTTCCTTTTCAGATGATTGACAGCCTGTGTGACGACAACAAAATTTGTTGTCACGTCCACCAAGCATTACAACAATGAAGCGCCCACCAATGGTGTTGGGGAAAGCAAATCGGTTCCTAAGGGAACCGTTACAGAATATGGCCCATTTATTCTGTGCCACTCTTGTGTCCAGTGGTGGGTGCACTAGTCCTAAGGCCTTCAGTATGGCATACCAGCAAGCCCAACTTGCAACCTTAGCCAAATTACCACTCCTTCATAGTCCTCTATGAGGCACGGGATGCTCTCTCTCTCTCTCTCTTCTCTCTCTCTCTCCTTTTTTTCTTTTCATTTTACGCAATTGATGGTCAATGGTGCAGGTCGTTCAAATGATTATTTTCATGAGCTAATTGAAGGCTGACAGCTATTGCTTGAATGTGACTTGTTAAAGGCTTGTTTGTTATTATATTTTGCATATGATGCTTTTAAAGTGGCTTCACTGTCTTATTCTCATTTACTAACAAATTTGTTTTTCTTTCTTTCTTTTTTTTTTTAGCAGTAACAGGAAAACAGCCTCTGTGACCAGGTACTACATATTTTATCTTATTATTGCTTGCAGCTCTAAAGATTTTCTCTATTAGGCTGGTTTTGGGCCTCTGAGTGTGTTAGGCATTTGATTTTGGTCTACATATACATATGAATTGCTTACATACATACATCCAATTGGCATGAAAAGTTGGTGAATCATGGGATCTGCAAAAAAAAATAGAAAATTTAACGGTAGACCTCTGCCTGTTTGCAAACGGCATGATGTCACTGCTAGTGCCACTCCCATCTGCTGCACCTCTGAAGTGGGCGCTGGTTGGCAAAAGACATTCAGCTGGCTGAATCTCTCTGTATGAGAGTGTTGCTTGTATCTAAATTGCTGCATATTGCTATTTTTTGAAGTGACAGCACCTGCGAATTGTGCTTGGGAAGTAACCGTCCTCATTTTACTTGCACAACAACGCATTGCTGTCCAGTGCGTGGTTCGTTTAAGTCAGCATATGGTGATTTCATAAGAATGCCTCTTCCATAGATCAAAAAGTAAAAAAAAATTTCTCTTCTAAAGCTACCACAGAAGATGCACATTTTCACTGTGTCAAAACAACACTTCATTTAAATGGCTGGTCTTTGGGAAAGACGTTTGCATTCCATTAACATGAAGATACTTAAGTTACGTCCCATTTACACTGCAGTATTAAAAGGTGCATAAGATTAACTTTGTCTGCAATTATCAGCCATACCCTTCATGGCGGCTCAGTGGATCCATACCCAGCAGCGGTGTTTTAATCCCGATCAGGTTGGAATCCTGGTTTAAGTGCATGGTAAGAAACCTCAATGTTAAAATTCATCTGGAGCCCCCCCCCCCCCCAAATATTCTACATAAGCTACTGTAGAGCTTAGGGCTGTTAAGCACCATAATTTAAATGACTTGAACTATTATCCATTGTCATGCGAGTACACAAAACATACATTAATACATAATCCATTGCACCGTAACTTCGCTGTGCCTAATGCCTCCAACATGTCTGCTGCCTCCCTTTGCTACTTTCAACTTGTGATCACATAGCAGAGTGTGGGTGTAGGCCAGTTGGTAATTCATAATTTTGGGAAGTTGCAGCAAGTAAAACATGAGACTTGAAGGAAGGGACACAAAGCGGTTGATCACAGTTTAAGGTTCCTGCCGTAAAAGTAAGTATAACAATAAAGGAAACAAGAAAGTTCACTGTTTTACTGAAGACCCATGAGAGATTTGCAGTTAAACATGATAATTTATTTCAGTGGGTCTCTTATGCATTCCCCATGGCGAAGCGTACGCTTTTCTAGCACTGATAAAAACATGCTAGGAGCTCATTCACAGTCATACTTTCCAGCCGATAAATTACACTGATACGAAATTTTTTTTCTGGGCACAGTGCAGATGGCATCCAGGTATATGCACTCGCAGATCGTCGTATCTCATTCATTCTTACCTACACACAAATTACAGCCCTTGAAGTTGTGTCAACGTCTAATCACTGTGAATGGCCCTATTACATGAAATGCATGTAAACATTTTCGCAAGCGAGACCCATTGCTAATAAATCACACAGTACGCCATGCACACACAATGTGGTGCATTTCCTTACACAAAGATGAAGCGATATCACCGCTGTTTTTCGCTGCACACTTTATTACGCCACAACAAACGTGCCGCCTTTCCACAGAAAAGCCGTTGCCGCTGCTCTTTATTATAGTCAATCACAGACCAACACATGGTTCACTTCCACAAGTAAAAAAGCTAGCATTGTCAGTTTTGCATGCAGTTTTCGTCGCACTGATGTTCTTCAGCGTGCAGTGCTGTTAACCTGTCTGACAAGATGATTGTGGAAGCTCAGGCAAAAAAAAAATATATATATATATCTTTTTTTTTTAAATAAACGTATTTACGTGCTGTGCACCCGCACCACGCACTGCACCACTAGGGAGCCTTCACCACTCGACTGCAGCATGCCGGCAGCTAGCAGCAGCCGTTTTGCCTACCAGAGCCACTGGGTGCGTTCAGGTGGTCACGTTGTGATGTTGCCGGTGCTGTATGACCTACCCTGGGCGAGGCCTATTCTGCAGCCTGGAATTTAGATTTGCAACCTGCTTAAGTAATGTGACAAGCATAGTTTTGTGCTTTTTTACTCTCTGTAGACAAAACTGCAGTTGTACCTCAATGTAACAAACACAGACATAACAAAGTAAATCTGAAAAGCATGTAACGCAAATATACTTATAATGAATATTAGATATTCGATAGACGGCATTTTTGTGTCTGATGCAACATCGTTATAACGAGGTTCAACTGTATTAACAAAGTTGGCATTTTTGAATTTGCACCTCATAAAATTTAGGTGTTATTTGTAAATTTGTATGTTGTTTGCAAACTATAGGATTGCATACGTGGTAATCATTTTTAAGTTTTACAGACTCTTAAAAATCACCTGTGACAGATGGCATAATTCTTGTCCTTGAGCTGGATTGTTCGAAGAGGCAAACATTACTAGCACAAATAATTGAACTAATTAACAAAATTGACTAATTAGCCTTTTCATAAATTGCTTTACGGCACATTGCAATTTACAAATTGTAGCCGGTGAGTTTACAAGAAGTATCCACATGAAATTAATTTCCAGGATGACACCTGTTGTGAGATGTTATTTCCAAACGTATGGGACGAACTATATGGGCGTTTCAGTTACTTTTGTGCTTCAATGCATAAAAGAGCATTTTGTTAAGAGTGGAACAGTGCATTTTTACAGTGAGTTTGATGTGCATATCTTCAGACTGGTGTCTTTCTGGGAATTCATTCCAAGTGGATACGCCTTGCAGACTGACTGGCTGCAATTCGTAAATTATTTTTATTTATTTATTTATTTATACATACTGCAGCGCAATTTGCGCTATAGCAGGAGTGGGTTAAGAAAATGTACAAAAAAAAAGCATTGGAGTATACAGCTGTATACACAAGTGAACACTTTTAAAGACCACAGATAAAAAAGAAAATACACAAAAATACAAGTAAACACTTTTGCAAAAGAGCACTGGTGAAAGAATACACAAGTTATACAAATACAAATGCTGCCAGGCATACCCATGCCTGATTATGCCCATACCTATACCCATGATTATGCATCTGGGATGGCGGTTGCAAAAATTTGGGATGAGCATGAGCGAATGGATCCAGGTAATGAATTCCAGTCTTCGATTGAGCGGGGAAAGAAGCTGAATTTGAACATGTTAGTACGTGCGTAGTAGGGTATCAAGTTTAGGTCATGATGTCTTCTCGTGGATGATCCCGGCGTGAAGTTAATGTAATTATCATTTGAGAGCCTAACTAAAGAATTGACTATGGAGTGCAAGAATTTTAATGAGTCGATACGGCGACGAGAAGAGAGCGTGTTTAGGTTCAAGGAAGAAAGTGCTGAAGAGGGCGAAAAGTCTCGATCGTAACGATGACATATAAATCGCACAGCTTTTTTCTGTATAGCCTCTAGTTTAGTAATCTCCAACTGCTTATGCGGGCTCCAAACTACAGATGCATAATCAAGAACAGGGCGGATTAGAGATTTATACATTAGTAACTTTGTGTCTTTAGGAGATCGGGTTAGCGTTCGCCTCAAGTAACCTAACTTTTTTAGTGCTTTACTGCATATGTAGTCAATGTGTTTGGACCATGACATGTTATGCGTAAAAATTACACCAAGATACTTATACTCAGAAACCTTATCTACTGTACGGCCATTGGACGAGTAACTGAAAAGGGAGGGGGAAGATTTGTTGCAGAAAGACATCAGAACGGTTTTATTGAAATTAATGTTCATTTGCCAAGTGTTACACCAATCGCAAAACCTAGAAAACGACTCTTGAAGGCGATAATGATCATTAGAAGATTTAATCACTTCATATAAAACGCAGTCATCAGCATAGAGACGGATGTTAGAAGAGTAGTGAAGTGGCAAATCGTTTATGTATAATAAAAAAAGAAGTGGCCCAAGGACGGAGCCTTGGGGCACGCCTGATGTCACATCAACAGTAGCGGAGTCAGTCGAACTGTAAGAGACGAACTGGGAGCGAAATGAGAGAAAGCTTAAAATCCAGTTAACCAAATGAGGATTATTCAGTACAACATTAAGTTTAGCAATAAGTTTAGAATGTAAAACGGTGTCAAATGCCTTCGAGAAATCTATAAAAATTGCATCGACCTGGTTGCCTACGTCAAGGTTAAATGAAATGTCATGCGTGAACTCAACTAGCTGCGTTAACGTGCTAAAGCCGCGCCTAAACCCATGTTGCATGTTAGACAATAAATTATTTGATTCCAGAAAGAGCGTGATGTGCTTATGAATGATGTGTTCCAACATTTTGCATGACTGTGACGTCAGTGAAATTGGTCTGTAATTCGACAAACACTGCTTATCTCCAGATTTATAAAGAGGGAGCACTTTGGCTAACTTCCATAAAGAAGGTACAGTAGAGGATGATAAGGACTTTCTGAATATGACTGACAGATATTTTGATGACCACAACGAATAACGAACAAGGAACGCATTGTGTATCCCGTCCGGACCGGTGCATTTCTTAACATCCAGGTTTAATATAAGGTTGAGGACGCCTTCGCAGTTTATCTCAACGTCAGTGATTGCTTCAGAAGAAACTATAGTGGTAAGTGTCGGGATAAGGTTGTTATCGCAAACAAACACGGATTGGAAATACTTGTTGAAAGCATCGGATATCACCACCGGGTCGTTGGTGACGTCATTATCTATTCTGAAAGAAGTGGATGAAGCACCGCGAGGTAAAATAGAAGACCAAAATTTTCGTGGGTTAGTCCTTAACAAATTGTGCAGGCGAACGCGAAAAAAGAAATCCTTGGCATTTTGCAACATAAGATTGAGTTCTTTCTTTGCCTTAAGAAACCTATCCAATGCCATGGGATCAGTGCCTCTTCTGGAACGCCTTAACCTTCGAACGCAACGGGACAAATGCAAGATATCGCGAGTCATCCAAGGAATGTCAGAATTTTTTTTCTTAGTCTTAATGGGCACAAAACGTTCGATACATGATTTGACAAGACGCTCAAAGTAATTAGCAAGGCAGTTGACGTCCTGGTTGTCTGCAAGTGCACTAAACGTATCGAAATGATGAGATAAGGCATCAGTAATGGAGTTGTCGTCCGCACGAGTGAAATCAGGGAAACTAGTAAACGTGTAGGGGGATTTCGAAATTGGACAGGAGAGTGACACTAAAACGCCTCTATGGTCTGAAATACCATCGATTACGTCGCAAGAAAAGTCACGTTCGGCTAGGTTAGCGCTTAAAAAAACTAAGTCAAGGACGGAATTTAATCTGGTTGCGCTAGAAACAACCTGGGTGAGACCAAAGGACAAGGAAATGTTGATTAGTTCTTTACAAATAGCTGTGTCGCGACCGACTGCAGACAATGACGGCCAGTGGATGCCAGGGGCGTTGAAGTCACCCATACAGATAAAATTTGACGAAGCAATGTTGATCTCACTCATGAAGTTTGAAACAGCATGAAGAACATCAAGAGTAGAGCCGGGGGGACGATATATAACACTAATCACAATACGCCGATTGTGAAGGTAAATTTTACACCACACGGATTCTGTTTCTGGAGGAGAAGGCAAGACTGAGAATCGTATATCCGACCGGATAAGCAGTGCCACTCCACCACCAGTACCGCTAACTCTGTCTAAGCGCACGGCAACAAAACCGGGTGGAGTGAACTCAGATTCATAAATACCATTGTGCAGCCAAGTCTCAGTGATGCCGATAACATGGGGGGAATGAATAGATATAAGGGACAATAAATCAGGAAATTTTTTAACAATACTACGAGCGTTTATATTCAAGACAACAAGGTTCTCAAAATGACCAGGACGAATTCAGGAAGTGGATGGAAGGGAAGTCAAATGGCCAGACTCAGAAGAAGCACGTTGAGCGGGTGCCATTACTAATGAGTTTGAACTGTCATCCCAGTTATAACGAACCTTGTTAATGAAAGCATGATCGTATCTCAACTTCACAACAGAACCGCTGTCCCGAAAAGAGGCTGATGCATCCCAGATTTTTTTCCGAATTAACCGAACCCTAGAAGAGAAGTCTTCTTTAATCACGAAATTTGAGCCCTTGAGTTTTGAAGCGTTCCTAAGAACCTCGGTTCTGTCGCTGAAGTTAGAAAGTTTAAGAATGACGGGACGAATGTAACCAGTGCGTGCTCTACCGAGCCTGTGGCAGCGCTCAATACGAGGGCAGCTAGTATTCAGGTGCTGAGTAAACACAGATGAAACTGCACTCATCAGGGTGGTAGCGTTTTCATCCATTACTTCAGAAATACCGTGTATTATCAGATTGTTTCTACGAGAATGGTTTTCAAGGCTATCATTTTTTAAGACCAAGTCCGTTACCTTAGTAGTCAAGGCATTTATTTCAGCGCGTAAATCACGCAGTAAACTAGAGTCTTTGGACATAGGAGTGGATTCTAGTGCATGAACACGTGACTCTAAAACATCAAAGCGACGCGCAACTGACTGTTGAAATGACTTAATTTCCGCAACATCTCGTGCCAACTGGGTCTGCCCCTCCAATAATTTAGAGAACATATCGGATACCGAAGGGTCGTTTTTATCATGGCTATCAAAGGAAGGGCGAGCATCGTCATTCTCATCGGGAGCAGAACCGGATGCACGCCTAGACTTAGACCGAGGGCCCGGGCCAGGGTTGATTTCCACATCTCCGCTTAATAGGAGACAACTTGCGCAATACAATGCATGCGAACAGCAAGATACAAGACGTTGTGGGCAAGGGAGCAGCAGCAGAAAGCGATCATCAGATCGGATACACTCGGCATCAGAATAGTAACATACCTGCATGAAGAGCAAGCAGCGATTAAACATGGTGCCGGTGCCGCTGCAGCCTAGCCCACTGAAGAGACGATCCACGCGCTGGACATTTATACCGTCGGCTGCTGACGTCACAGACCGAGAGTTGTCGATGATTGGCTGATCAAAGGACAGGGCATCGGGGTGACTGGCATGCTGTAGCTTGAAGTGGGACACGCCGAGGTAATCGCATATGGTAGCGATAGCGCAGTTCTTGGGCAAGCACTCGATGACGTCCACGTGCTCGACCGCCGAGGGAGCCAAGTCAGACGAAGCAGTTCCAAGCCATGTGACACCGCAAAAGGGGGGTACAGCAAGGAAGCCGAAGAACTGCATGAAGAGCAAGCAGCGATTAAACATGGTGCCGGTGCCGCTGCAGCCTAGCCCACTGAAGAGACGATCCACGCGCTGGACATTTATACCGTCGGCTGCTGACGTCACAGACCGAGAGTTGTCGATGATTGGCTGATCAAAGGACAGGGCATCGGGGTGACTGGCATGCTGTAGCTTGAAGTGGGACACGCCGAGGTAATCGCATATGGTAGCGATAGCGCAGTTCTTGGGCAAGCACTCGATGACGTCCACGTGCTCGACCGCCGAGGGAGCCAAGTCAGACGAAGCAGTTCCAAGCCATGTGACACCGCAAAGGGGGAGTACAGCAAGGAAGCCGAAGAACTGCATGAAGAGCAAGCAGCGATTAAACATGGTGCCGGTGCCGCTGCAGCCTAGCCCACTCATTATAATATGTGCCATAAGGTAATTCATGAAAAAGTTAATTAGTTATTCCTTTGTTAATTACAGTTAAACTTCCATATAACAAAGTAGATAAAATCTGCAATTTGCTTCGTTATACTGAAATTTCGTTTAGTGAAATTCAACCTTTTATTCAAATGAGTACAGTTGCCAATCAATTTTTCTTACACAGAAAGGGGCCACAGAATTTTCCGAATTATTGGGCAATCAAAAAATGCGAATTTCAGTGAGAAAACAATTAGTTTAATGAATTTGTCCGTCTGTGACGAATGATATGATTTC
This sequence comes from Dermacentor andersoni, assembly GCF_023375885.2. Classification (NCBI taxonomy): domain Eukaryota; kingdom Metazoa; phylum Arthropoda; class Arachnida; order Ixodida; family Ixodidae; genus Dermacentor; species Dermacentor andersoni. The sequence goes on along the minus strand of NC_092814.1, from coordinate 56,766,977 downwards.
ATGCCGCCTTGACGATATCTTCACATAGGCGGTACGAATTAAGCGAACCCAGCCACGCTTTCACGCGCGATCCGCCCAGACGGCTGATATCGTCACCCGCACTGGGATGATGCTATCATGAAAAACGCCGGCAGCGCAGCGGAGAGTGAATGCTTCATCTGCCTCTCACTCCAGTGGGTCGCCGAAACTCGAGATTACGCAACCTTCCATACTAAACGCACGGAAAGACAGCTTACATGATGCCATGCCATTTCGGCAAGCCCACTCTTTCCACCCGCTGCACTTTAGCTCTGAACAGGGCACGTGGCTGCATATGCACTCAGCTAGCTGCACTCACACCCATGCGCAACCATGGCCAAGACGTGCACCAACTTACCCCTCACCCAGTGGCATAGCAAAGGGGTGGGGGGGGTGTCATGTACGTCTGAAGACACCCGAAAATTGTCGATATCCTCGCCTTCCTCGACTACACCTGGGGGGGGTGTGGGGGTGTGACAGAAGAGCTAACGGCCCCGGGTGCCAGACGACCTAGCTATGCCACTGCCCTCACCCCTCGCGCGTGCGTCATTGTGTTACCGCTAGCTCACTCCCCTCCCTCTCTTTCCCGTTGCTTGCACGGGGAGACTGCATTCGTGCATGAAGCCACCAACTTTCTCTCTCACCCTCACACACTTTCACTCACACATAACGCACAAAGTGCGCGCAGCGCAATATGATCTTATCACACTTGACTTTATATGGAACATGAGGCAAGCAGCGGCTTATAATTAAATCAGTTGACCATCTGCACCTGCGGAAGTTTCCATTTATTGTCTCGGCATTCCTTTGCTGCACAAGCAAAGTTTCGTTATATTGAAATTGCATACAAAACGCTTTGTTATATTGAGGCTCGAATTAGATGGTGTTGTATGGAGAAGAGGTTATGAAAAGTTAAATACTTCATTGTATCGAGAATTTCGTTATATTGAAATTCGTTATATAGATGTTTAACTGTACCTCAATATGTTTCGATTTCTCATGCAAGTAATGTCTGCTTCTCTGAACAATCCAGCTCAAGGACTAGAATTACATTACAAGCAACAGGCTATTTTTAAAAATTCTGTAAAACAAGAATGATGACACTGTATACATGAACATAGTGCCTATACATTGTGATTCATAATTGGTGATCACTTGGATGGTATTCTAAAAAAATGAAAATTGCAATGGATATTTCAATGTCTTTTGCATATACAAAGCTTGCTTTAATCATAAAAACCTTGATTATTAGTGGTTAAACTTCTGCTTTACACCTTATGTGACCATGCTGATGCTGAAATATAGGCCTCGGAAGAATACCCTTGAATGGAGAAAAGCACCAGCACAATTTTAAAGGCAGAGTGTGACAAAAGGACAAAAAAATTATATTGCCTGTAAGCTTCTCACTGTTCATATAGAGGCATAAACATTCAGTGTCAGTGCTATTTTATACATTTGCCTTTAGGGTGGACATGCATAATTAGGAGGGTATCAATAAAACCTTAGAGTTATCCCGACAACAAAACGCTGCCTGGACAGCATTAGCGGAGTACAAGGGACTGGGCTTTTGTTTTCTTCTTTCCTTTCTTGTTCATAAAGATTGTGATCATCTGTGCCATGTTTGTGCCATAAGATCCACAATGTGGCTGTAATTTTTCAGTCTAGTAATACAAGAACTGATGATGTAGTAATTAAGGCTTTAGCCATGATGCATAATGTAGGTATTGCAGCAGTGGGAATGTGTATTATCCACCCACTCTTTTTGTTTCTTATTCTAAGGCATCTGTGATGACCCTAATATGGGGCAAAGGTTCGTGTACTCAATGGTTCGGATGGTTCTCTTAGGCGGAGCCTCCGAGAACCCAATTGAGGACAAAGCCGTTGGTTTGAACACACACACAAGGACTTTTAATCAAACTAGAAGGAGGCATAAAGCAAATAGAAAGAAATAGAAAGCATGCCTAAAATAAACACTCAAGAAGACATTGCGACAAAGAACACACATAGGGCTTGCATGAGGTTAACGAGTGCGCGAGTCCGGGCTTGCCACGAGAGCGGGGACGCGTCACAGTCTCGACGCGGCAACGCGGCGACAAGCTGGTGAAAGGAGTGGCGTCGGTCTCACCATAGGTCGCGGTGTAAGCTGACCGACCGGGCGACCAGAGTGCGCCCGCTCTGGCTAGGCGAGGAAAAGCAGGCGGCTTGGTGGCACGAGTAGATGGCGTTGGCGTTCTGGCCGGGCAGCTGGCGTAGAACTCGGGCCCGAAGCCCGACTGTTCTCGTCTCGCCCACGGGTGCAGAAGCTCGAACGCCGGCCTCAAGCAGCAGGCGGCACGGCAGACGGGGGTGGCGTTCTGGCCGGGCAGCTGGCGTAGAACTCGGGCCCGTAGCCCGACTGTTCTCGTCCTGCCCACTGGCGTAGAAGCTCACCGGCGTTGAGGAGCTGACGGCACGCTCGGGTAGACGGGCGACGCACAGGAACAGGTTGGCAGGAGGCCCCGGGCGGGTGAAGTCCTGGTGGGCTTGGGTCCGGAACCTGACGGCCTGTCTTCAACGCCCGCTCCGGTGGTTGACCTCCTCCTGCCGTCGCTTCCTGGGACTCTCCTGGCATCTCCCCTGCGTCTCCTGTGCGTCTCCTTGCTTGTCCTCTCTTTCTGCCAGCGCACCACGCTTTTTCTTCTGGTCTGACCGATTTGGCATTCTCGGATTGGCTGCCTGACGCCCCGTGGTCTTTTCTAATTGGTTGCTTCTCTTCTTTTTGTTGTCTTTCATGCGCCGCGCGTTCTCGTGCCGGACGCTCTTCGGCGTCGTTGTTTTCCTTCTTCCACCTCGGCCCGCGTGCACTCAGTGTCGTCTGCTCTTGACCGTCGCGATCACCGCACCATGTCGCGCACCACACATCACAGCATCACTTAAGCTCAAATCAGTCTTTTCTGGATTTCAAGAGAGATATTATTTAGGTGTCTATTACAAATTTGTCCTGGCTTTGTGCTTACACAGTCGTAAAGTGACATCGTGCAGCTATGTTGGTTACCTAAAATATGGTATGGTAAGCTATGCTGGATTAATACTTGTTATTATGTAGAGTTAAATTCAGTACAGTGTTATCAGCCTCTGAAGTTTCTTTTCACTTTTTGAGATAAAAAGACCCTTTGCTTTTGTTCTTTTATCACAGCACCAGCCCCAGCTTTTTCCCTCTCTAAAGCGCTGTATGTGTATTTATTGTGGATTTACCTCATGGATTTATTTTGAAACTCCTTCACATTTCAGACCAGATTGGCTTTTTTTGTTACCAAGTCGCACATCGTTGCACATTGTCAATCAACAATGCAACTTGCTACTGCTTTTACACTTTACCTGCACCTTGCTCTGCCCCAGCCTGCCAAGTGTACCTGGGAAGCCACAAAGCACACCGATGGCCAGGGCGCTTGTGCCCTCAGTGTTTGCAAAGCAGAACTCGGTGGTGTCACCACACAAATCGCATGGAAAGAAGAGTCGTGACAGCACAGGACTTACCCTAAGGCGCAACTCTGCTGCATCGCTGAGCTCCCAGCATGAGGAGAAGTCACAGTCTCAGTGGTACGACCTACCACCGACTACTGATAAAGGATCAGAGGCACCGATCATTGAACTGAATGAACAGGTGAGTTTTCTTTTGGAGCACGTTCAAAATTATTGTCTGCTGATTTATAAATGTCCTTAAAAAATTATTGTGTGGGAGGGAAAAAAGAAAAGCAGTATATTTCTAAATTTCCGAACTTTTTTTTCTGTGTTGGTTGTCACGGCACTTAATATATGTTATTTTTATTTTTTTTTATTTATTTATCAATACTGCAATCCCCACTGGGGATTTTAGCAGGGTGGGAAACAATACATATGTAAAAAACACTATAGCATAGGCAACAAACACAATACAAATCAGGTCAACAGAGCTTGAACATAGCAGTGGCACAGCAAAATAACACATTTTTACTCAATACTTGAAACAAACGCCGAAAGTGATGATTTTAAAACTTGGTCATTGGTTAGATGATTCCATTCAACCACTGTTCGTGGAAAGAAGGAATACTTAAAACAATTATTACGCGTACTAAATGGGGTTATTGTTCGGCTATGTCGTTGCCTAGTAGCATAACCAGATGAAAAAGTAATTATTCCCGTGAGATCTGTCTTATAATGACCATTAATAAGTTGAAAAGGGAATTTTAGTCGTGATATATGGTTTCCGTGCATTAATGGTGGCAGTTTTGCTTTTGTTAAGAGGTCTGTCACTGAAGTGCATCCGAAACTGTTATAAATGAAACGAGCTGCTTTTCTTTGCACCATTTCTATCTTGTTAGTGCCAGTTTTAGTAGAAGGGTCCCAAATTACAGATGCATAGTCTAGCATTGGCAGAATTACAGCTTTATATGCAAGTAGGTGTACAGTGGGAGTATAAAGTTTCAAAGCCCTCCTTAAAAAAAAAAATGATGTTATTGTTGTGTTCGGTTATTAACCCCATAATTCCTAGCACCGCCATGTTGACAGCTTGAAATGCCTCTAAGATTTGATGGTGGCAAAAATAAAAAAGTGGGCAAGGCACAGAAGCTCTTATGTATATTTTTGATTTTTTTTATTTACATGTAATGTTAATTTGAAATTAAGAATATGTTACAACATATGTGACCTTAAGGGGCATTACAAGCATGCAGAAGCATTTGGGTTCACTCAAATTATCTTTTTTATGCTACTATAGACTTGGCAGATGTTCCAGAATCAAATTACTAAGACTTCAGCTCGTAATTGAAATGTCAAATATTCAGATGTCCCCACTGGTCATGTACAAACACGTTCCACACAAGGCTGATAAAAATTCGAAACTTTGCCATAGAGCTGTGAAACTGCTGTTAATTGGTACTGTGAAAGAGAAAATTGTCATCCACCTGACAGAAGCGTGAGGCAACAAAAAAAACCCATATAGGTTTCTAACAAAAAAAAGAAAAAAGGTCGCCGTTGAACAAAACTTCATTCTGGTTCAGGGATTGAACTCTGAACCAATGCCTTTCAGAGCAGTTGGTTCATAGAGCATACTCAGGAGGCAAGCAGATAGCAAGGCAAGGCTGAGTCAATCAACAGCTCGAAGCATAGGGACACTGAATATGGCATATCAGTTCTGTCAAAATTCACGAAGGACAGCAAGGCTCATGATAGGGAAAGTTGTCATCCGACAGTAGCACAGGACTGTCATGTGGCAATTTTTCCTTTCATGAACCTTCCTCCACTTTGCGGATTTCACGCGGGATCGAATCCCCACTGCCACGACTGCATTTCGATGGGGGCGAAGTGCAAAAGCGCCTTTGTACCGTGCATTAGGTGCATGCTAAAGAACTCCAGGTGATCAAAATTAACCCGGTATCCCCCCCTACAGCATGCCTCATAATCAGATCCTGGTTTGGCACGTAAAACCCCAGAATTGATTAATTTTTTCTTAATTTTTTTTGCAGATTTCCGTAGAACTGATTTGCCATATCGGTACTCTGCCTGGTACATACATGAAAAAAGCTTTTGTGGCATCTTAGATCTTATGTGGCACCCAAGCATGAACTCACTCTGCCTTCTTTTTTTTTTTTTTTTTTTAATGCCAGCTCACTCCTCATCGTCCCTTAAGATCAGAGGCTGAAAAGAGGCACAGCAGACCTTCCAGTGGCCAGTTCAAGCTCCCTCCTTCAACACCACCTTCTCAAGGTGATTGGACATGGAAATAGTCATTTTTAGCATCCTGAATTGCTTGTTGCGCAATTGCGTTTGGTTTTACCTTAGTTATACATAAAGCTGGGACTTTTTGCTGGGACTCTGCAGAATTTGAGAAAAATCACCGCCCAAGCACTCCATACAGATAGTTAACAAGCGAAGCTAAAAAATGCAGCCCTATGTTTAGCACTGGGTTAATCCCGACAGTTCATTAAATGACTGCTTGACAGGCTGCTGGATTCTCGGTACGTAGTTGCTGCTTGCGCTCGGCTGTATGAGCCTGTTCTTGTGCCCGGGCAGCTGCATCAGCACGGCATAGATGAGCTCATTCCCGGTTCTGCTCGTGGCGTTCCTGGTCGAAAGCTGCCTGCTCCTCAGGAGTACGTGGCCTACCCATTTCGGAGCTGTAGAGAAACTGTTGTGCGCGTGCTCGGCTGCAATGAAGAGCAACCACATCACTACTGGCGCAGCCAATTGCACACCTCTCTTTCTCGTTCTCTTTTTTTTTTTTCTTTTTGCACATGCGCATATGAGGTTTCGCTGAAGGAGTTTTTGACATACAGGCGACAGACAGATGGACGGACAAATTGGCTAGCCATATACAGCTTCACTGTAAAAATTGAATGGTGGTCTACCACTTTCAACTGCAGCAGTGCTCCTCTAAAACACACTACGAATGGTTTAATTCTGCCCATGTAATGGTCAGTCTCACTCATAAATATGATATTCGTGCCACTGTTTTGGTTGGCCTAATGCAGCACATAGACAGCCTGTGCTGTGGTTCGCGATAACTTGACTCTTGGGGGAGGCTCACCACTAGCAGGAATTTGGCAGCGACATCAAGATAAATGCCCATCAAATCGATATTACTAGGCTGTGCATGGAGCATGTATTGTTTGTTTCCAATGTGTGTGAGAGCAGCAGTGCTGTGGTGTGCAAGTGGGAGGCCTGGTTGTCTTTTCTTTTTTTTTCAAATACATAATGCATTGAGTTGCACAAGGGTCTCTCTTGTGCAACTTAGTGCTCTCTTACTGCTTCAAAGGCTAACAGCACCAAGCGTTCCACATGCTTCTTTGGTACAATGCCCATAAACAACACTTTTCTTGGTTGGCCTTGCAGACATCCCTGAGCTCATTAAAGCATGACTGAGGGCCCGCAGTATGTTAAATGCTGTTGTAGAGTGAGCAAGAAGAATTGGGTATCCGAGGGCCTAGGTTTTTAGGAACAACCATATGTAGTGAACATTAAGAATATTAAGTCTCTAGAAAATTTAACCGTTATTGTTAATTCTACATTTCAATATTTAGAAATACTGTTAATTTCTCCTATGTTTTCTTTCGCAGGTGTATTGTTTGCTCCTGAGCTCACATGCTACATCACGTAGCATGTGGTTGAATCAATGTTTCACATCTGCCATCATGGTCATGAATGGCACTGGCTAATGTTCCCAGGGTTAGGTTTAGTACATTTATGCAAATACCATATATACACATCTAAGATTTGCACTTCTGTTTTACAATTTCGACAAGATGCAGCCCTTACACAGTGGCAGACTATTTCAGTCCGTGTTTTCCAGTCGTACGTGATCACCACGATTTCTCTATAGCAAAAAAGCGAACACTGTTGTTTTCATAAGGAAGTTATTTGTTCCTGTGAGCTCTTCTTTCTGTATGGGCTGCCCACGTACGCAGTTTTCGTCAACGCTGAAGTTGTGGCCGGCCTCACGCTTTCTATCGTGCTGACAGGTGTGCACCACAACCTTTAGCTTGAATGCATCACCATCGTTGTCAGATACTTACTTCAGACAGCTTTACACGAAATGCACCTGGCCGAACTAACTCTTATAGGGGCACTCGCATCTCTTATTCAGTGTATTTTTCTTTTCAAATGCTTAAACTTCGGGCTGAGATTTCGTGCTCAACTCAATTTCTGCGGAATTCACCTTCCACCAGCACCAAGTCTTCTTTTCTTCCACATCCCTTTCCTTAATAATTAATAATATAATTAGCTATGAAGCTAATTGCTAATTTAAGAGGAAGATTTAGCTCGGGGCAAACTCCAATCCCTCCTACTCAAATACATGTAAAATGCAGAAATACTGGACTTCTTTTAATGAAATTTGTTGCAATTGAGAGAGAAAGTCAATTTCTAGTGACTGTAGGAAGCAGAATTTTCATTTAGGGCTTGCATTGTTTTGCAATAATTGCCGAAAATAAGTGAGTTTAGAAAAAAACAGAAGCACAAAGTTTACAAATCTGTACCTATGAACACATTTCTGTTAAGCTGCATCTGTTAGAGCATCCAGAGCAGACAAATTGAATATATGAATTTACAAGTTACATGAAAAGGTCACTATGTTTACAAAAGGTTTTGCAAAAGTCATACTCACAGAGGGGTGTATAATATATCAAATTTGTCTGCTTTATATGTATTATTAGGTACAGTTTAGAGAATTATTATATTGTTTTTCATTGCCAAGCTTCAGATTTGTAAACTTGATAGTCTCGTATTTTGAAATTTTCATCAAATTTTTTTTAAGCATTTATGGCCTTAATCAGAAATCCGCATCCTACAGTCAATTGACTTTAGCTTTTTTTTTTATGTGATGAATCTCATCAAATTTGGTTCAGTGGTTCCCGAGAAAGACTATTTCTCCTTTCCCATGTATTTAGATAGGAGCCCCCAAGCTAACGCTTCCTCTTAAACCTCAGTCATAATTGATTCCAAATTTAAATTAAAAAGGCAGGTAATTTCTGCTATGCTTTCCTTAGTTTTAGGTTTTATTACCATAAATGCAAAACACAATACATATATGAGTATGATACACCTTCAGGAGGAGGCCCAAAAGTAAGAACTGTGGGAGGGCCTCCTATCAGAATTGTACAAAACAATTTCAGTAAGCACAGGAAAGAATAGACAGACATATAGTAAATGACTAAAAAAAGAAAACAATAGAGAGAATGCAGAACTGATTAAAGTGACGAAAGCTTTAGAGACTATCCAAAACGGCTCAACGGTGACATTTTAAAATCAGGTTTTAGATTGATCCAATGGAAATTGCACTGAAACAGGCAGTTTGTTTACCATAATTTGTAGCAACTTTTGGTAGGAGAAAGTTATTTGACAAAGCAAACCTAGTTGGATTTTTATTAGTGAATCAATGAATTGGAAAAGCATCAATGGAAACTTGATGATTCTTGACTTTATACAACAGGACCATCAAACTATAGCTTTATACGTAGTAACAACAGGAAGTACATCAAATTTTAGAAATAGGGGCTTAGATGATGAAAGAGGGGATGTAAATCTTATAATTTTCATTGCCCGTTTTTGGATACTAATCAAGCGAGAAATGCGAGTATAATAAGTATTTTCCCAAGCAGTAATACAATATTTAATGTGTGTGTGGCTGAAAGTGTGGTAAAGTGAGAGAAGTGTATTGATGCTAAAAGCTGAACAAGTTTTAATTAAGGATCTTATGCTGAAGCCAATTTTCTTTACTAGATCCATATGAGCGTCAGATTTTAGATTGGAATCTACAATGACTCCTAGAAACTTCGCACTACCTATTTGATTAATTTCAATGTTGCTTATTCATATGTGTAAATTAGGTGTCGTAGATCTTTGAGGAGAATAGAAACCTATAAACTGAGGCTTAGCAGGGTTTATGCTTAAATAATTTTTATGACACCTCTTCCAGTCGGCGTACAGTGTAGTTTATCTAAAAGTTGAATGGGGTTTATGGCAGATGTTGCAATTGTCATATCATCGGCGTAAAGAAAACACTTATGTAAGTAATTATGTAAGCAATTATGTAAGTAACTGGGTACATCATCAATATATGTCACGTGTAAAAGCGGACCAAGAATGGATCTCTGGGGTACTCCTTTGGGGATGAGCCTTCGTTGGGAAAAAGTATCATTAATGAAAACACTTCGATATCTGTTTGAAAGATCATTCTTAAGAAGTACCAAAAGCGAGCCGGTAATGCCACAACTTTCTAATTTAGAAAACAAAATTTGATGGTTAATATTGTCAAAGCTTTTTTTAAAATCAGTGAAGACTGAACCTGCTATTAATCCCTTGTCCAACCGTGTTCTAATCCATTCAGTAAAGCTAATAACTGCGTGTTCTGTTGAAAGACCCATACTAAACCTGAACTGTGGCAGAGACAGTATATTAAATTTAGCGTAGTAGCCAGAAATGCAAATTTCAATTAATTTTTCAACTGTTTTGCTGAGAAGTGGGCATACTGAAATCGGTCTATAATTCTTTACAAATGTGGGGTCACCCTTCTTTAGTGTAGGAATAACTTTAGCTATTTTCATTTGTTTGGGAAATATTCCTGTGATAAAAATTAGGTTGACTATATGCCAGATAGGTTCAGCTATGATATATTTGATTGATTTAATACCTATTGAGTGTATATTGTCTAGGACTGCTCCTGTATTTTTTTAATTGCTTATGGTAGTTAGCACTTCTTCAGCTGTACAAGGCCGTAGGAAGCAAGATTATGGCTGCCTTTCCAGCTATAGCACTGTAGAACACAAGTTGATTTCTGAAGAGGAAAAAAGAACTTACAAAACACATTACTCATCTATTCCTGGTTTTGTACGACCCTGTTTTCGATAGTGATAGCCTTAACGATAGTTGTCTTGTTGTCTCGGTTTAGGTAGTCATTAACGACATCCAATTCCGTTTGTGCATGCATTGATTTTGCGTTCAAAATACCTTTTTTTTTTTTTTTGCTTGATTCAGAGCACTGTCTAACTGCACAGAAACTGTCTCGTAATGTGCTTTAAGTCATGTGTTAAACGGTTGCCTTTTCCTTTTTCGATACAGATGATCTTTCTTGCGCAGTGAATCCGAGAGACCTGTAGATACCCATGGGCAACGTGGTGCATCATGCTTCTTGAAAGAAAATTCATCTTTTGTGCAACCTTTAATCACATTTGTAATTGTGAAGGAAACCTTGCGAAACGCTAGTTCCGGATCAGAAAAGGATAGAATGTTAAAAAAAGTCGGTGCACTCTATTTTCTTAACGGAATCGGACAGATTGAATTTGGTCCTGTGTAATAGTTTTTTGGAAGGACTGTTAGGTAAATCAAAATAAAGAAATATTGGGTAATGATCTGTAACATCTACATATAGAATTCCTGTATGTGGGCGTATATTGAGATTGGAAAGTATGTTATTGATTAAGGATATAGAACTTTGCGTTAAACATCGAGTTTGGGGCATTAATGAATGCTTCAAAGCCGAAACCCACAAAGCAGCCAGTGAAGTCTAAAATTTTGTCAAATAAATTAATGTTAAAATCACCTAAAATAAGCACATTCTTGTTTTATCATGAAAATTTCTCGAACGTTGCTGATATTCCTGCTGAAAATTCTGTAATTGATGAATATGATGAGCAGTAAACCCTGCCAATGATTGTTATTTTCCCTGTAATGTGTGAAAGAAGTTTTCTGTTTCGAGCCATATGGATTCACATTTGGAGACATTGATACCTAAATCAGCACGTCTTTTGTAAGATAAAGATGGTGATATGAGCATAGAAACACCTCCATGTGGGCTATCAGCGTGGTGACAGTATTCTGACACGTATTGTTGAAAAGAATACAATGTTTCATCCCCAGCCGAAATCCAAGCTTAGGTTACGCAAATTAGTTTAAAATGATGATCAGTGCTACGTAGTAATACATTAATACTTAATAATTAATACTTGGCTTCATACTTTGTCTCTAGCTGTTTTTAATGCAGTGCTGTCTGTAATGCAGCAGCTGGAGGGGCAACTACACCAAGCTTGGCTACTGCGACGAGCTTCCCCATGTTTCCAGCCAGCTCAAGTGTGCCCACTTGCTCACCAGAACCTCCCCCCGAGGTTGACAGGCCACCGCCTCTCCCTCAGAAGCAGGCATATGCTGATTACACCAACGTGACGGAGGATACACCTGCATTGCCAGCGCGCAAGCCCTCCCTCAGCATTCCTGGCATGACAAAGAATCGAGTGAGTAAAAATTAATTACAGTGAAACCTCGTTAAACTGTAGTTGGCCGGAGCTCGAAAAAAGTATGTACTAGACGGTAGTATTGCTTAACCGAAATAACATGAGATCACTCACTCACCTGTCAAAAACAGAACTTGGAGAGAGTGCGATGAAAGGGAAAAAAAACATGCAGTATTTATTCACTTCGCGGGACAAAAGTGTTATTTTAATTTGATGCCACGGCGGCCTAGCAGCGACGACAGCGGCCTCAAATTTACTGAAGCTGCGAGCCAGCTTTTCAGCCAGCCCACTCTTCTTGGCAAACACTGGCATGGCAGATTCCTCGTTGGCATTGCGTGTTCTCCATGCACGCGGGCGGTTGCGCTGCAGAAGTCGCGGGGGGCTTTTTCATTGCGAGGTGCTGTTCTCGTCGCGACGATTGCATTCATAAGGCTGACGTAACGCGCAGCTTCTGCCACTGTCGGGCCTGAATCGGCCGTGCTGTCGCTTTCCATGTCGTCCTCATCGCTGTCGCTAATCGACACTTCGGCAACAACAGAGGTAACGATGGCGACAAGTCAAACCTCGTAGCCGACGTCTCTTTGTGGTCAGAACAGTGCTGCCGAGCAACTTCTTCGCATTCCAAATGCCACACACTGTAGTCAAAAGTAGATCCCTGTCGCGTGCCAGCGCCAACTTCTTCGTGTCACGTTCGATAGCACGAACGATGTTGAGCACCCGGTGTCTTTTTTATCCGAGCTTCGGCATGATGTGAGTCCATGTTTGCACGACGCCACAACGCTTTCTGGCACGGCGCCGAAATGATGTTGATGTGGCTTCACGTGTAAATGCACAGGGCGCCTGGAGGCCGTCATTCTGATCTCTGAGGCTTGTTGTTCTGTCGGGCTGCCCGATGGAGACGACGCACCACCGTGTTTGCGTGACGAAAAGTGAAAACACTACTTGTTAACCAATACATACGCAATAAGCTGGTACGGTTTATGCACATACAAAACACAATATGTTCAATGGCCGCTGAGTCGGGGATTTGACTTTACTACTTTTAAAACGAAACTACTGTTCAAGCGGGTACGGTTTAACAAGGTGTTACTGTATAATGGCAGCAGTCATTTATTATGGCACTGAGCAACACTGGGCAATCAATAGAAAGCTTTAGCCGAGTTGCTTACTTTTATTTATTTTGTTTATTTATTTACACAATACTGCAGGCAGCAATGCTGCCCAAGCAGCAGAGGGTTTACAAGAGATGCTTTATCAACATATTTTCAAATGAAACATAAGAAGTGCATTCAACAACACATTCAGGTAAATGATTCCATTCTTCGCTCATAAGTGGAAAAAATGATTTCTGAAAGATTTCAGTTCGAGCAAAGTATGACTGAACTACTTTAGAATGAAAAATATGCGACGAACTTTGTGGAGCATGGGTAATATATGTGGCATTTGCTAAACCTGTTTGATTATGAAACAACGAGTAAAAAAATTTCAACCTGGCATTTTACGGCGCACGTGGAGCGGATCAAGTCCAAGTTTGCCTAACATGCCAGAAACTGATGAAGATGTTTTGTAATCGGAGCAAATAAACCGTGCAGCCAGGCGCTGAATTCGTTCAAGTTTGTCAATTTCCTTATTAATGAACGGGTCCCACACTATGGAAGCATACTCTAGGACTGGGCGTACGAGGGAACGATAAGCCTGCAGCTTGACAGATGAAGGGGACTTCTTTAGCTTTCTACGTAGAAAGCAAAGTTTTTTTAAAGCTTTGTTGCATATGTTGTTTATATGGGTGTCCCACTTGAGGTTACTGTTGTTACGCCTAAATATTTAACAGAGGTAATTGATTACAGGGGAATGAATGACACAATCATCAGCAAACAATTTGACCTTGACATTAGGATCCAAATTTTTAGCAATATCATTTACATAGATAAGAAACAGCAGGGGTCCCAACACTGACCCCTGTGGTACACCGGATAAAACAGGCAGGCTATTATAATAGATTTCATACCATCGATTTCCACAAACTGATCACGATTCGCTAAATAAGCTTGAATCCAATGTACTATATTTTCTGGTAACCCAAGTGATTTAAGAATTTCAATTAGATTTGCATGTGGCACACGGTCAAATCCCTTTGACAAGTCTAGGAATATAGCGTCAATCTGCAGGCGGTCATCAATAGCACTGGCAAAGTCATGTACAATGGATAACAATTGAGTTGAGGTTGAAAACTTTCTACGAAAGCCATGCTGAAAATCAACAAAAATTTTATTCACTTCCAAGTGGTTAGATATGTGATTAGCGATAATATGCTCCAAGAGCTTACAACACGTGCTTATGAGGGAAATAGGTCTATAATTGTTAGGAATAAGTTTATCACCTGATTTAGACATCGGTATTACTTTGGCCGTGAGCCAGTCTTTCGACACTGAGCTCTGTTTAAGAGATGCATTAAAGATAATGTATAGGAATTCAGAAGTTAGTTTGGAGTAGCGTTGAAGAAAGTTGTTAGGCAAACCATCGGCTCCAGGTGATTTTTTTACGTCAATGTCAAGCAACATAGTAAGAATTCCTTCACGACTAATTGAAATGTCAGGAAGTGATTGGGATGTAGATAGCGTATATAACTTATCATGGGCGCTGAGAACTGAAGGTCGAGTGAATGCTTTATAAAATGTGTCATTTAATTAATTGACGATATCATTAAGATTAGAACTTACGCTGTTGTTTATTCTTAGCTGCTGAACACTACGATTAGAGTCAGACAGGAAACGCCAAAACTTGTCTGGGGAGCTTTTTAGGAATGTAATCATAGTCTGATTATGAAATTTGTCACGGGCATTGCGAAGCTTGATGAGTAAAGCATCCCTTAAAGAGCAGAATTCAGTACTCTGAGCTAGCTTATACTTGTGTTTGCACTTTATTCTACGTTTGAGATGGATGATTTCACGAGTGATCCATGGATTATGACGTTTAGTTTTCTTTCTATGCGTCGGTACGAATTTATCAATACAATACTTAACAACAGAGTTAAACTTGTCCCAGAGAAGCGTGACGTCATCATCGCGTTTGAATTCATCGAGGGAAAGGTGTAAGCAATCCAATACGGATTCGTCATCAGCCGATGAAAAGTCTAGAAAGGACTGTGTGATAGGTGTAACTTGGACGCTTTTTTGTATTTCTGAGTCCACATGTACAAGTTTGTGGTCAGCTATACCTTCAATTAAGACAACAGTAGGATTTTCCGACAAGCCTTTGATAAAAACAAGATCAAGAATTGATTGGGTGAGTTCTGTGACACGTGTGGGATGTAGTACAACCTGTTTAAGATCATGAAAGAACATAGAATCAAGGAGAATGTGTGCACTGTCAGCATCATGAGAGCCAGAGATTTATAACTGTTCCCAATCAACGCTAGGTAGATTGAAGTCACCGGCCATCAGAAATTTATGATTAGGTCGGAGCATGCGCTCTAGGTAGACGGCAAGGGATTCCATGAATGACACTGGGCTTTTGGAAGGCCTGTACACGACACCGACTAAAATAGAAAAATCTCGATATTTAACGTCACACCAAATGCTTTCATGCTGTGGTATGTTTGGAAGCTGGACACAACTTATCTCCCTTTTTGCGATCAAGGCAACGCCCCCTCCTCGCCCAGTGCGGTCTAATTGTTTTGTGGGATGGGGGAATTATTTCGGAGTCATTTATCTCCGGTGTCAACCAAGTTTCTGTGACTGCCAAAATGTGTGGGTCATAGAGGATGAGGATATCTTCTAATTGGCTTGACTTGTTGGCAAGACTTCTTGCATTAAGCAAGATAAAACGGAGCGTCTCTGTTTGCAATCAAGGACCAGTTCTAGGGAAATTAGTGTGAGGTAGCATAACTGGCTGCGAGGTGGCCTCATCCCAAACGTAAACGCTATCATCTACCCGAAGTCGCTCATAGTCGAGAGAAACTTTATGGCCTTTAGCTTTAAACTGTTTGCCATGTTGCCATAGTTTAGAACGTTTCTTTAAAGTAGCCACACAAAAGTTGTGGCTAACAGAAATAGTTGAGCCTTTCAGTTTGAATGAATTGTGTAGGACGCACAATTTCTCATTGTAATCAAAGAAGTTCATTATGACTGGTCTATGTTTATCAGGCCATTTTTTTTCCTATTCTATGCACCCTTTCTACGGTACTGACCGATAATCCCAGCTTTACACGGATTAGGTCTTCAGTAATTGCGTGCTTTAAAGTGCTCGGACTCTCATGATCAGATTCAGGAAGGCCAAAAACAACTAAATTGCGGCGCTGACTTCTGTCTTCAAAATCGTCCAATTTCTTTTGTTGCACATTGATCACCTTTTTAAGAGAAGCAACTTCAGATTGCAATTGGCTGATTGCTTCGGTATGCTGAGCAAGCACTTTTAGCGTATCATTTAATTCATTGAAACGGGTGCTCATAGATTTTTCGAGATCGGAATGCAATGTAGCTAGGTTATTAATAGATGCTTGTAAGGATGAGGACATATCAGAAAGAAGAAGCTTAATCTCATCCCTAGAAAGTCCGGGATTTTGCTCAGTATCACCAGCAAGCAACAGCAAAAGCACACTCCATGCATCATCAAGTAAAGAAAGGCACTGTTGAGGGCACGGCAGGATGATAATACACCTATCATCACTACGAAAGCAACGACAGGAATAATAAGGACGAATCTGTACAAAGAACATAAGGCGGTTCATGGCTGCATCTGCGATGGTCTCGCCGTGCCCTCTGAAGGTGTGCTTGAGTTGCCCAGGTATTTGTACTGTCAGTGGTGGCGCTGAAGGTCGGGGCTGATGAGCAGATTGCGTGACCAAGCCTCGGTTGATATCGGCAGCCATGTGGTCGACAAGAATTCCGTCATCAAGACTGCAAGATGAGTTGACTGATGGTGCGCACAGGATTGAAGTGGTCAGCGTGACCTGTACAAAGAACATAAGGCGGTTCATGGCTGCATCTGCGATGGTCTTGCCGTGCCCTCTGAAGGTGTGCTTGAGTTGCCCGGGTATTTGTACTGTCAGTGGTGGCGCTGAAGGTCGGGGCTGATGAGCAGATTGCGTGACCAAGCCTCGGTTGATATCGGCAGCCACGTGGTCGACAAGAATTCCGTCATCAAGACTGCAAGATGAGTTGACTGATGGTGCGCACAGGATTGAAGTGGTCAGCGTGACCTGTACAAAGAACATAACGCGGTTCATGGCTGCATCTGCGATGGTCTCGCCGTGCGCTCTCTACAGTCCACTCTGCTCACATTTCCCCCACTCGGGCACTGTAAAGAACTGTTGATTTCACATTTTTCATAAGTGCGTCCACGGAGATGCAAGCAACATGGCGCAAGCATAGCTGCAAAATGACAAAGAAGCCAAGTGAACACACTGTCACACTTTGCTCAATCAGCTCTAATGCAGAGCAATGGCAGTGTTCAGTCTTCCACTGCTGGCAGGAGCACTGTACGCACATGTGCTTAGCATTCCCGCCGAATGGCTTTGTGCAAATTGTAAGGATGCACCGACCGGGATGAAGTGCACTGTAAACACTAAGCTAAAATGTTATAAAATTGTTTGTCATCAACTTCAGCTCTGTAGTTAGCGAAATACAGCTGCATATGAAAATATATTTTCATTTGCAAGCAAGGTGTTCTAATGATCGCACTATGGCAGTTCCGTTGAAGTAATGGATTATACAGCTCATTCCTGGAGGAAAGGTTCACAAGAGCAAGGAGTTGCCTGCAGTGCAATTATAAGCTACGACTGCTGAATGACAGCATCAGAATGTGGAAGTGCCCATATACAATCAAGATTCAGAAACCCTTTTGAACAGCGTCTGGCTCACTTAACAGTGCAGCTGAAGCTCAATGTTTGTCAGGCAGTTAGATGTCTCATTGTGCAACATTCATGCTCTCTCACTGTGCAACCAAATTTTGCTATATTTTTATAGTCAGATTTCACATTGTCATCATTCAACCACATTTCATGCTCTCTAGTGCAACTGGAATTTGCGCCCTCATGACTTCTGCCATTACTACACGTCGTTTGTGTCTTGTGCACAAACTGTTGCATATTTTATGATCCTAAATAAATTGTTGTTAATTCCTGAACTAAGCATAGTTTAGGTATCACAAATTTGCATGTGTTTCATTCATACTAAAGGGCATGCAAAGTGCAAAGACATGAGAAGCAATAGAGAACACCAGTACGTCAGCACCCAGGGCGTATTTCTTGTCCTAGCACGTTACTGCATGTCCTTCACTGTGAAGCATTACTCTCCAAGAGCTAAAGTTGGGGCTAGTTGGTTGTGAGTGTTGAGTGATTGCAGTGCACTACTGTGAAATAAGACAGACACAAAGAAAGGACGAAGGCAACGCCGGACAAGCGTTTGTCATTTAAAATATCTCTCATAACACGAAGTTGCATTGGGTGTTCATGCATGTAAACAATATCTTGTCACACTTGTCTTTATTTCAGCCACAGCCCCCTCTCCCTGCCAAGGAAGGTAGTAAGGAGGGAACACCAGTATTGCCGAAAAAACCTGAACGGCCACCAACAAACCGAAATTTGAGTTTTCCCCAGGAGGTCGCCAAGAAGATGAGCAGGACTGCATCAGAGGCCACAGAGGGTTGATTTTTCTTTTCGATTTTGAGGGAGGAAGTGCAGGAAGGAATTGAAAAGTGGATGCACTTATGACATGCTTGTTTCAAAGCTGTCATGGCAGACGTATCAAGTGTCATTGTTCATTGAGTATCAAGTGTCATTGTTCATTGATGTGCTATGTAAACAAGGTTTTTACATATTTGTTTGCAATGGCAAGACTACATTATTAAGCATTTTAGCGAAGTCCAGAGGCTTAATTTTAGGCAACATAGATTCTAGTGCAGAGGCGTCACTAGGAGGATGCAACCCACTCGAGGTGCCAGACTTTGGCAGGGGCAGCGTGCGCAATGATGTGCTGCAAAGACCAAGTGTTACTACAAATGGCAACACTCAGATCGCCAATGTGCCAAGCTGTCACCTTGCATGCTGCAAATCTTAGTGATGCCTCTGTTTTAGCGACTTACTGTGCTGAATTGTGTTCAAGAAAGTTGCTGCTAAACTACATTTTATATCAAAGATTGCATGGCATAAACTGTGTTTATAAAACCAGCTGTATGAATGAATACTAGCTTTGATCTCTGTATGTGCCAAGCTTGATCAACCTTTGTGTCTGAATACCCTGTGGGTGCTTGGCCACTGCTTTGTGTTATTGTGTCCCCGTGCCGTTTTTGTCATGGTGCCTGCCACAGCTGCATATTTGCTCAAGATGTGAGATCATGCTTTGCTGTCCTATATAAAGTGTAGTCATACTTACTGTGCATACACCATTTTAAGGCATCCTTGACTCTACACTTAATGAAAAAGGACATGTGTTAACTGTTGAATGGCATTATTGTACCAATAATTTCTGATGAATTCAGATTGTTTTGATGCTACCAGTTGCTGCATCTCATTACAATCTTAAGTGTGGGTCACCTGTATATATTCGTAGGTGCAGAGCTTGCTGGCATGAGTGCAACAGTATGTAAGAACACAATTCAGAACTTAGATGTTGTGATGGCATGTTTTCTTAAAAGAGTTTTAAATATACACAAGTACCTTATAGTTTACAGTCTTAGTGTGTTTTGCATGTTTATACCTGTGAACTAAAGTGAACCTTATATGGGGTCATATGCCTGTGTACACAAGTAGCTTTGTCTGTAGAAATGAGTAACATTGACCTGTCAGGCTATTGTGCACATTTT
Organism: Dermacentor andersoni; assembly: GCF_023375885.2. Lineage (NCBI taxonomy): Eukaryota > Metazoa > Arthropoda > Arachnida > Ixodida > Ixodidae > Dermacentor > Dermacentor andersoni. Next base: position 56,747,415 of record NC_092814.1, on the reverse strand, counting down.
TAACTATAACTTTACACATTTGTGCAAGCCCTTAAGAGCTTTATTTGTGCATAGATATTCTATTGTATCCCAGGCTTGCAATTTGTACAGGAGGAGCCTGCTTGACGTCATTGTCTTGTCATTGTGCATTTCTGTATTATGTGCTCCTTCAAATGCAATACTAGTATTAAATCTATATTGTGAATTGTCTGCTGTTGTGTTTTGTGGCCTGGTGGGGTGCCATGAGGAATATACAAACATTCCGTAAAAGCACATGTTGGTAAGGATCATTTAAAGGGCCCTGAAGCAATTTTTGTTAAAAAACCTTTGATTGCAGAATTCTCAGGCATTATTCAAGGAATATTTGATTGCAAGGATTCTTTGAAATGGTGCAAGTTCAGAGGGCTACAGCTTTTTGAAGCAATACAGATACAGCAAAGCTGATTAGTTAACCTTCTCTTCTATGCTTTTCCTGGCCCTGTCTTGAATTCAGATGCATGCACTTTGAGGATGTGAGCCTATGTTGGAGCACCAAGTCTTAACATGTCTTCGAACGATGAAAAAAAAAAAATTAACGATACCCAGCTCCACTTTCTGACATCCTCTCGTGCACACCAAACAATTTTGATCAATAGAACCCTCGCCACAGTTGCGCATTGCAAGGTGAAAAAATATGAATACAATTTGGGACAGATTTGATGGAGAAGCATGTTAAAATATAACTAGGAAATCAAATCAGAATTGTATAAAAGAAAAATGTAGGCTAAAGTTAGTCTTGCACTGAAAAGCTTTTCATACACCTTTACGGGGATGACATTCTTTAAGCTTTGTTTTGTAGGGGCCCTGCAATGTAGATTGAGCTCGTAGTTTTTATTCACTGTTAGCACAATATCAGCACTGCATGCAGCACCCATGCAGCACCCAACAAAATGCAAGAAAGCAATGTGCTGAAGATGGCTTTTCTGAAAAGCAAAGCAAAAGAATGTGTGATCATACTGTGAAGTCTGCATCTATAAAAGCAGACCTTTTGAATTGGAAATGTTTACTTTTAGAATGATGTGCTTACATGTCAATATACAAATGAAACATGTTGCAGTCGTTACGGAAGACATTAAATTTCAGCACAAACGAGGTTGTGACATCTATGAATAATTACATGCTGTTCTGTCCCAATTGAGGCTTTTAGTGAAAAAAAGAAAATTGTTGTAAAAAGCTAGAACAAATTCAGCATTAGTATCCTTATTTTTGTGCTTGACATGTTGTGAACACCAGCAACACGATGTCTGCCTTGTGCTCTTCTGCAAAGGGCAACTCCCAGCATTTTTTTAATCATGAGGTGATGATGACTGTATATCTATTTGATATACGACACATAGGAGCCAGAGCATGGGTGAAGAAAAACAATGCAACGAGACATACAGAACTGAAATAATGAGACCAATACAATAGCAAACAATTATTACATTGTAACAAGAAGTGTTCAAGCTTACGACAGAAACAACTTTCAAATGCCGTTCCTATCGAAAGTGGTGGCAATAGATTCCACTCATGCACCGTTCGTAGAAAAAAAAAAAAACATTCGAAAACATTATTCATGCAACGAAACTTGTGAATGTTTATTTCTGTCATCTCACAACTGTGACTGAACTGTAAATAATAGATTTTTTAATTCTGCGGCCTTATATGCCAAAACCATGATTTCATTATGGGCACGCTGTAGTGGGGTGCTCTTGATTCATTTTGACTACCAGGGGATCTTTAACATGCCCCCAATGCACAAAACATGGTCGTTTTTGCATTTCGCCTCTATTGAAATGCGGCCACCACAGCCGGGATTTGGCCCTGCAACCTTGTGCTTAGTAGCGCAACGCCATAGCCGCTAAGCCACTGCAGCAGGTATGATCAATATTTAGCCCAACCCTACCACGTATTGAGTTATGCAAAAATGTTATTCATTTTGCTTTGCTCTTAGTTGACAGGTCTTGCAATCATGAATGTTTATACAATCTCGACACAGATTCTCTATTGTAGAAATTGCAAATAAAGTGTAAAGCTTTTCTTTGGATACTCTAAATGATCAACAAGAACCTGTGAATTAGAGCGAGTCCCAAACAATACGCGATACTCAAGTATTGGTCAAATCAACTATTCATAAGCCAAAAGCTTGGCTTCAGGGGTTGTAACAGTAGCATAGTTCAATGCAGTGACCACAGCTTACGAGAGGCTTTTGCTTTAATATTAATGTGCTCCAGTTATAAGCGACTGTGATACCTAGATATCAATGCGTTAGCATTTTTAGGGTGCTTGACGCACATTCCCCGCCTGCCTGGGTCACTGGGTAGTTCCAATAGTTAGCACATCGAACCAACCATTGGACCAACATGTATCGCTAAGTATGTGGCAATGTACATACGTGCGACTCTCCAAGGAAACTTTCACGCTGACAGGGGTCACTCTGGTGCGGGACTAGGTAGGTACCGTCTTCAAGGAAACTGGTCCCGACTTGGAGCACTGGGTATGTACCACTCGCTCTGTGCGGGTCTTCAATTAACCTCTCTGATGCCAAGTTGGGTGACTAGCCATGTGCCACTGGGAATGTGCCGCTCTACAATGACGAAAAAGGTCCCTCAAATTACTCCAATGTTGAGCGAAATCGAACCCACATCACAAGGGTTCCTCAAGGACAGCAACGCGACGCATTAGCATGCTGCCCCACAAATGCAGTGGGTATGTGCTGCTTTTCGTTGAACGCCTTTCATGTCGACACTTTAGCAAGCTGTGCCAAGCACTGGTTATGGCAGCTCTTCAATGAACCTCTTGCCAACTTGGGTCACTGAGTATGTGCCGCTAAGCATGCAGCAAGTGAGGGAACAAATCTCGTAGTTCACGGACAAAGTCACACCACGCTTCTTGTCTCGGAGGCCAAGCACTGGCTTTTTGACAGTGCGGCTAGATGGCGCAGTGTGTCGACAAAGAAGTGCGAGAGAGGAGCCCAGTTGCCTCATGACGTGTTTCTCAGCATTCACATGCACTGACACGCCATGCATTTCAGAGGTCACATAGAGGCTTGGAGGCATCATTACTAGATGGCACCAACTGTTCTTAAAAAAGCACGAATGAGTAGCGCCGCTTCAGTACATGCCCCATACATAACTAATTTCAACAGTGGCAATACATTATGTGGCTATAGTGATTTAATGCTAAACGCATTACCATCGACAGTCATGATGAGATAGATGCTGTTGCAATTTTATAATTACCGAACTGCTCATAAAGCTGTTGAGTCAATTTATGGTACCATCACATCAACTGAAGGGTGCTATGTAATTATACTTGATGATCTTTACAGCAAATCTCGGCAAGCAGAATGCAATCATTGGCAGAAAATTGGCCCTGTGATTTGGGGTTTCTAAGCAAAGACTGTTTATGAAAAAAATGAAAAGAAACCCTGCACCTGCACCAAATGTTACAAATAGGAAGCCCGATGCACAAATATATTTACTACTATTTACATGGGGAAAAGTTGCATGGCAAAAAGCTAATCGCGCAGGCCAGTACAAAGGTCGCAGCTCCAGGAGACAGTCTATCACTTCACCTTCCTTTTGTGCGCACGGTCTTGTCCAAATGCACAGTAACAATATCAACAAGACATTGTGAGTGTACACAATTTCCATGTGGCATTTCACTTTCCCAATCAATATTGGGAAGATTACAATTGCCAGCCAAAATTATTCACATGGACTTTTTTTACTTCACTTTAACATGCTCGAATAAGATTTCCAATGTGATAAGACTAGTCTGGGGGACCTGTAAACATCACCTATAAAAACTGTTTGCAAACCAGAATGCACCGTTGCACAGGCCATTTTACAATCACAATTACTATGCTCAACAAAAGTACACAGAAGGTTATCTTTGAGAAGTAATGCAACCCCTCCTCCTCTAGAACTTCGGTTGCACTAGAACATGTTACAGCCACATGGAAAGACATCAAAATCAGATATCTCCAGATGCACCATGTTTCTGCTATAGCTTATATGTCCAGATCATATGCAAGCAAAACACTTTTGATTTCAGCCAACTTGTCAAAAACACCAAGTCTGCTAAGTGTAAAGGGGCATTATGCCAACAGTTAGATTTGACACCCATTTATTTGAGCTGCTGTTGAGATTATTCCAAAGTTTACCTATGAAAGGTCTGAAAAGGCAACCTTCAGGCCATATGTCGAGACATGCCAGCTTATCAAACTCAACTTCATGAAAGGAGTCGTAGTATCTGGAGGGCAACTTCGTGCAATTAAATGTCTTGTTCCCAAGTGCACCATAATAAGTGCTGAAAGCTCTCGCATGTAGTTGACAGATGCCATAGCAAAACAAAAAATGGCCACATTATATTTCTTGTTTAAATTTCTTGCGACTCTATCCTTTCAGTGTGCAAAATCATTTTTCTTCTTTTTTATCTCTCTCTCATAAAATAATTTGTATATACCAACAAGTTGAAACAAAAATCGAAACTATGCTGCATGGTGCTATTCTAGGTGAAATAGCAATGATGTCTCGGACATTACTGGCAGAGCTTTTGCATGCATAGTGTCTGTTAGAGCATGCTTTTATACTATGACCAGGTGTTATATGGCGGGAAAACAAGTCGCCATTTTGGTAAGTCCGTGGCACTTGGAGCTGTTCAGTTGCAGCAGCACTGATGTCTCGTGCTGCGACAGCAAGGAAGTTAGGTTGGTGCAGAGAGCTAGTGCACAGGTATTCACATGCAGTGGTGCTACTGTCAACGTTAAATAATGGGGCATTACCCAACTCCCGCACTCATGTCTAGGTGGCTTAGCATAGCAGTGATGCCTCTGCACATGAGGCAGAAGTTGGTGGGGCTCAACGAAGCAGAGGAAGTCCCTTGCATAGGATTACCAATAACCAATACTGAAGAAGCTGATGCATGCTATGCTGCTGCGACAGTAAGAGCAAATCGAAAGCATCGCACAGAACTTGTGTGTCATCAAGCCTTGCCCGACAGGTGCATTAAGTGAGAGTTTGGGATTGATTTGGGTATCAACAAGGTGTGAAGAGGTAGTCCAAAGGGCATGGTTGTTGAGATACTGCTATGTAGGCATGGGGGAGAGGAGGCATGGCACTGAAACGTGAGTAGCATGATGTGTTACTCGACTCCGGGCTGCCAGGAGTCTGTCACATTCTTTGCTCGGAGTGCAATAGTGCCACTTTAGACAAAGAGTGAATAGATCAGAAACATGCAAGTTCAAAATTGATTTGAAAGAAAATTCTACACAGCATGTAATTGGGCACATATGGCGAGGATGCAAAGCAGAGCATGCAGTAAATGTTACTATGACACATATGAACCTAAAAAAATGGTTTCTTGGTTTTAATATGCCTCATAAATCGTCGCATAAAAATCCCTCCTAAAATGGAAAGGTTGGTCCACATTGAACAGTGCTAAAACATGTCAAAACCCTTGCAGAAGTGCTCTATGCATGTTTGATTAGACTGAGTGCATCTTAGCATAGCTATGCTTTTGAAACACTGCTTTCAAAATTTACTGTTCCCCCGTTTCACATCTCAACACTGCACTATATGGCATGCACTCCACACAGGTATGGCATGTATATATTGCACTATGTATGAAGATTAAAACATAACAGTATAATTATGAAACGAGTGAGTTGCTAGAAATTTCTCAGTTACGATACTTTCAACTTGACAAAATTTGGGATCCTGAAATGTTAATGTGATAGAGCAGAATACTGTACCATTAAAGAATAAAATGACCATGTTGATGTCCAATGCAATCCTGTCAAATGATTTCTTTTGCAACCGCATCTCTACAGTAACTTAGCATTTGTGAGCATTAAGAACATCATAACAAATTACATCACATCATCAATTCAAAAAATAAGATCACAAACATGACGTTTCGTATTTAAGGTAAGGTGCTCTGTGCACCCTGGAGCATTCCAGCTGCAGCATACAAATCTTTTCGGTATGTAACTTTAAACAGTTCATCAGCTCCTGGAACTAGCTTGGGTGCTACTCCACAGTGTTTATGCAAAAGTGCAAGGCACTCTGTGCCGTTGGTGTAATCCTCTTCTGTGCACCTTTGATAAGCTTTTAGCAATAGGTGGTACTGAAATGCTTGCGGAGTCTCACTCGCAACGTATCTGGACCGATCTAGCGACTCCTCGAGGAATCCTTTGCTGTCAATCTTCAGCACTGTTGACACAAGAGGTACAACAGGCCCTGCACCACCGTGGAGCTTTGCTTCCCGCACAACTTCCTCCAAAACCTGCAGGCAAACCAAATGAAAGCATTTTTAGTATCCATTAATGTGGAGCCTTAGACTAGTCACCGCATTTCAGTAAGTGTAAATGTTCTTACGAGTCTTGGAACGATGGGCCGAACGGCGTCGTGAATAATCACGATGTCCGGCGGATCTTGCTCAAGGTGCTTCATGCCGTTCATTATTGACCTATGCCTCGTCGTTCCACCAGGCACAAGTGCAACCTTTTCCAGCACACCAGCGGTCTTTAAAGCGCTGACTACTAATGAATGCTTGTCTGGAGGATAGACGACCACGATATCCGATATCCAACTGTATTGCAGAAATGCGCTTATTGTGTGACAGATCACAGGTTTTCCTTGGACCTCACAGAATTGTTTAGCCACTTTCATCTTCATCCTTTCGCCTGTACCGGCTGCTGGCAAAATTACACTTACAACGCTGTCCATCCTGAGCAACCCCCTCAGCCGACAAGCAATTCACGAAAGTATGTACAGTTCGAAAAGACTTAAATTAATACGACCACGGCATTTAATTGGGCAGCAAATTGTAAATTGTGCTTATTCACCCAAGCAAGTTAGGTGCATTCAAGACTGCCGGACCTTTCCTAACGGCGCCAGCAGCACCGGCAAAGCGGACAGACCGAATGCGCCAATTAAGTTAGTTGCAGTTGTTCCAAGGTCATTGGGTGTTCTGTCGCAGAAACATATATTTCTCTGTGATTCTTTGGCCAACTAGGCTGATGAGAGAAGCCTATGGGCCGCACTGCCTTGTTACTTGCTAGAACCACAGAATACACAACTTCCGAAACCATGAAATGTCAGAAATGTCATGAAAACAGCCAGATGACTTTGACTTCGGATGGTTCTGTCTTCGCACGTTTTGCTTACGTTGGAACATAATGGTGTCCAACGCTTTCGAGTTTATTTGTGTGTTGTCCCATAAAATGCTAATAGCAAGTTGTTTTTGCTCAAAGAATAATTCACTGAAAGCCATATATTTAAAAGAACTAATTATCAAGATACTTGAGCCTGTGCTTGAGTTGTGCTTGTTTCGGTTCCCGCCCCTTCCGTTCAAAGAGTGTACTAGACAATGGTTGAAAGTTGGTTCTTTATTCTATGAAAAACAGTGCGTGAATCCATCAGACCGGTATGTTCCGGTACCACACAAATAGACATCCTTCACTGATATGAAGTCCCGCGGGGATAGCGGCAAGGGCAGGCTAGGGATGGTACGTCCACCATACGGTCAACGTTTAATTGTCACAGTACCACTTCCACAGGTGCCACTCCTAAAGTTATAGCGTTTCCACCCTTATCCCAACGAAATGAATCACCACAGAGAAGCTATCGACGCATTGTGCAGAATTTACGAAAAGCTTGGGTGCGATCTCAGCTAGAACACTGCACGGCCCGGGCTTACCCGAAAGCCGGGTACGGCCTACGGGCTGGTGGTGCCGGTCTCGGGCCTATCTTCGGGCTCGGCTCGCGCTCAGGTTTCACTCAAGCTAGCAATAGGCCCAACAGTGGTTTTTGTAACTTTGCGATACTGTGGACTCTAAAAATTGCCATCCGTATACACAAATGTAGGTCTGCGGCGCCAGGATGTTTTGACTGGAGGAGGGGGCGGGGCACCCACGACAAGTGAGTTCCTTCGGGCGGGGGGGGGGGGGGGGGGGAGGGGGGGAAATCGTCACTCCGGAGATGGAGAGCGCTGACTCCGCAGACTACATCATTATTTTCCGTGAACTGCCTAGTCATCTCTGCAATCAGGCGGTCCAAAACGGGTAGAAAAACTTTGAATGTTTCCTTTGAATATGGAGACTCTTCTTCAACGAGCCATCTTTTGCTCAATACATACTGTTCTAAATGCAGCCGAAGGCGCGTCATTATCTGCTTTTCTCTTTGGGACACCCCGTTCTCCTTAGAAATACTGCAGGTTTGCGCCCAGACAATGTCAAATGCGTTCGCAAATTCCTCATTTCGGAGAATTCGTCAATGACTGTGCACGCCATGAGGCATGCCTGACTAATATTGCAGAAACTAGAAGTTATTTGCTCCAGCAGACCCCTGGATTCCGTCGCCCGTCTGCTGTTTGTAGTGATGACTTCGGCGAGATATACAAGGATAGCAGGAAAGCTTTTCATTGCCGCTATGCAAACCGCTATCTGGCAGGCCCATCGTGCACTGCTGAGACACTGCAGCTCTATCACTGGCAAAGACAATCTTTTCTGCACATCTATGTACAGAGAGCGAACTGCAGATGCACTCAGGAAAACATATAGAGGCATTCTAAAAGAGAGAAAAAATCTCACCGGTTTTATAACCTTGCAGACATCCACGATGACTAGGATGAGGCAGTGGTTCATGCAGTGGACGTACACTGCCTGCAGCACTCCCTACCTGAACAGCGCCTGGACTAGATACCGCTCATGACACTCGCACCATCATCATTATGTTTGAGCAATGCACAGCTGAGCATCAATGACGCAGCGATTCAACGTTTCCCTTACGTAACCCAGGACCTTGCATCTAAGTGCTCGGCGTTGCGGAATCAAAGAAACCGCTCAAAGACAGCCCCACTGACGTAGTACCTTACTACAACTGATAACTGTTCCGTCTTGCTTAGGTCCTTCGTTTCACCAACAATAAGTGTAAAGATGATGATGATGAAAAACTTTATTTATCCCTCTTTAAAGGGAAGGGGGCAATGGAATAGAGGGGGGGGGGAGGAACTACTTGAAGTAGGCCTCCTTTATCCTCTCAGCCCACTCCAGGATGGCCTCCTGAAGTTCGGGCCTGGAGCTACGCAAGGCAGCCTCCCACTGCTCCTCACTAGATATTAATTGCTTGAGGAAAGGGGGAAGGGGGTGCTTAGGGCACCCCCACATGATGTGGTTTAAGTCTGCTCTGGGAGAGACACAGAATTTACAAGAGGGAGAAAGGTAAATGGCGGGATGAATGCGGTGGAGGAGGTAAGGGGACGGAAAGGTGCGAGTCTGCAGCTGTCGCCACAGAACTTCACACCTACGCGGGGATTTGCCCATGAGTGGCGGAAAGGTTAAGCGGTCTAATCGGTAGTGTGTGCAGATTTCGTGGTAAGTAATAAGTCGATCCCGCGCTGTAAACGGCGCCTCCTCCGTGGCGAGGTCCGACGCATCTGATGCCTGAGCCCGGACTGTAAATCCTCGGGCACTGGCATGAGCCGCCTCGTTTCCGGCAAGGCCCGCATGCGCGGGAGTCCAGATTAATGCCACAGTTTGATTGAAAGGATGAGCCAAGAGGAGAGAAAAAGCTGGCTTAGAGACCCTACCCGCTCCGAAGTTATGTATGGCTGCTTTGGAGTCACTAACGATAACTGATGAATTTGGAATTGTGAGGGCCAGGGCTATGGCCGCTTCCTCCGCCTCCTCCGAGGAAGAGCCAGGAATGGAGGCGGCCGCAGCGACCTGCCCGTGAGAGTTAATGACTGATATTGCGTAATGATTTCTGTTCGCATATTCGGCGGCATCAACATAGAGCACGTCTTTAGAGGTGGAGAATTGTTTTTGGAGAGCCTTTGCTCGCTGCCTCCTGCGCTGTTTGTGATGCACAGGGTGCATGTTTTTAGGAAGTGGGGGGATGCAGAGGTTCTCGTGTATGTGATGTGGAATGGTGTATTTAGTCTTGATGATGGGTGCCGGAGTGATAGAAAGAGTTTGTAGAATGTGTCGACCTGTTGCGGTGTTAGACAGTCTGCTATATTGGGATGTGAGGTGGGCTTCTGTGAGTTCAGAAAGTGTGTTGAAAGTTCCAGTAAGCATTAGCCTTTCAGTGGGGGTACGTATGGGGACCCCGAGAGCGAATTTATATATTTTGCGTAAAAGAGTGTCGATCTTATCTGATTCTGATTTAAGGAAATGTAGATATGGTGTTGCGAATGTAATTTTACTGATAACGAAGGCCTGAATCAAGCGGAGAAGTTCGGCCTCCTTTAGTCCGCCATGTTTATTGGAGACTCGCCCTAGAAGACGCAGGGTGTGATCGACTGTGGTCTGGAGTGTATGTAGGGTATATGTGTTGAGCCGGTTGCTTTGAATGTGTAAACCGAGCACCCGGAGCCTGTCCACTCTAGTAACGGGGATGTGGTTTAGGATTACCTCTATGCTAGACATGTGTTTTCCGGCCCCGCGGTGGGATGGCAGAAGTAGCAGCTCGGATTTTTGAGGGGAGCATGTGAGATTCATAGCCCCGGCATGAGCCACGACGGCGTCTGTTGCGGCCTGTAGAGTGTCTTGAATCTCTCCGTCGGAGCCGCCAGTCGTCCAAAGAGTGATGTCATCGGCGTAGAGTGAAAACTTGAGATCGGGAATTGAGATCGGGAAGTGTAAAGAACTTCATCTGTTCTTTTATACTTGATAATGTGATGTGGCTGAGAATTTCTTGCATCGAATGATGAACGTACTTCACGTTCGCTGCTCCACCATTCAGTTTCTTTCGGACAATATCGTCATATTTGCCAGGCAAGTTCAAGAACTCAACGAAGTTCCCCTTGTTTTCACTTGTGGCACTTCGATCATGGACCCTCTGAGCGATTCCCTGAACGGTAGTGAATCGCAAAATATTTGCCACTATTGCTATATAGAGAGGCGGTTTTTCTGCACCTCCCTGGAGTCCGCGTCGCTGAGATGTGTTGCAACTGACTTGCTCTGTCCTCCCGACTTGATCTGCGTGTAGGAAACCCACGATGTCTGGCAAGTCTTACGCGCGAGTGAGTTTTCGTGCTTTCTGAAACCAGCATCTTTTTCCAGGGCTTTTTTCCAGCTGTCACTGTACCCACCTTTGACAAATGCAGATTTCTCATTGGCACCAGTAGAAAACATTCTGTAAGGGTAACAGAAAGCTGCGTCAACCTGCGCGCTGAACTCCAACCAAGGAAGTCTTAAATTTTGAAATCTCCAACTGCTCTGCATGGTTGACATCCACATCCCAGGCGGTGAATTCGGTTGCAGAATCAGGTTCATCCCTTGATGCACACGATGCGGAAAGCTCGTGGGACTCACTGTCCATTTGCACCGACGAGGACGTACAAGCGTCGTCAGAAGTGATGTTGTACATCTATAGTCTCTTCAAGCGGAATCAAAACGGAGCGCTAAGAAGGATTTTCTTGTACTTGGAGCGTCTCCGAATCTCCCATCTCCGAATCCGAATCTCCGCTTGCTTGCTGTCGAAAAAAAGTAGGCAATGGACCTTTTCTGCGACATCCTGAAGCAACCCAAAGGTCCTGTGGCGTCGACCACACGTTGGAACCTCATCCGGAGGCGAGACGGTCTGGTGTTTCCTCCTGCGACACGAGCACTGCTTGCGAGCGAGCAAACGAACTGGCTGAAATAGTTGGTGCCACCACTACAGTGAACTAGAAGGCTAGAAGGGGGTCAGTAGTGCAATGAGCGGAACGGCTGCGCCGCATCGCGAATGGTGCGCCCAGGGGCGATCGTAGCTGCGGCGCTGTCGTCGCTCACTACTGAAGCTCCTGTTACGTCTCAATATGGCGAAGAACATTTCTTAGACGTTTACCACAGGCAAGTCACCCCATTCATCACCCGCCCATGAATAAGACAACGCAGCGTTGACGCCCACCGGTGACGGATCAAGAAAAGACCCTCTACTTGAGAATGCAAGCTCTGAACTAATGGACGAAAGAGGCCGAAGTCGACGGCTACCGAAGAACAACGCCGACCTTAGATTCCCAGGTTGCTATACGGTCACATATTTCATACCATTAGCAGAACGGCGTGAAATCCTGGGCGGGATATTGCGACCGATTCGACGTTTGTGATTGGCCGCGATACAGTCATCAGATTCCCAAGTCTAGTCGTCTAAGGAAGTCGAGGGGATAAAAAGCGGAAACCTTTCGTTCAGAGGGGCTGACGTGTCCTGATGAATTTGGCAGCAGCAGTTGCGGCGGCATGCCCAGCTTCTAAGACAACTCTTCTTGCCAACAGGTTGATCAGTGGCCTGGGTTCCTGCTCGTCCTTGGTTCCTGCGGCCACCGTGGGTTAATTTCCCCGTGCGCTTGCACTCATTGCGAGTACTTCCAAGCATCTGTCCCATGTACTGCCTGCTGCGTCTGCACGGACTGCACGTGACTTCAACGAGGACCATATAAGGACGCACACAACGGCACTGACTCGATTTGGCAGCAGCAGTTGCGGCGGCATGTCCTCCTTCTAGGACAATTCTTCTTTCCAACAGGTTGGTTGATTACTTCTGTACACTATATCAAAGTTTATTCTGCCGCAACTGCTGTCCAAACTTCTTGTTCCACTTTTCGTAGTGTATATATTCCGCTATGCCTATAGTACAGAGTAACTGGCGAAAAAAATTGCATCTCTTCAGGCACTGCTCAATGAAAAGTTGGACACACTGATCGACGATTTAATTTCACGAATTAACACCAAGCTACAAAATTTAGTACTAGGTGAGCACGCTTCGCTTTGCGAAAGTGTTCAGTTCGTGAACGAAGAACTCGACACGATGAAACTAAAACAGGAATAACTAGTAACGTCAAACAAGGCGCTCTTGTCACGTAACGAAGCACCCGAAAGAAGAGTGGCTGATTTAGAGCAGTATTCGAGAATTAATAATGTGGAAGTTCACGGAATCCCTGCATCGCAGGGTGAAGATTGCGGAGTCATTCTGAAGCGAATTGGCGATGTTATCGAGTAGCCTGTCTTACCCGCTATTATCGACACGGCTCACAGTGTTGCCTCTAGGTCAAATGAGAAGAGCATCATTGCTCGCTTCTGCTCACGCGATAAAAAAAAACTGAGTTCATCAGGAAGGCGAGAAGGGCTACACTTCGCACTGACCACATTGGTTTCACTGCATGGTGGCACTGACATGCCGATCTATGTGAATGACTACTTGACCATTGACAACAAGGTGTTTTCGAAAGCGCTGGCACTCAAAAAGGAAAACTAGTAGAAATATTTATGGACAGAAAACTGCCAGATAAAAGCCCGCAAAACTGATGACAGCAGGGCCTCTCGCATTATCACTGAATCCGACCTTCGAATCTTCACGTGATTCACCGAAAATATTCTTTTTTATTTTTTCCCCTTTCTTTTTTCGTGGCCTTGCTCTCCCTCGGTGACGTAAAATCTCGTCTTACCGCAAATAAACGATCACTCATTCACTTCAATGCTCGTAGCCTTCGTAAGAACATAGATACAATTAATAACTTCATCACCTCACACTTGTCTTCACTTTAATCTGCATATCGGAGACTTGGCTTTCTGATGCCGACAACAACATGGGCGGTTTTCCATCTTATCAAGCAGAGTATTGTCATCGTTCAACTGATAGTCATCGTGGTGCCGCCATTTTTATTTCACAAGATGTCACCTACACGCGCAAATTTGATCTGGCAGTTGAAGGGAATTATTGTGAGTCAGTGCGGATAGAGGTCGACCGGTCATTCCTTAATCACAATAAAAAGAACTTGATTCTTGGTTGCATTTATCGCTCACCGTCACCTTCCCTCAACGATTTCTTGCTTTGTCTTGATGCCGTATTGTCAAAGCTAACTTCGGAAAATAAGGATGTACTGTTTGCTGGTGATGTTAATATTAACTTATTTGACACTGATGCTACGTCGTACACAACTTACACTGGTTTTACTGGATTTGGTTTTAAACCACTCATTGACTGTCCAACTAGAGTAGCCTCTCGTGGGAGTGGTATGCTCATTGATCGCGTGTTATGTAATATATCACCATTGCCTTGCCCCGGGGTTATTGATACTGACATAACCGAGCATTTTCCAATTTTTCTTACATTTAACAATGAAATACACGAGAACGATAATAGCTACTTTACTTCAGTATTTAGTGCAGATACCTTTGTTGAAGCCATCAGTAAAATTGATTGGTCGCCAATTAATTATGCTTGATCTCGAAGCAACACTAAACAATTCTTGCTCTTTATTTTTATTGGCCGTCTCGACTAACACATGCACTGTAATATGTGGGAAAAAATATAAAAATCCGCACAATCCATGGATGACGCATGGCCTTTTAGAAAGTTTAAGGAAGAAGGAAAACATGTACAAGGAAACTAATCGTCAGCACTTTAATACTGGACTGGCTAGACGCTATAGTAGGTACTGTAAATTACTGAGCGTCTTACTTAAACAGGCGAAAAAAGGTACTACGAAAATAAATTTGAGCAGAATAAGAATAACCCCAAAAATCAGTGGCAGTTACTGAACTCATTTCTTGACAAGTCATATGTTGATGCCTCTATAACCAAAATAAATTAGAATGGTCTCACCCTTTCTAAGCCCAACGAAATTGCTAATGCTTTGTTGGAATACTTTTATTCCGTTTACGCTAATAACGACCTACATGCGCAGTTGTATAATACTTCGACCCGTACGACATAATCATTCTTCTTGTTACCAGCTACACCAAATGAAGTGTGTTCCACGATTGCTAATCTTAAAGACACAGGGCCTGGCTTAGATAAAATTTGTTTCAGGAATTTAAAATTGGTGGCGCATTTAGTTTCCGACACGCTATGTAATATTATCAACCTTATGCTTAAACAAGGTGCATTCCCTTCATTTAAAAAAAAAAAACGCCAAGATTATTCCTGGTTTTAAAAAAGGCGGCAAACAAACAGTTAATAATTACCGACCAATTGCAATTCTTTCCTGCCTTAGTAAACTCATTGAGAAATTATTTGTCAAACATCTTAATAACTACTTAACAAAGTTTAAGTTGCTAAAAAACAACCAATCTGGTTTGCGCCCTGGAAGTTCCACTAATCTTGCTGTGCTGTCTCTAACTGATCACATAAAAAATGTATTGATTCGGGAAACTTAGTTGGATCTGTTTTTTTTAAGACTTCAGTAAAGCTTATGACATGGTTAACCATGAAGTCCTGTTAAATAAACTTGACTCTTATGGTATAACAGGTCCTGCGCTAACCTTCTTAAAAAATTATTACTTGATCGGCCATACACAGTACACGTAGCAAATACTTTCTCTGTAACAAAATGTATTAGCCAGGGTGTACCACATAGATCAGTTCTAGCTGCTTTGCTTTTCCTTCTATATATTAATGAGCTTGCGGATTCTCTTAACTCCTCCGACTACGTTCATTGCGTTTTATACGAAGATGACACAACCATATCCTCATCTGATAAATATATTGCTGCTTTTACTTAAAAGTTAAATATTGCATTCAGTAACATAATTACTTAGTTATTAATCCTTTAAGAACTAAATTTATGTTGTTTAAAAGTGCTCAGAGGCCCTTAACTTTTATTCCTTAACTAAAGCTTGGAATTCATTCAATTCCCGTTTGCAGCGATGTCACTTTTCTTGGCATATCATCTTGACCGTAACCTTACATTTCGCTGTCACTTCCAACATCTCAAGCAGAAGACTGCGTTTGTTATCCGAGCATTAATCAAAGCTCGCCCGTTTTTTTCTCGTGAGGCTCTGCTATAGCGTTGTATTAGGCTTTCATTTGTAGCCACATTAATTACGGCATTGTTTCATGGGGCAACACGTACGCTTGCCACTTATCAATTCAAAATATGCAAAATCAGTCAATACGCATTATCACTTCTAGGTCCATGCAATCCATGCCTCTGTGTTGCTTTGCTGTGCAATATTTTGTCTGTTAATAATTTGTTCCAGTTTAACGTACTCGTCTTATTCCACAACTAGCTTCATAATAACCTTACGTTTCCGTTCATTCCAGTTGGCCTTTTGCAGAATAAAAATATAACCGGATTTGCGGCTAACAATAATTTCTTGTTACCCGTGGTTCATACCACTTACGGTAAAAAACATCTGTGTTCGCTGCAATTTCTCTTTGGAATAAATTACCATTAACTATAAAACCCTGTACCTCTTTTGAAATCTTTAAAAATTACCTTAAGCATCATTTCCTCCGATAACTGTACTACGATCTGGCGGTGTACGTATCTTTGACTTCTGTCTCAAATGTCATTTCCTGTGTTTCATCCATGCTTTTTCCCGACTTTCTTTGATAACGTGCCTTTTCGTGTTCTTGATTTTAAATGAAATGTACAATAATGTATTTTATCTGTCGATGTTATTTGATTATAACGCTCATTTGCTGTCTGAGATGTCACCATCAATGTTATTATTAACCGAGGGTCCTGCTACAGTTCCTTCATTTTGGGACCCTCGTCTGTATATTTGCGATGTTGTAATCACTTTTTTTAACCAATAAATCTGAATCTGAATGTGATGTGAACTCAGACGTTTAATATGCTCCTACAGGGAGCAGGCTTCCTTACCTGGGACCCGCCGTGGTTGCTCAGTGGCTATGGTGTTGGGCTGCTGAGCACGAGGTCGCGGGATCGAATACCGGCCACGGCGGCTGCATTTCGATTGAGGCGAAGTGCGAAAACACCCCAGTACTTAGATTTAGGTGCACGTTAAAGAACCCCAGGGGGTCGAAATTTCCGGAGTCCTCCACTACGGCGTGCCTCATAATCAGAAAGTGGTTTTGGCACGTAAAACTTCATAATTTAATTTCCTTACCTGGAGCCAGTGTACATAATGTTAAAGCGACACTAAAGGCAAATATTAAGTCACGCTAAGGTGATAGATTGCTGCTCCATAATATCTAAGGCGTCAATATTATCGCCAGCAGAGCCTTAATAATCGAGAAATTGAGGTAAATGCAGGACATGATTAGAGACTCCCCTGGCACATTCAAATACATGCCCGATGACCGAAAGCACTCCTCAGTTAAATTCTGTCGCTAGTACTCAACCATTCGTTGCAAAAAAGCATCCTTGCATTGTATTGTCAAACGAAATAAAATGCTGCTTGTCCAGTCCTACTTCATCTTTAGAAAAAATAAATCATTGAAATTACCCTTCACAACGACGCGAGCGGTCGAAAGGGCAAGAGGCTCCGTGACCCCTCGCAAAAGCATTGCAGAAACTGTAGCGCTTACCTTTCTTCTGATACCTGCCGTGGTTGCTCAGTGGCTATGGTGTTCGGCTACTGAGCACGAGGTCGCGGGATGGAGTCCCGGCCATGGCGGCCGCCTTTTGATGGGGGCGAAAACATCCGTGTGCTTAGATTTAGGTTCACGTTAAAGAACCCCAGGTGGTCGAAATTTCCGGAGTCCTCCACTACGGCGTGCCTCATAATCAGAAAGTGGTCTTGGCACGCAGAACTCCAGTTTTTTTTTTTTTTACATTTCTGCTATAACGTGCAAGTCCAGAGTGTAGCTATACATAGAGTGGTAGAGAGGAGGGGGCAGAGGAAGCAGAGATAGGGTAGAACAGCCTTGCCACTCTTCGCTCACAATTCTCATTCAACGGTAAGGGGGGGGGGGGATAGGGAAAAGGTGACGTCAGAAGGCAACGAAACAATACTTCTATAGACACGACAGCGGTTGCGGGGAAACGGGATACATTTAAGTTCGGGGTACGGTACGGTACGTTTCTGCTATTTCTGAAAGATAAACATCATGCAAATATGTCAAGCGGACAACTTACGCAGGGCGTGCAGAAAAAGAGCCACATTAATTAAAGCACACCGCAGGGTCTAGGCGACACCATGGAAGCGGTCGCACATCAAATCAAGACTTCTGTGCCCGCTGTGAAAGCTTTGCGGCTATGTCATTGCTCGAGGTCGTGGATTTCATCCCGACCGCGGCAGCCGCATTTCGACGGGGGCGAAATAACGCTCGTGCACTTAGATTTAGGGACACGTTAAAGAACACCACGGTGTCAAAATTGATCCAGAGTGCGCCACTGCGGCGTGCCTCACCATCCGATTGTTGTTTTCGCACATACAGCCCCATAATTCAATTAAACTTTAATACTTCTGCCACGATACGACTTGAGGCAATGACAATACTCACCACTTTCAGAGGTTCAACCACAACTCTCCCTGTGTGTTCTGTGCACTACGCAGACAAACAGCAGGGGTGCACGCAAGGTAACGCTTAAAGTAAACCCAGCACTCTCGCGTTGGACTGAACGTTCAAGAAATGAAACATTCGGCGCCAACATCACCGCTAATTATCGTCAATCAAAGCAAACCCCACAGAAAGCTTCGCTTACATCGATTCCCACAGTACGTGGGATCTGCATAATTTTTTCTTCATTTATACTACCGGGAGTACTCGACGATGGGCTTGGTGGATTCCTGGCCCAAACGCCACTTCGCGCCGCGAGACTCCCGAGTGCGTCGACATGCAACAGTGCTGTCCCGACGGTTTTCTGTGAGAAAAGAAGGGTCATGGCCTCTCAACTCGTTTGACCCCACTTGCGATTTCGTGGCCGAGGCTATCACATCCAAGGCACGAACTTGCCGGTTCACGCAAGCAGATCGAACAACGAAGTGGTGTATCCCATTTTTAAATCTAGTTAGAACCGTAAGAACAATTTTTACCTCATTGCGGCAGTTCGCGCTGTACTTCAAGCGCCTATCACAAGCGCGAGGGTAATTACTTGTTATCAGAAATTTTCTATAATAAGTTATCATGCTTAAACAAGGCCGTCCATTGTAAGCGGCACTGCTCTCATGTATCTGCATCCAAATTATAAGACATGAAAATTGACATATTGTTTCAGACCACCTACCTTGGGTCACCTTTTCGGCGCTCCTGTGGGGGGCAAATGGTGGGGGCGTGAGCCCCCTGGCGTGAGCCCCTGCGGCGAAGTCTGCGGAAGCAGACAGGTCACGACTGCTATATACATTCCGCGGAATAATATGTACGTTAGCGCCCCCCCCCCCCCCCCCAATCTATTCAGTCTGGTAAAACGATACCAGAGGCCATACGTGTCCACCTATACGCCCCACTTTTTTCCATTTTCGCGACACTGGTCAACGTAGTTCTCCGGTTTTTAATACTTCGAGTTCCTTATAGTGATCTTCGCACTCATATGAGAGACGGACCATTATGGACGGGCGATCCGTCATTCGAATTCAAGTGGCGAAATGTGTGGCAGCGTCCCGCCGGACAACGATTAAAGGGAAACGCATTAACATAGGCGGGCAGTGGCGTCAAATGACGATTTTCAAGAGCGGCAAGACGTAACGTAGAGTCGGAACAAAATGACGACGAATTTGACAAATTTATCATAGTGCCATGGTCACCAAAAACACACGTGAGAAAAGGACGGACAATGTGATGTGATAACTTTATTTGGAATCCGGCGATTGGGAGGCGGGGGCCTGGGGCCGCCTACATGGCCTCTGGGAGCTGCTGCTCCCGTGCGGCCTCCTTGGCTCGCTGGACGGCCCAAAGTTGGTCTTGGAGTTCTGAACTGAGCAGCACGGCCGACCACCACGCCCGTAGATTTTCCGGGAAGGACGGACAATGGCGCTTAGATATTTGCTAAACAAAATAAGATTAGGTATTTCCCTGCGATCGCGTTGAAGAGATGTGACTCCTGATTGAATACGTGAAGGCTCACAGAAAAATAAAAGAACATTCCGTATACAGCCTCCAGTTTCCCAAAGTATTCTTCTTAATAGTACGCAGACCCGCCGCGTTGGCTTAGCGACTATGGTGTTGCGCTTCTAAGTACGAGGTAGCGGGTTGAAATCCCGGCCGCGGCGGCCATAACAACATTACATTGGTTCTGTCAAGCTACGTGGCATTTGCATAGTTCTAATGTTTGGCTCAAGTTACGTGGGTCCCCCTGTATAGGCGGTCATTTCTTCAATACCAAGCTGCCTTACGGATTCAAGGGAAATACAGGCAAGCTCTTTGAACTCTGCCCAGTTTGCAGCATTTGGATTCCATTTCTTTGGATATACAGATGAATAATGCGGCTGTATCGCCTCGAATATTACCGGAAGATGGTCGCTTCCATAGGGGTCTGTAAGAACTCTCCATTCAAGCCATGATAGAAGTGTTGCAGAACCAACCGCCAGATCTATTGAGGAGTAAGTGTTATGTGTAGTGCTATAATAAGTCGGGGCCCTTTTTTGTTAAATAAGCATGCTCCAGAAGATATGAGAAATTTTTCAATTACGCGGCCCCTTGCGTCACAGCGTGAGTCCCTCCAGAGTCCATTGTGAGCATTAAAATCGCCAACTACAATATACGGCTCTGGACGCTGGTCTAGAAGTTCTTCAAACTCAGTAATGTCGAGCCGCTTGTCTGCTGGAATGCACAAAGAGCACACTGTAATAAGCCTATTAAGCAAGATAGCTCGTATACGGCTACTGCTTCAAAACGTGTGTTAAGTTGGAGAGTCTGGCATGCAACAATCATTGGTATTATTATTACCACACTACCTGATACAGCATGCCCGTCATCTCGGTCTTTACGAAAAATTCCGAACTGATTAAGAAAGTTCGAGTCACTGGACTGTAAGTGTGTCTCCTGAACACAGAACACTCTAGGCTTATACATAGATAATAGTTCCTTAACGTCATCCAGGTTGTGCAAAAGTACTCTGGCATTCCATTGTAATATCTGGACGCCCATTAGGACAGAGGTGTTTTTGAAAGTGTGTTGTGTAGAGTGATAGCGTTACTTTGGTCTTGCTGCAGTAACTCGAGGATTTATTTATTTATTTATTTATTTATTTATTTATTTATTTATTTATTTATTTCAAATACTGCAGACCATGTTGGTCCTGGCAGGAGGGGCACAATCAATCGTTTTACAAAAAAAAGATATAGCAAGCACATTCAAGCAATATTAGCAGAGAAATAAAAACAAAAACAAGCAATCAAAAGCAATCAAATAATGCCGAGCATCGAAAAACCAGAACAAGATCACATGAAACAAGGAGGTTACGTTCCAATTACGTTGCAATACTACTGGTCTGAAAAACATGTGAAGGTAAGGCATTCCAATCAGATACAGTTCTTGGGAAAAATTTATTTTTAAATGTGTTAGTGCGAGAGAAAATCGACGCCTGTGAATGTTCCTCGTACAATGAGCTTTGAGACAATTAGGCAATTATATTTTTATTTTTTCTTGCAGGCAACAGGTAAGAAATATGAGGCGACTAACTTTCCGTCGCGATATTAAAGCGAGTATGTTGTGCTGTTTCATTACCATGGATGGTGAATCATGTCTTTTATATTTCGCAAAAATAAACCATACAGCTTTTCATTGTGCACGCTCGAGTTGTACGATGTCTTTTTTATTATGCAGATCCCACACTATCACCGCGTATTCAAGTTTAGCTCTTACGCAGTTATGTGCAAGCTGTTTAGTACTGGCAGGAGCAGTCCTAAGTTTTCGCTTGAGTAACCAAAGTTTCCGAAGCGCAGCAGCAGTAGTTTCAGATATGTGTTTCGACCAGATTAATTTATTCTATAGCATAACCCCAAGGTATTTCTAGTACTCCACCTCCAAAATATTGTTGTGAAGCTGGTATGTAAAAATACACGGGTTAGTCTTCCTTGTTACTCTTAAAAGTACCCATTTTTCAAAGTTTAACTGCATACCCCAATTCGTACATGAGCGGGAAATAGCTTGTAAAGTTTCCTGCAATATTTCTTTACTTTTTGTGCACGTAATTTCTTTAAACATAACGCAATCATCGGCAAATAGCCGGGCAGACACTTCCCCAAGAATAATATCTGACAAGTCATTGATAAGAATTTAAAAAAAGGAGCGAGTCCAAGACACTTCCTTCGGGCACACCAGAGCTGACATCTAACAACCGAGAAGAACAGTTCCTAATGGTGACGTACTGTTTCCTATCGCTGAGATAGGCTTTGATCCTGTGAATAGTACTAGGAGGAAGGTCAATACATTTCCATTTAAACAGCAGTTTTGCTTGTGAAACCCGGTCAAATGCTCTGGAGAAGTCTAGGAACAACACATCTAATTGACGATTCCCGTCCAAGACACATCCCAGTTCATGTACAGTCGATATCAGTTGCGCGACAGTTGATAATCCTTTTCGAAAACCGTGTTGAAATTTTGATAATACCTGGTTGTCGTCTGAATGTATGATGCTATAACATGTTCCAGCATTTTACAGCACGTGCTTGTGATCGAGATTGGTCGATAGTTCGCGGCATTTAAAGGTTCACCTTTCTTTTTTAATAAACTGGGGCAACACGTGCTTTGCGCCAATCTGCTGGTATTTCACCTGAAGCAAGTGATAGCTGGAAAAGGTCAGTCAGAAATGCAGATACCTGTTCAGCGTAAAGCTTTAGGAAAGCATTAGGTTTATCATCAGACCCTGGTGATTTGCTATCATTAAGTTTAAGAAGCATGGCTAAGACTCCTTCACGAGTGATCGTAATATTTTGCGATTCTGTACAATTTGAGCACTGATGTTCGTGTTGTACAGGCCTTGAAAAAATATTGTTTTGCTTTCTCAGCTTCCTAATTTTGCGCTTAATATGAATAATTTCTCTGGTTATCCATGGATTACGCCTTCGCTGATGTGAACTTGTTTCGAAGGGATGAACCTATCGATACAAAACCTGACTGCACCACAAAATTTATTTCACATAGCTTCGAGATCATTTTCAGCGGAGTCAAGAACCAAGTCCAGGTGATGGATAATCGAGGTGTCATCTGCCCGAGAGAAATCTTTCCTAACGGCGACTGCTTTAGGCAGTTTAGCTTGTTTAGGTGACAATATAGAAGTATATTAACTTATGATCCGATATTCCATTCTCAACTTTCACAGATGCTCCCTGAAATATTTCACTGATAAATAAAAGATACAGAATGGAGTTGGCACGAGTGTATTCGTGCACCGTTTGATTCAAGTTTAATGAAAACATAATATAGAAAAGTACATCGCTATGCAAGGAAGTTCCATAAATAATATGGTTCCAGTCCCCAACGAAGGCAAGTTAAAGTCGTCAGTTACTATAACGTTTTTCCCTCGTAGCCTCACAAGTTTGTCATATAGATTAGTCATGAACACAGGATCTACGTTTGGGGGGAGGTACACCGCACAAATGAAGAATGTGAATTTTGGATACTCGGCCTTTCAATAATAAACATTCGCATCCAGCGATTTCTTCACTGGAAACAACTTCAATAGACATTTTTACAATAACTGCTACACCGCCGCCTCGAGAACCCTTATAACGCCGGAAAAGTTTGCACCCAGGTGGCACAATTTTATCATCCCGTACAGATTCGTGCAGCCAAGTTTCAGTAATGACACAGAAGTGCGGTCTTACAAAAGAAGCACTTCTAAGGCATCTGCTTTATTTACCAGACTTTGAGCGTTGAAAGAAAGAAGGCGTAGCTCACTTGTTTTTAACTGTTATCTTTCAGTCGGGGGAGGACGACTGTCACGTTTAGGTAAGGGTACGCGAGACTTTTAGTTTCGTCGTCCCACGCGTAGAAGTGGCCGTCTATGCACAGTTTGTCGTGAATGAGCCGAACTTTCTTTCCTTTTTTGTCGTTTTCACTGCCCCAAAGCAATTTGCGTCTTCTAAGAGTGCCAGCGCTGTAATAGTTTTGGATGGAAATATCTGTTCCTTTCAGTTTATATGCATTGCTCAACACAGCTTCCTTTTCTCTGGCGTCTTGACAGTGAACGATTATGGGATGCTTCGGTGAGGGTTTACCAAGACTGTGTATGCGACTGACTAATGTGCAGCTGACGCCTATGATGCCTTCAAAACTCTCTGTAATAACCTTGTCACGTAAGTCGGATTCGGATTTGTTATGAATATTTGGAATACCAAACACGACTAGGTTAGATTTCCTGCTGTAGTCCTCTACATTAACGATCTTGGCCTGATTTTTCTTCAGCGTAATTCGTATGTTAGCCACGGTGGTCTGTAGGGCTGCTACGTTTGTAGCCAACGCCCTTAAATCATCTGTAGTCTGCTCCAGTTTAGACACACGATTACTAAATGTAGCTACTGATTTTTCTGTGTTCTCAATGCGAATTCTTAATTCAAAGATGTCAGCCCTTATCGCCTGCTGCCAATCCATCAGCATTTGAAATATTTCCTCAACTGGGGGCCCTGGGTTCTCTTCAATATCACCACAAATAAGCAGCAAGGTACAGCAGAAACAATCATAGCCAACGATTAAAAATACATGTGGGCTCAGCAGAACGACTAGAAATCGGTCATCACTACGTATTGTGACATTTTAACTAACCTGCATCACAAGGACCAAACGCTTGGTAAGCGGTCGTCGCTGGGTAACATTGCCGAGCCCACTGCCGATGCCTGGATGCGGTGCTGCCTTTATTGCCCTGGTGTCCGGGGACGTCACGAAGGCGTAGACTGTTGAATGGTCAGGTCCGATAGTGACGCAACTTGGGCATTGCTTGACGAAATCAGTTGTAATCGGCGAGCCATCCGGCGTTGAAATAGGTTTGCCAAAAGGCAGAAGCAGGATCTGCATCACAAGGAACAAACGCATGGTAAGCGGTCGTCGCTGGGTAACATGGCCGAGTCCGCTGGTATCATCGCCAGGCTGCGTTTGTCTTTTGGCGCCACTGGCGCCGGGGTACATGCGTCAACCTCCATCTCCTTCTCAGAGGAGATGAAGGCGTGGTCACAAGACTCGAGGAGACATGCCTTAGGCTTCATTTTTTTTTTTTGCAGAAAGGTGCAACCCTGCGAGAACAAGGTCTGCGGGTCTTTTGATTGGGCAACACTAGGTGCTGCCCCTGTGGAGGCTGAAAGAGCTCCTTAGGCCGTTGTGACAGAGCCTCCTGCCTCGTCACAGCGGCAAAACTGTAAGTCGCCTGCTTGCTTCAGAGAGTGTGATGATTTTATTAATCTTAAGAGCAATAATTTCGATCTCTTTCTTCCACATTGGGCATGACCGTGAAGAGGCTGGATGACCCCCTCACAATTCATGCAGTGTGATTCAGCATTACAATTATCAGATGGATTATCGTTAGAACTGTATTTGGCGCATGTTAGCTTTCCTCTGCGTGCCCGAGAGCTGTACCCTAACCTCTGGCATTTGAAACAACGTCTAGGATTGAGGATATAGGGCCTCAAACGGATTTTCACGTAGCCTGCTTCGACTCAGTCTAGTAGTGTGCTGGAGCAGAATGTAAGGGTTACATGTTTTGTGGTAATTTTAGTGTCGTTCCGACGGATCGCGAATCTTTGAACTTTGGTCACGTTTTGTTCTGCAAAACCTTCAAGCAATTCTTCACCACTGAGGTCAAGCAAGTCTTCATCAGAGATTACCCCACGAACACTGTTCATCGAACGGTGCGCCGTGATAGTTACTGTTATGTCACCAATGCTTTTGAGATCCAAAAGCTTTTTCAGTTGCTCTTTGTCCTTCAATTCCAGAAGGATGTCGCCACTAGCCATCCTCGTAGCTTTGTATCCTATGCCTAGTGTGACTACTAGGCATTTATAAACCTTGAAAGGGGATAGTTTTCTGACTGTTATTTACCTTCACTGTGGATCACGTGGTACTTCGCAAAGTTGTTGTCATAGGTCTTGAAGAAAAATCGAGCGGCTGCTTCGTTGCGCCCCATTTTTAGAGGGCGATCAGTTAGGGAAATGGAAGGATTAGCCATAAAAATCAGTTGTGTTCGGCAGCGGCGCCAGCTGCCCATCACCGAGCCCAACATGGGGACGCCACAAAACTTGTATCACAAGACGCGCGCACGCCAGCTGTACGCCACCACTATAACCGTACATGGTGTAACCAAGGCTGGTTATCTACACAAGGTTAACTCTCGCCGCCAGGAAACTAAAGTGGAAAATCAAGGTAAGGAGAGGATGGGAAAGAAGGAAAGGTGCAGAAGAAAGATAATAGACGGAGAGGGGGACAGGAAGAGGCAACTACCGATTTCTCCCGGGAGGGTCAGTCCGGGAGTGCTGTCTGTGTGATGCAGAGGCCAAAGAGCTAGCTAGGTGTGTTGCTTCCGCCGGGGTCCTTAAAGGTCCGAACACCCGGCATCGGCTCAACCCCCAGGATCCCCCTTTCCCCAGACACGGCTAAGCAGCCCACGGCTACACGCGGGAGGGTCCAACCCCCATGTGTTCGGGTACGTGGTGCGGCAAAACACCAAACGCCCGCTGACGCAGACGTCCCCGTGGGGCGAAATGTGTAATTAATGTATTACACTGTGCCTGAAAACAAAATCTAAACTTGATTTAGATTTTCATGAAGGGAGGCTCTCTTGCTAGTCTAAACATCCCGAATTCATCAGTAAAATCGTACTTGCATTTTTTCCCGCCCTCGAGTGATTTTCGAGTCTTGCATGACATCTTGCAAGTTGACGTTTACCTTATAGTGATGGGTAAGAAAAAAATAAGTCTACGAACCAGATTCTTGAATTGGGCTGTAAATATGAAGTACCTAGGAAACTATTCCAATATGCGTACAAATTCACCTCAGCACATATACTCTCGTAAAATGTGTGTTGGTAAATATTAACCTCGAAAATATTATCCCGCTATCTATACCACCTTTGTTTTCTTTAGTTGGAAGAATTTATTTTAAACATCACCCATGACAGATACCGCTTTTCAGATAGATTTCTGGAACAGGCGGAAATTACCTGAGTGAGAACACGCAACGTTCATGTAGTTAATAAAAAAATGGCCTGTTTATAGCTATTCAACTCAGGGCACATGTTGCAAGTGCGAAATTAAAGTCGAGCAGTAGTGAAGTCAAGTCGCTTAATAGAAATTCAAAGACTAGCGCAACCTTCGATCATATCTATCCCAGAAATTTGCATCACACGCACATACACACGCAAACGCACGCACGCACGTGCTGCCAACTAGTTAGTCACACGGACTTATCCACGAGGAGTTCATATTCATTTCATATTGTAATTGTTGGTTCAGCCATGTGTAACTATTGATGTGAGGAAGCTGTACATGATCTCTCCTGTCATACTTTTTTTTTTTCGTAGTGAGCTGAGCTATTGGGAATCGAAGGTTCTGGGTGCGCGGCCTAACCCACTGCCGTCCCAGAAAGTCATGCGATCGCTACTAACGCAATTGAAGCCACTTTATTTGAGTGCATGGTCGCCCTATATACGAGCACGCCGTTCATTCTCAAGTGTGTACGAAATATATATATACTCTTCTTTCTCCCTGTACCTTTCGCATAGTCTCAACGCTTAGAGAATAGTCAACCAGACGTATGTAAATTCCCTTCATGACTTCATTCTGTATATATCTATGTTTGCGTGGTTTAAGAGAAATATTTTTAAAGGCGACAGCGCACACCACGGTACTTATAGGTACAGAACTCTTTCTTCCATAGCGCTGAATAGTTGATATTTTTGCGGTGCTTTTGACAAGGAGAAAAAGCAGGGACGCACAGCACAGCGTTTGCAGTTTGTCGCTGTCTGTGGTGGTTAGTGAAACTTAGCTGCCGCGCTTCAACGGCAGAATAATCGGTACGCGGCTTAAGTCTGCGGCCTTCGACAGATCGTTTCATCTCGCTGGTACAAGGGCATGCCAGATAGGACGTACATCTGGCAAGAACTCAATGCTATGCACGCTCTGTACAGAAAGTGGGCACAGAGAAGTAAGCGAGTCACTTGCTTTGTGCTATGTGACATCCCCACCCACTCATCCCCCTTTTACCCGCTTCCATTAGTCGTGCCTTTGACGGACCCTTGCGGAGTTATAGCGAAAAAGGCGATGACGGAGGCGAAGTATTACCTCGGCCCGCCGCTTTTCATCGTCGTTGCCTGTTGCTGTCATAGCGAAAGATAACTTTGGTACTGTAGCGACGCGGACGATAGTGCTGATGCTATAGGCGTGTCCTCGACTATCCTGTCCTCATGTTTGGGCTCACGTGCTTTTCTTTACCCTCCTGTCATGATCTGTTTCCCCCTGATCAAAAGAACCTGATCAAGGGTACACAACGCCTATAGTTGGAGAGAAACGAGGGGAAAGCTAGCTTTCACTGCGGCATATTCCCCTGTGGCATCTCAAAAACCTGGCAAGTGGGGACACGATCGTGTTGGGACGATACACTCCTTTCCAAGCGTTGAAATCCACTGACTGGCCGGGCGTGCGCTTGTACTTTACTGGTAGTGGCATAGCTCGGCAGTATAGCTCACTAGTTCCCACAGCTCCGGCAAATGCTCTACTGCAAGGCTGTCTGTGATTGAAAGAAGGGAGCACAGGGATAACATAGAAATGTAAAATTTCTGAACATTTGAAGGCGTGGAAAAAAGAGAAAAAGAAAGAAGAAAGAATGCGAAGGTAATTTTTCGTCCGCAGAATTTGGAAAGGTTGGAAATATAGAGTAGAAAACTGTTACCACGTCGGTGGTATCCACAGGGGACTTTCTCTCCTTTTCTTAATCTTTCCTTCGCTCTTTCCCTTCCTCCAGTGTAGGGTAGCCAACCGGGCTCAGTCCTGGTTAACCTCACTGCTTTTCATTTGTCATTTTCTCTCTCTCTCTTGGAAAGGCTGGACAAATGCCTTAAACTATTTTCGCATAACCAAGCAAAAAAAGAAAACTGCAGTAGGGGCACATGCAAGGAGATGTTTCAAAATTTATGGCAAGATGTTGGCGTTGTATTAACAAATAACTCACATTTTTATTCGATCAGGAACTCTTGATAGCTGTTTGTTGCTACGTGGTCAATTACATGTAGTGGATTGGCCATGCCTAAGCTAGGTCAAACCACGGCCGGTCTGGAGTGCGCGTCTCGCGAGACGCGTGCTCTAGACCAACCGTAGTTAAACTTGCCGGCGCCTTATAAGAAGTACGGAATGGTGGGAAAAGGGGCAACCGTAGGCAGATTCTGTTTTTCCATCCGCTTGAAACAATGGCAAGGTATTCTTTCAAAGCTATCTATATTCATTCTGCGCGAAAATGTTGGTCAATAATTTAGAAAATGATGACCGAACTTTCTTTTTTACGTTTCTCGCTGGGACATCAGCGCCGGTAGTTAGTGTGACTTCGTGCGATTCAATGCATTTTCTTGTATTTGGACCGCTTTGGCAGAGGAATGCTTCTCAAAACTTTCTAGGTTGAGTCTATGGTTCTTTCAGAATGAAATGTACTCTGTTAAATAAAAAAAATTAAACGACGATTACGATAGTCCCTAATGCGAAATTTGAGCGCAGCTGTATACGTGTTTTCATTTCGCGATATATTGGCTGGCGCGGACAATCTTTCTCGTGCGGCACCTTGCAAACGGAGCAAACGCCGAGGAATATGAACCTGAGCGCACGCACCCTCTAGTCTCGTACCAAGACTTCACACAACACTACAAGTTAACCGGCAGAACATACGCACCCCTACACAAGTCACTACCTAGACAGCAGGAGCGATTCCTCCGAGCTCTACAGGTTAATACATTCCCCCACCCAACCAGAAATCACCTCATAGCCCCTACCTAATTCTCTCCGCAATGCCGCTTCTGCATGCGCAGAGCCTGGGTCTCTCAGGCACATAGCAGGGGGTTGCAGAGCGGCACTATTAAATCCTCCGAGCCCTTACCACACCAACGAGCTTTGGGAGAGAGCCTTGGCCATCTCCGACCTCGAGGATCAGCAACGGCTGATTTCGAGGGCCCAGGACGCGGCCCGAGCTGAAGGCATTTTGGAATGAGGACGCCTCTCAAAACCTGCATTTACCTAATGATGATGACAAAATGTATTTATTAAGGGATGGCGCGAAGGCCTATAATGGGGAACAGGAAGAGGAGGGGGGAGGCGTATTCAGAGCCGTCCTAGAAGCTGCGCGTCCTTGGCGAAAGCCAAGAGTGAGTCCAGAATGGCCCTGTCGGAATCCATCGAGCCAGTTGCCGGTCTAATCCACTCCTCGTAGGACGACACTCGCACCGCCCTAAGGTGGTGGTCCCGCTGTTGAGCGTGTCGCTGGCACTCCCAAAACAGATGGGCTGCGGATGGCCGCGTGGCCATGTCGCAGTCAGGGCACCTGTGTGGCGTCTGGAGCGCTTCTTGGTCCGCGGAGGCTGTGGGATGGCCGGGTTCCTGCGATGGAAGGGAGTTGGGAAACGGAGATGGAGTGCGTCTTTCCCGGCGTGGCCGGTACTGGTCGCCACCGCTCCAGCACATCCGGTGTGAGGACGAAGCCGGAACGGAGCCTATGCAGCAGCACCTGCCCCGACCTGGGAAGACCCGCTGGAAGTGGGTCTGGGTCTGAGGGCACACTCGCACGGAGTTCCCTCTTGCGTCGGTTGCCTGCTGCTCTCAGAGCTCTGTCTGGGTCATACGGGGCTCCATTTGTCGTGTTGCTTGTGCTGGTTGTGAGGGTTTCTGGAGGATCCCGGGAGACGACGCGGTTGGAAAGAAGGCCGCGCGCCGCCTCATGGGCTCTCTCATTTTCCTCGATGCCCTGGTGATCAGGGATCCAATGAAGTGTTGCAGTGACCCCTTTGGCCTCCGCACGCCTGAAGGCCTGCTTGACGAGGAGTACTTCCGATGATGCTGTGTGGCGCGACTTGCAGGCATGCAGCGCATACTGAGAGTCAGTGTATATATCGATGTGTTTTGCTTGCGTGGTGCTTGAAACTCTATCTAATGCCCAGACTATTGCGCGGAGTTCAAGTTCCGTTGGGTCGTCAGCATCAGCAGTTGTAAAGGTAGAATGTGTCTCACAAGAACCCACTACATGGTAGGCGACTGCTCCTTCGCTGGTGCGTGGGTCGAAAGCTGCGTCAGTGTACACTTGTTCATGGCTTGGCGGTGCGTCTGCCAATGTCTGCACATGCCGCGCAGCGAATGCCGCGCGGCGGTGCGCATGTTGGGCGCCCATGTTTCGGGGCGTTGGCGTAGTGTCGACGACAGCAATGTCATCCCACGGTGAGATGTCGGATGGCAGTTGTGGCAAAGTTGATATATCCTTTCCCATGTAGGCCAGTAGAGTCCTGCCTTGTCTGGTGTGCTTCAAGCGTTCCTCGTGTCCTGCCTTCGATGCTTCGATGGTTGCACGGAGGGTAGGCAACTTCGCATAGCGATGTAGCTCCTCGACACGTGTGTGTTTCAGGAGCCCTGTGATAACACGGAGAGCTGATCTGTGGAGTACCTCTAGCTGTGTCCGTTGCCGAGCAAGCAGGTCATAACAGCGCGCTCCGTATATCGCTCGGGATGTCAGCAAAGCACTAACAAGCTTTCGGCATACGTCGGTACCAGCACGACCCATGTGGAAACAGATTCGTTTTATGAGGTGCAGAGTGTTGTGCCATGTCAGGCGAAGGTCTGCGATCCACGCATCCGCTGTGCCTATGCGGTCAATAGGTATCCCGAGAACGCGCACTGATTTTTCCGCTCGCTGCAGCGTTTTGCCTGCGAGAGTGAGCGTGAGGGCTGCTTCGTCCTGCGTTGAACCTCGGATCATCACGTAGGTTGTCTTCTCTGGAGATGGCCGCATGCCAGTTTGTGGCAGGTGGTGGTCAATAACTGAGTGCCGCCTGCAGGGTCTCCTGCTGCTCATCAATTGGTCGTGATGCAGTCCATAACGTGATGTCATCTGCGTAAATTGTGAAGCCCAGTTCGGAAATAGCCTCCAGTCGCTCAGCCAGGCCTATCATAGTCAAATTAAAGAGGAGGGGTGATAGTATGGAGCCTTGTGGGACTCCCACTATGTTTGGGTAAACCTTCCCGACGTCTCCGTCTACCCGTATGGAAAAAGTGCGATCTTGAAGGAAGGAACGCACAAAGTTGAGGGGGCGGCCAGTGATTCCGTGCCTTTCAGCTGCCTCGATGATTGCCTCATGCGTCACAGTGTCAAAAGCTTTACGGAGGTCCACCTACACCAGGACGCTCGGGTGTCGCTTTGCGCGACCGACTGTCTTTCGACGCAGTACACCCTCCCTCACAAGTAGGAGGCTGTCATGAGTGCCAAGGTTTGGTCTAAACCCTGTCTGTGCTGGATGAAAGCGACCCTCTGTTTCTAGAAAGTGAGATATGCGTGTCAAGGCCATTCGCTCCGCCAGCTTACACGTAGTAAGTGTGAGATATACAGGGCGCATGTTCGACAGTACATCTGGCTGTTTGTTTGGTTTCAGTATGGGTGTGACTATCGAATGCTTCCATCCTGCCGGGATTTCACCGTTGATCCGCACTTCGTTAATCTCCTCGAGAAGTTGCTTTTTTGCGTATTCTTACAGATTCCTCAGATCCGCCCACGTCACGCCGTCATAGCCTGGCGCGCTGCGCGCGTTGATGGAAGAAAGTGCCTGTTCGAGCTCGAAGAGTGAGAATGGGGCCTGGATGCCCTCATCGGTCACTGGCGGCGTTTTCCGGTAAATGTTGACGTTCGGGGGCGTCGACGGTTGGGGAAAAAACGTGTTCGCGGCATCATCTTGGAGTTGGCTGACTGACTGGCTAGTTTTGAGCAAGACGTTTGAAATAGCGCTGCGTGTTTTACGCTGACCTGTCATAGCCTTGAACGTGTGCCACACCTTTTGGAGGCCAGTTCTTTCGTTGAATGATGAGCACTGCTGGCTCCAACGTTCCCGATACAAGCGCTTGGCGTATCTTCTAGCGATAGCAGTGCGACGTCGAAGTCGCACACGGTCGCGATGTCGTCGGCCATTGGCTTCGTACGTCAACTGTGCTCGCTTGCGCGCATCCCAAAGGTTTAGCATATGTATGTCCGGCGCCTGAGCATCAGCTCTCACCTCAGTCTCAGTAGTGGCCTTGTGCAGGGCGCGTGACGCCCGCTCCCGTACGGATGAAGTCTTGGGTTGCTCCGCAAATGCTCTTCTGTAGGCATCCCATCTGATCGTGCGCACAGTGCGCCCGGCCGCACGCTTTCGTCCCACGTTCAAAGTAATCCACAGTGGATAGTGGTCGCTGCCCCAGGCGTCCGGATCGCATCGCCAGTCTTTCACGTAGGCTGGTGTGGATAACGTCAGGTCTGGGGTCGTGTTACGTTGTCCACTATGCAGGGCGGCGCGGGTGGCGTAGTCGGTGTCATTTGCGAGCACTAAGTCAGCTGACTCCGTGGCATCTGCGAGTGCCATTCCGCGGGGCGTGTGATAGCCATAGCCCCACTGCGGATGCTTGGCGTTGAAATCGCCGCCTATCAGGAAGTCGTCGTTTGGGTAACGTCTCCGCAAAGCGCGAATCCACGTGAATGAACCGCGTGTACGGGAGCTAACTTCAGGGCGCATGTATACCGATACCAGCACTGCATTTCGCTTTTGCAATCGTGCAACGGACAGCCACCACCTCCTGCACGGCAGTCGAGTACTGAGAAGTGTCAATCTGCGTTTGCGGAATGTCTGTGCGGACAAAGACAGCCGCTTGTCCCCGTATTACAAATTCTTCGGCTGCACTGGCGATACCATTGTGCTGCGGGTTTCGGTGTCGTTTCCTGTTTCTATGCTCTATTGACGGTTGGTAATAACCATTGAACTGTCGTAGTGTCCGATCTGTGCCATTAGTTTCTTGAAGTAAAAGCGCAAGGGGGCGTCCGACACAGTCAAACAAGAGGTTCAGTTCTGTCGCACAAGTGCCGAGCCCTCGGCAGTTCCACTGTAAAACGTGTGGAGTGGGACTGTCGAGGGCTGTACGCGAAGCCGGGTGGCTATTGACGCGAGGTGAAGAGCTGTTTGAGCAAGCCATATTGTCGTTGGAAGTGCTTCTCCTGCGCTTGGAGGAGAGGGTGCAAAAGTTGTTGTACGAGCAGAGCCAGGTCTGTCTGCTGTGTGGTAGTAGAGGTTGTTTCTTGCATTTTAGTGAGCTCCGCGGATTGCATGGCTGCTGCTGTCGCTTGGCACGAACACGTTCGAGCAGTGCTGCATGCCTTTTTTCGTTCTCTTCTAGTTTCTGCCGCAGTTCGACGTTCTGTCGTGCGAGTTCTGCAATCTCAGCTTCTACACTGTCTTTCGATGTATCAACCAGGTGCGATGGTGAAGGTAGCATAGGTGTGGTATAAGGTAAAGAGTTCGCCGGTTTGTCTCCACTTGGTTGAGTTCGCTTGAGCGCTGCTGCGTAGTTGAGGTTGCAGCCGTTTCCTCCCGTTGTTGGTTGTGCGCAGTTCTTTGAAACAATCTCGTTCACTGCTTCCTTTATGGTACGTGGCTGCGCTGAGATGTTTTCACGTTCAAGTAGCTGCTGCGTCAATTTAACGTCATGGGAGTGGACAGTTCTAGTGCGGCTTCTCGATCGGTGTGCGCCGTGCCTTCTACGACGAGAGCGGGGCCTTGAGCGGAGCTTCTTAGCAATTTTTGCGTCGGACTTCAGTTTAGCTGGACACTTCGGGTCAGTCGCCGTGTGACCTTCTTCTTCACAGTTGCGGCACCTGGGCGTCGTCTGTTTGCATTCATTGCCAGTAGTGCTACCTTCGCGTGTCTTGCCGCATGTAGGACATACCGCTTCGTTCGGGCAGACATCCTTTTTGTGACCAAAGCGATGACAACGATTACACACGATGCTTTTAGGTTCGTAAATTGAAACTCGGGTGATGCGGCCGTAATACACGACTCTGTTAGGGAGGTGGCGTCCTTCAAAAGTCAGAAGACATGCCCCACGCTTTCCCATTGGGCGCGCGTCAAGGATACGTCGGTGCTCACAGGTCAAGGCTGCCCGGAGTTCAGTCTTTGTTTCATTGCAGTCAACGTTGTATATAACACCTCGGCACATGTCTCGTCCGGGTACCTGATACACTTGTACTGGTATCTGTCCATGGTTCACGTCTAGGTGTGAAAGCTCTTGAGAAGCCCGTCTGCTTGCCTCTTGTCGTGAACGAGCAATCTTATGGTGTTAGATGCTGGTTGCAACGTGTACGTCAAAGGCTTGGTGTTGACGGCAGCGGGTGTGGCCATCACGAAGTTGCGGTGGAGGTCCTTGCCTGGTACAGTCGTGAGCGCCACGTTTACCCGTGGTTTCACGACTAGCACAAAAGTTTCTGACGGTGTTTCCTTCTCGGGCCGCGTTTGGTTGTGCTTACGGCGTTGCACTTTCCACACTCCTTCGTCACCGTAATCTTCAAACGCGTCCTGGGAGAGAGTTCCGGCGTCTCGAATTGTCTCTAGCTTCTCAGTTGAGTTTGCGTAAGAAAACAGTTCTTGAGACGCGTGCAATGCAGTCTCTGCTTGACGTGGCGTTGTCACATCAGACTGTAGGCTTGAGGATGTCGGTGGTGCTTGTGTTTGCATGTCGTCTTCGTCACTGGAAGGGGCGGACGTGTCTTCGTAGGTCGATGGCGTGAAAGAGTCGTGCCGCGTTCGTTTCGATACCGCACTGGCCGCAGACAGACCCCCGCTCATACAGCGCTTCGTTTCCATACAGACAACGCAGCGCTACTCTGGAGCCATCTCGCCGCAAAGACCGTCTTGCGCGGCACTACGCTTTTCTTCTCACGCTTTCGCCAGACCCTCCTCCTCCGCCTTCTGTCTCGTGGTTCCACTGCATCCTTCTCCTCTGTTTTCCTCCTCGCGCTCTCTTTGCTATCGCGTCTTTCATCTCCCGCTGCGCTCCGCGTTCGCTTTCATCCTTCTCTGTGTTCGTTCGCTCGGTTAGAGGGATAACGCCGACGCTCGCCGCAGGAACGGCCGCCTAAGACCTGCTCTCTAAAATAATTAACTAGACCCATGCAAACGCTGCTAACATATATGATGTCAGAACGAGCCAATTCTGAGAACTTTACTGAACTTCAGGTCCCAAATTATAGCAACTCCTTGTCTATTAACAACGCTGCGGTGCGAGCTTACATGTTCATTTGGACCAACTGAGATTGCGGACTGACAGCACATGCGCTGTTTTCGCAACCGATCTATTTACAGCGAAGCTGTATATCGCTAGCCGATTCGACCGTCTGTCGCCTGTACACCGAAAACTCGTCCGGCGCAACCCCATGCGCATGCGCGAAGAAAACAAGAGAAAGGCGCGCGATTGGCTGTACTAGTAGGGACGTCGTTGCTCTCCGTCACAGCCAAGCGCGTGCGCAGCAGTTTCTCTCCAGCTCCTAAATGGGTAGGCCACGTGTCATACATACTCCTGAGGAGCAGGTAGCTTTCGATCAGCAACGCCGCGAGCAGAACCGGGAACGAGCTCGTCTACGCCATACCGATTCTGCAGCCCTGACACAGGAACAAGCTCGTGCAGCCGAGCGCAAGCATCAACTGCGTACAGAGGATCCGGCAACCTACCAAGCCGTCGTTTAAAGGACCCCTCACCAAGTCTGGACATTTTGAGCTGACAAGCGCAGAGCATACAAAGCGGGCTAACGATCGTGTTTGCAAACAATCACATTGCTACGCGCCGCGAAAAGGTCTGAAATTTCAATCCGAACGCCGTTTTCTCTTTCCCTCGCGGCGACCGCGCTCCAAGCCGGACGGTGACGTGCTGGTGTCCCTGTGCCTACGTACCCTGGTCCGCACTGTAACGTCGCTCGTGGTGACACGTGACTTCGAGAATTATTCAAGGCAACATCTGTTATTTGTGTGATGTTGCTTGAATTGATTAATTGAAGTTTAGAGAAATAATAAAACACACAAAACGAAACGTCTGCGTGTTTTTTGTTTTACTTCGCTCCGAAGCAAGAGAGATCTACTTCCGCTTCGTCTGCTTGTTCCCACGGTCGTGCAGTCATGTGCGCAGGTACCGAAACTATGCCATTTTCTACCGTGTTCCAGCGCGTGACCATGCTCTGGGATCCGTTTGGTCTGCCTCAGTATTCGTGTAGCACTCAATTATACCGCTATAGTCATGTGTCCTTGTGCACAGCGCGAAATATCGTCCGCTGCGCAAAACCAGACAATAACAACAGCTCGTGCGCAACCCCGTCACCAAAAATGCGCAGCGCCGCAAAAAAAAAAAAAAAAAAAAAAACGAAAAAAAAGAAGGAAAAAAGAAAAGAAAGAAATAAAGAAAGCGGGGAGGAAGAAAATGAAG
The DNA here is from genome assembly GCF_023375885.2 of Dermacentor andersoni. Taxonomy (NCBI): domain Eukaryota; kingdom Metazoa; phylum Arthropoda; class Arachnida; order Ixodida; family Ixodidae; genus Dermacentor; species Dermacentor andersoni. Next base: position 56,710,358 of record NC_092814.1, on the reverse strand, counting down.
GCGGGGCCCGTGACGTTTGCGTCACGCGATCCTCGCGGTCCGGTATGGGAGAACGCAGGGAACGAATTTCGTTTGCAGATTCTAGACGGGTCGAGTGGAGAGAGTGTCTTGCTGTGCAATGGAGCTCGCCTCCTGAAATCATGGGTTCGCGGCACTGAAATATTTCTATCTCGGCTATTATTGAGCCGATTTGAAATATTTTTGCGGCAGAACGCTCCCTAGAGGACATGTAGCAGCTTTCAGCGTATAACCAAAATTTGCTATGAGGCCTGTTGAGGGGCCCTTTAATGAACTGTCGAGATTAACCCAGTGATAAACACCGGGGCCGCACGTTTCAACTTCGCTGGTTAACCATATGTACGGAGTGCTTCGACGGGGATTTTTATTTATTTATTTATTTATTTATTTATTTATTTATAACCAATAAGTATAACAAATAAGTACAATGGGACTGGCAAAATCAACATTGTCAATACAAAGTGACAATGACCGACGCTAAAATTAACCGTGCCAAAAAAGCGTGAATATTAACGCCATAATGCGCTAAAATAGTACTCCAAGATGCCATATCAACGTACCCGCATTACAGCACTAGTTAACACGCGGAGTGGGGCATTTGAAGCACATTTTTAGTTCGACGCATTCCCGGGAAAATGCTCGATTCTACTCTTCTGCCAAATTAAACGAGTTTTCTTGATCCCACTGATTCAGTTCCACACTACGAAAGCTTATCAAAGAACGGTCTCGAGGGAGTCGGGCGAGTCGATACCGAAGCACCTGAGGATGAAATCCATGTCCGGGCACGATCGACAGCGGCTGCAACCGGTCGTAGCCCCCCTGCTGCCTGTTGTTCTTCGCCTTGGCGAACTTCGACAGCGTGCACGTCGATCTCCGCAAGATTGAGGTGCACGCTGGAGCAGAAGTGGCGTACCCCTGGCTTCCCTGACTCCGGGTTGTTCTCCAGGGAGTCGGGCGAGTCGATGCTGAAGCACGTGAGGATGACGTCCGTTTCTGGGTACGACAGCGGCCGCAACCAGTCGTAGTGCTCCTGCTGCCTGTTGTTCTTCGACAGCGTGTACGGGGACCTTCGATCCCCGCAAGAACGCCATGAACGCTGGGGTAGACGCGACGTACCCCCCGCTTCCCAGACTCCGGGTTGTTCTCCAGGGAGTCGGGCGAGTCGATGCTGAAGCACGTGAGGATGACGTCCGTGTCTGGGTACGACAGCGGCCGCAACCGGTCGTAGCCCTCCTGCTGCCTGTTGTTCTTCGCCTTGGCGAACTTCGACAGCGTGCACGTCGATCTCCGCAAGAATGAGGTGCACGCCTGAGCAGAAGTGGCGTACCCCTGGCTTCCCTGACTCCGGGTTGTTCTCCAGGGAGTCGGGCGAGTCGATGCTGAAGCACGTGAGGATGACGTCCGTGCCTGGGTACGACAGCGGCCGCAACCGGTCGTAGCCCTCTTGCTGCCTGTTGTTCTTCGCCTTGGCGAACTTCGACAGCGTGCACGTCGATCTCCGCAAGAATGAGGTGCACGCTGGAGCAGTAGTGGCGTACCCCTGGCTTCCCTGACTCCGGGTTGTTCTCCAGGGAGTCGGGCGAGTCGATGCTGAAGCACGTGAGGATGACGTCCGCGTCTGGGTACGACAGCGGCCGCAACCGGTCGTAGCCCTCCTGCTGCCTGTTGTTCTTCGCCTTGGCGAACTTCGACAGCGTGCACGTCGATCTGCGCAAGAATGAGGTGCACGCTGGAGCAGAAGTGGCGTACCCCTGGCTTCCCTGACTCCGGGTTGTTCTCCAGGGAGTCGGGCGAGTCGATGCTGAAGCCCGTGAGGATGACGTCCGTATCTGGGTACGACAGCGGCCGCAACCGGTCGTAGCCCCCCTGCTGCCTGTTGTTCTTCGCCTTGGCGAACTTCGACAGCGTGCACGTCGATCTCCGCAAGATTGAGGTGCACGCTGGAGCAGATGTGGCGTACCCCTGGCTTCCCTGACTCCGGGTTGTTCTCCAGGGAGTCGGGCGAGTCGATGCTGAAGCACGTGAGGATGACGTCCGTTTCTGGGTACGACAGCGGCCGCAACCAGTCGTAGTGCTCCTGCTGCCTGTTGTTCTTCGACAGCGTGTACGGGGCCTTCGACCCCTGCAAGAACGACATGCACGCTGGGCCAGACGCGACGTACCCCCGGCTTCCCAAACTCCGGTTTGTTCTCCAGGGAGTCGGGCGAGTCGATGCTGAAGCACGTGAGGATGACGTCCGTGTCTGGGTACGACAGCGGCCGCAACCTGTCGTAGCCCTCCTGCTGCCTGTTGTTCTTCGCCTTGGCGAACTTCGACAGCGTGCACGTCGATCTCCGCAAGAATGAGGTGCACGCTGCAGCAGAAGTGGCGTACCCCTGGCTTCCCTGACTCCGGGTTGTTCTCCAGGGAGTCGGGCGAGTCGATGCTGAAGCACGTGAGGATGACGTCCGTTTCTGGGTACGACAGCGGCCGCAACCAGTCGTAGTGCTCCTGCTGCCTGTTGTTCTTCGCCTTGGCGAACTTCGACAGCGTGCACGTCGATCTCTGCAAGAATGAGGTGCACGCTGGAGCAGAAGTGGCGTACCCCTGGCTTCCCTGACTCCGGGTTGTTCTCCAGGGAGTCGGGCGAGTCGATGCTGAAGCACGTGAGGATGACGTCCGTTTCTGGGTACGACAGCGGCCGCAACCAGTCGTAGTGCTCCTGCTGCCTGTTGTTCTTCGACAGCGTGTACGGGAACCTTCGATCCCCGCAAGAACGACATGCACGCTGGGCCAGACGCGACGTACCACCGGCTTCCCAGACTCCGGGTTGTTCTCCAGGGAGTCGGGCGAGTCGATGCTGAAGCACGTGAGGATGACGTCCGTGTCTGGGTAGGACAGCGGCCGCAACCGGTCGTAGCCCTCCTGCTGCCTGTTGTTCTTCGCCTTGGCGAACTTCGACAGCGTGCACGTCGATCTCCGCAAGAATGAGGTGCACGCTGGAGCAGAAGTGGCGTACCCCTGGCTTCCCTGACTCCGGGTTGTTCTCCAGGGAGTCGGGCGAGTCGATGCTGAAGCACGTGAGGATGACGTCCGTTTCTGGGTACGACAGCGGCCGCAACCAGTCGTAGTGCTCCTGCTGCCTGTTGTTCTTCGCCTTGGCGAACTTCGACAGCGTGCACGTCGATCTCTGCAAGAATGAGGTGCACGCTGGAGCAGAAGTGGCGTACCCCTGGCTTCCCTGACTCCGGGTTGTTCTCCAGGGAGTCGGGCGAGTCGATGCTGAAGCACGTGAGGATGACGTCCGTTTCTGGGTACGACAGCGGCCGCAACCAGTCGTAGTGCTCCTGCTGCCTGTTGTTCTTCGACAGCGTGTACGGGAACCTTCGATCCCCGCAAGAACGACATGCACGCTGGGCCAGACGCGACGTACCACCGGCTTCCCAGACTCCGGGTTGTTCTCCAGGGAGTCGGGCGAGTCGATGCTGAAGCACGTGAGGATGACGTCCGTGTCTGGGTAGGACAGCGGCCGCAACCGGTCGTAGCCCTCCTGCTGCCTGTTGTTCTTCGCCTTGGCGAACTTCGACAGCGTGCACGTCGATCTCCGCAAGAATGAGGTGCACGCTGGAGCAGAAGTGGCGTACCCCTGGCTTCCCTGACTCCGGGTTGTTCTCCAGGGAGTCGGGCGAGTCGATGCTGAAGCACGTGAGGATGACGTCCGTTTCTGGGTACGACAGCGGCCGCAACCGGTCGTAGTGCCCCTGCCCCGCTTTATCCTACAATGCCAGCTCCACCTGTTTACCGTCGACCTCGATGGCGGGGACATAGTTCTCGAAGACAGTACGCTCTCTGAAAACGTGTTCTTGCTGGAGAGAAATCAGAAGGCACCGGTTCCTCTGGATGATGATGATCATGGGCTAATATTATGGCTCATACCCACACTGGGGTTTTATTCTTCTTCTACTTACACCTTCTTACAACCGTCATCCAAGGGAAATTCAAGAACCTATGGTTCACACTGAAAACTTGCGTCTGCTAACAATGCTACAGTGTGAGCTACAGACTTATTTGACTAACTGGAATTTAAAATCTGAGGACGATTACGGAGTCGGAGTGGATTCACAGCTGATTTCGGGGGCATGATAACGTGAAGACAAAGAAGTAGCGGACTGACAACAGATGCTCTGTTCTCGATGCTGATGTTTTTTGTAAATTCATAACCAGATGATTAAGTACAACGGGAACTGGCAGAAGCTATGTCATGAATACCGAGTGCCAGTAATCAAAGCGGTAATATGTGCCAAAAAAGCGTCAACGCCATAATGGCATATCACGCATAAGTTGGCATAGCTGAGGAATTAACGAATGAAATAAAGCTCGCCTTACGCTGGCGACATGAGCGTTGTACACAAGGGCACTGGCGTTTCCGCTGAGCGGCTGTGTACCAGTTATTAGGATACCGCAGTCTCAGCAAAGCGCATCGTAAACACTCAGAACACCCTAACAATACATTTGCGCATAAAGGTTCCTCTCGCTTCGTCAGGCTCAACACGTCGAACCTTGCTCCAAGTTTTGTCCAGGTTGTGTTTTCTGTGCCGAGGATGGTGACCTGAATAAGCTAAATTAAAGCGCGATCGTTGCGGGTGGCGTCCTTCGATAATGAAAGCGCTCATTTTTCCAGCATCTATTATAATCGTGGGCGTCGTCATCACATGTTGTGACGTGCCGTACGCTGCATAACGCGTTTTTGTGGGTGGCGGTGAGTTATTTGTGAATCAAAGCACAAGTAGGCGATGACAGGCCAACAACGAGATGTCGGCGACTATCCCGAGGTTCTATCCCCATGGACTGAATCTCGTGTTCAGGAATGCCGACGTATCACATTGTTTTGTTTGTTGACTGGATTGCTTTGGGTGTCACATGTTCGTGCTACTGCGCACGCGCCAGTCGGTCAGTCTGTGCCTCTCTTCTACGGGCGTTGTTTTTCGCTTAGTGTGCTGGCTTCTCTGCTCGAAGCAGTTTGTATGTGTCGCCACTTATGTAAACATTCGCACAATTCCATGAATGTTGGAAACGATGGGTTGACAAGGATGCCGTATTTTTTTTATCCGTTTACTCGACTCTCATGTCCCTTAATTCGCTTAGTTCTCGTTTCTTAAGGTACTTTCCTTGTACGTGGACCAGCTACAGATGACAGATCTCTGAAAAAATATTTAGACAACCATCGGAAAGTTTATAGACGTTTTGCTGCGAAACGATAATTAATGTTTATAGACCACGTGAAGAGTTATGGCTGTACACGTTTTGTGCCGCTATGGTCTGTATGCTGTCTACAAAGAACTAGTTTGTAACCATGTAGGCCGCAGCTAGACCAAAGGGAACAGATTTTTTACCCACTTTTGTCTCGAAATACTACATATACTCCATTTCACCAAAAGGACAAGGCTAGAAGGCAATGCATACTCGAAGTCCACAGTCAATCATGGGCTGCATTAATTCACCATTATAAGGGCGCAACTGCGGCTCCACTTGATGATCATGGTGCACATTATGGCGCGTAACCACCAAGGGGGATATTCCCAGAAGTGAGCGTCAGGAGGTATCATAAAAGAAATTCTATCTCGTATAGATGAAGCGAAATAAGCGAAAACTGAAGGAAAGACCGGACAAACTAGAATGACATGCGAGTGAACAGTCAAGCTAAGTGAAACAGGACTATTAAGATGCATTAATGAAGGCGAGAAGGAAGACCACACCAATCAAGGATTTGGAGAAACACTTTCAGCTAAGTGAATGGTGAACAGTAGAGTAAAGCTACATCAAATGAAAATTAGAATGACCAGTTTCGTGACATAAATATGCACAAGACATTGCAAAAGCGACAGACAAAAGAGAAAGAGGATGTGCGTGTAGCATATTCAAACACAACGCTCGCGACACACACTGTGTCGTGTGTGCACATTGCTCGCGTATACTTAAAAAAATGTCACACATTCGGTCGTCTCCTCATGCACATCAGCGTTGCAAGAGTATACGGGTGTAACAAACAGCGGCACGCCTCGGCAATCCGCGCATCGCGTTTGCCGCACGCCTGCACGACAGCCGCGACGCGGTCCATGCTCGATGAAACACTGGATGACAAGAAAGTCTATATGAAAAAAAAGGAAAAAAGAAAGAAAAGAAAAAGAAGGGGAATGAACTCATTACATTTGCAACTAGTACTTTAAGAAGACCAAATAACTCAAGGTTTCGCGCTCAAGGTTTCCTCGAAGGCAGTGCGCTAGGTTAAAGGGTTTTTCTGACTTATCGGCTTGGGAACGAGCGGCCGCAGCGTCTGCCCCGTCGAAACGAGCAAGATCTGCGCGAAAAGGCTGGAGAAAGTGGCGGCGCTTGCATGGTGATATTGAATAAAAAAACCTTATCGAGGTTAGCGGTAGCTCGTGTGACTCGCCCGCCACGACGTTTCACCGTGTGAGCAGTGCGAACGGCCATCTCAGAATGCGGAGGTTCTTGCAATTTGAAAAAAGCACCTTTTACAACGAAGCTGTATATGGTTACGGTTCCATGCATTTTTCTTCTCCGTCAACAAAACCTATCATCATCAATGGCTCATACCCCCATAAGCAAGCAAAAAAAAAAAAAAACGCCATGGCTCATAGCCCCATAGGGCAGAGACTACAAGCGCTAGGCAAAGTGAAGCGAATGGTGCTTACAATTTTTCTAATCACGCATACAACATACAGAACAGCATGTCAAAAACTCATCATCAATGGTCCATACCTCCGTAAGCAATGGCTCATAGCCCCGTGAGGTTCGTGGCTACTCACTTTGCGTGGGTTAGTTGCGAAGACACTACACCTGTGGTCGTTGTCGATGATTTCATTGTGGATGTGTCGGGACCGAAAAGATAGTGGTTTAGGCGTTTCGTGTTGCACACATATCGCTTGCGATGCCGCACCGATCCGGCCCAACCGACAACCCAGCTGCGTACGTGCATCGATTTGACATTATCAAAGAATCTGTTTGCAGTTGCGAGTATGTTGATCAGTGTATATCATAGCGAACACAAAGCCATTGTGACCGTCATTAATAAGTGACAATGAGCGATGCAATGAAGTATTTACCACAAGCTTTCGCACCACTATGTTTACAGCTTCGCTGATCATCCAGCTTCACGGAGTGGAATGGCTCATGATTTTTTTTTTTCATGAGACGAATCTCCGAAGCTGTGTCATCGCAAACATATCAAAGACAGATGATATACGCATATGTGTGATTCCAAAAGAAATAAAGTAACTAATCCACTAATTAACTAATGCAACGTATTACCGAGATCAAAAGTGCAGTAGTAATCAGATTTTCTAAATTTTAAAAATTCCTGGTTCCTCAAGAAACTGTATTGAAGAGCGATGTTCTGATTAGCCGCGTGCTCGTCCATTTGGAGATCCCTCCTGTGCGAAGCTCCTTGTAAATCCGAACATTGGCAATTTGTGAAAAGCAAGTAACTGATCGACATAACAGGTGCTTTGTTTTAAGCGGAACACTTTCTTTTAGAAGAAACTGTCATATCTAGTCCTCTGCAGTTTTTTTCTTCAGACAGGCTACGTTGCTACATTATCCGCAATAACTTCAACGAAATTTTCTGTAATTACCGAAAATGTGCTAATTAACTTTCAAATAATCACTTTAGGGTACATGCTGTAATTGCGAAATTTAGGCCGAGGTCGGTGAAGTCATGTCTGCTTAGCAGAAATTCTAAGAATAGCACCACTTTCGAGATCACGCTGAACCATTTCCAGCAAAATTTTAGTTTCACTCATTAACGGAAAGACACTCAGTTCTACTCTTCTGTCCAATATAACTTCTTTTCTTCATCCTTCTGATTCTGTTCCACACTGCGAAAGTCTACCAAAGAACGGGCTATAAGGACTTATACATATTCCGTGTCGTTGACGCGAGTGTTATGTCTGTGTTTTCATGAAATGGGGGGGATGGCTGCCATCCTCCTGAAGGTATAGTGCGAACCTACCAAGGAGAACGAAACGCGTTCTTCAACAAGGAAGGTACAGTTGAAAAATTAGCATTGGAACGGGTACCAAACCTGCCTGATACTATACCGCCTTCCCGGGGCAGGCTAACCGTTTGAGTCCTCTTGAAATACTAGTCTAGCGCACACAAGACGAGAACTCGAGAAGAGCACATTAACACAAAGTAGTTATTCCGAACGTATTTCATTTATTTGGTCATTTAGTGTATCTTGAGTGCCCGAGGCCTTTAACAAGTCGCGGATGGGCGTGAACAGCTAAGTGACGGAGACACTCGAGCTAGAGAAGCTCCTTGAGCCCAGATCTGGATTTACGCCAGGGTAGTTGGAGAAGTATGGGAGAGGCGTTTGCTCTGCAGTGGACGTAACCAGGCTGCTGCTGCTGCTGCTGCTGCTGATGATGATGATGATTATGATGATGAAGAAGAAGAAGAGGCTTCTTCTAGAGAGCAGAATGCACTTCGTCTTATCCGACCT